>NC_080404.1:11975000-12285000 GCF_030265065.1 Corythoichthys intestinalis
CTCCCAAACAATTTTACTTTGGTTTCATTAGTCCACAAAATATTTTGCCAAAACATCTGTGGAGTTTCCAAGTGCCTTTTTGCGAACATTAAATGAGCAGCAATGTTTTTTTTTTTGACAGAAGTGGCTTCCACCATGGAGTCCTTCCATGAACACCATTCTTGGCCATAGTTTTACATACTGTAAAGTTGATGTGTGCACAGAGATTTTGGACTGTGCTAGTGATTTCTGTAATTTTTGAAAAGACACACTAGTTTTTTTTTTTTTTTTTTACATTTCTGAGTATTCTGCGCTGAACTCTTGGCATCCTCTTTGGTGGACCTCCACTCCTTGGGAGAGAAGCAACAGTGCCAAACTCTCTCCATTTGTAGACAACTTCTCTGACTGTCGACTGATGAACATCCAGACTTTTAGAGATGGTTTTGTATCTTTTGCCAGCTTTATAAAAAAATCAACATTCCTTGATCGCAGGTCTTCAGACAGCTCTTTTGACCAAGCCATGATGTACATCAGACAGTGCATCTTCTCTTCTTACCTGGTGTGTGTTTTATAGTGGGCAGGGCAGCTTTAAACCACTTAACAGTGAATGGGCATACACCTGACTTAAATGTTTTGGTAAAAATTGGTTTCAATTGCTCTTTAAGTCTCCTTAGGTAGAGGGTTCACTTATTTTTCCCCCTTTTGTCATTGTTTGCATGCTATCCTCATTAAAATATGAAAACCTTTCAAATATTTGGATGACTTTAATTAAAGCAGACACTGTTTTTACATCTGTGTGATTTTAACAAAGATCAGATCAATTTTATGGTGATATAATGCAGAAATGTGAGAAATTCTAAAAGGTTCAGGTACTTCTTCATTCCACTTATATACTAGCAGTGATATGTCAGAAAACAGACAAGACTGAAAAAGCAGTTTCTGCTCTTCCACTCCTCTTGAAAAGAAACTGCTGTATTTTAAGCCAAAACAACTGTTGTGTTTGATAGAACAATAAGTTTAAAGACATCGCGCCACCGCTTCTCTTTTAACCCAGCCATAAAATGAAGGTAATTAATTAATTATATTTATTATTCAAAATGTCTGTCGTTTTTAGCTTTGAATCATTAACTGATGTCTAATATTTAGTTTAAAAAAAAAAAAAAAACGACTTTAATTATTCACTCACATATTTTAAACTTTTAAACGTCTTTTAAAAATATATATAAAAAAAATAAAAAATAACTAAAGAAGGAAAGAACTCCCTTGTGTTTTTCGTGCGCCCGCCAAACAGACAAACTAATAAATTACAGTAAATACATAAGCTACTACTTGGAGATAGTGAATGACCTTGTCATCCGACATAACGGCATAACTGATATCTGTACTGTGTGACAGTATGTGCACCTGGCTTGAGCTGGATCCCGGTGAGCTCATTTCAAAAGGCCTTATCTCGTGACCCCACTCAACAGGGGCATTCGCCAGGTGGATTACCTCTTATTTTCACGGTAGATTTGCTTTATTGCCCAGAATGCAACACATTCTGCCTTCACCGTTTTACACAACTGAGGTTATTCTGGCAAGCCCGAGCTGTCAGACATGGAAGTTCTCAGAAAATATGTTGACATTTGGGATAAGGATTATGGAGTCATCCTAAAGGAGTTGGTCCACAGTGTTGCTGTTGTTGTTGACTTAGCTGTCATATTGGGGCATGTGTTGCAGCGCTGGGCTCCATGTTTGCTCTTCTCTTGTATGCTTAACAAGTCGCTGCAGTGTTGAAGTAAGAGGAGGGTTCGGGATTCATGTGGATTTTAAAAAAAGCACGAAAAAAAAATGCAGTCACTTTTTTTTCCTGTAAATTGCTGTACGTTTCACCTTCTTTGTCTTATACTGTATCTCTAATACTGCTGTACTACTACCATTATTGAACAGAAAGTTCACACAGTGTTCTTTGTATATTAATTCATAGCTTCTGATGATGGTTTGTAGTGAGCGTCTATTGAATGTGGGTGTTGGTCTGATCTTCCCTCAATTACACCTCCCCACAATCCCTTATTCTTTGTCCTCATCCTCCAGTTCTCTTCCTTATTTATCCCCTTGCCTCCCTCATTCTAATCTACTGCTATGACCTGAAGGAGAGCTTTACTCTGCAGCGCTCAAATAATAATCAAGCACCAGGATGTTGTCAAATTTATAGGACACTGAGTGTTGCATAGCAACTGAGATTGCCACAGTGATCCAACAGGCGATGGAAGTTGGGTGCATGAGAAACAGGGCGTTAGAAGACAGGAGTTGGAAAGATAGCAAGAAAACTGAAGCGAGAAGCCCAGATGAGAGGAATACAGTTGTGACCGCATACACAAAAGGTGGCAGTTGAGTTGGAAATGTGGTAAATTAAAGTTTACTTTGCTGAAAGCAAGGATTCAGACCATGTTGGCTCACTTCGTCCCCCTTTGTTGAGGCATTTAAATTACAATTACTGTCATGTTGACATATTTTATTATTAAAATATGTATTCAAACAATGGCATTATGCAGATGGAATCCAAAGCTTTTGTCATTCAAACATTCACTTATGATTGCAAAGATTGGTGTACATTGAAGCAAGCTTTTTTACACCCTCATCTTTTTAAATGCTGCCATCAATTATTATTTCCAGTTGCTGTAATATCCGCTTACAGTGTGGTACATATCCATGATGCCTAGAGACAGCTTTAGACTGTTTTTCACCTATAACACTTACGTGCACTCTGGCGTGTAGTCTGTACGCTTCAACAGAAAAATATGAGACCGGTGTTCATTGCAAAGGGTTTTATTTTCAGGATTGCATTTTAAACTGAAAACTCTTGATTGCTGTTGTATTTTAAGTTTTTTTCATATCAAATCCACTCTTTCCTGTGATATGGGATTACTTATAAGCAAGCAAGTTCCTATGAGGGCAGGCATTGTCATGAACAAAAACGAACAGTAGCTATATAGAGATTAGGAACAATCAAGACACCTCTTACTGGAATGACTAAATAATCACTTAGCAACCATACGTAAGCCCTTCAGGGAGGTATGGTATAGATTGGATCATAGACCATGCAGCATGTTGATCATTAAGCGTAAATGTGAAAGAAAATAAGTGTAAGTTGAAGCAATCAGTGCCGACTGGGTTATTGAGCAAGCAGACAACCATGGTATATGAGCTGTATTTTGAACCAACCTATTACACAATAAACTAAGGCTATTCGATAGATTTTGAACCGAAACAGACTATTTTGGTTATAAAGATATTGTATTGTCTTCACCAAGACGTTAGGCTCAGTCCTGGCTATTCAACGAGCTAAACTCCCAAATGACTAGGTATGACGTCGGTATGATTTGCTGACTTTATTCCGTCATCAATGTAAATCCGCGATGATAATTAGCTGTTAATACCGTAAAGACACCTATAAACGGTTAGCATGAGTTCTCACATCATCCAAACAACTACAAACACACAACAATACAAAAGATCAGACATAGAGGCGTTGCCTCTGTAAATAATTTACAAACATCAACAATGACACGGATCAGGGAACAAACGGACCCAAAGATTGCAGTGCTCAGAGCAGATTTATTGACAATGATCTCGGAATGAGAAGCCTTGGCTCTTGGTGAGGCATGGAGGATCGTTCGAGCTGGGGGGACGAGCAAGGCGAGGGCCCAGGCAGAGGCGATCCAGATCCGGTCCTGTAGCAGGTCGCAGAAACGAGGCAGAAGTGGTGAAAATGGAAAAATGTCATGCTTACCATTGAAATGAAGATGGAAATGATAGAAAAATATGAGCGTGGTGTGGGCATCCGTGAAGTTGCTCGACAATACGGCCATAGAATTTCTACGATCTCGATGGTACTCCTCTGACCTCTGCCACTCTTAATAAGTTAAGGTGCCAATTATTATTGTGGTAACATCGCCAAAGAAATCGCCAGCTTCGTCAGGTTTTTAATCGCCAGCTTCGTCAGGTTTTTAATCATTAATTCCATTAACATGTGTAACACAACACGCCTACTGTCCACCGTTGTTGACGCCAGACACAAAACATTGAAGGAGAAAGTAAAATCTCTACCACACTCTCTATCTCACCTTCACATCAGCCACGCGGTGCGTTCAGGTACAGCACACAAAAAAACGTCCGCTACATCAGAACCCGATTCGTTACATTATTACAGGAATTATTATTATTATAATATTAGTCCGATTTTTATTTATAATTAACTTGTTTTGCTATGTGTAATTGCTATTTGCAATAGTAATAGCAGTATTCATTAAGGATTTATTGTCAGTTTTCGGGCTGTGGAACGAATTAATGGAATTATATTGTATTCTTATGGGAAAATCCTGCCCGACATACGACCATTTCGATTAACAAACAAGGTCCTAGAACGAAATAACTTCGCATGTAGAGGTACTACTGTATATGTGTGTGCGTGTCTGTCCCTCTGTCTCGTTTTGTCAAGATGTATCTACTAAATTAGATTTACAGTAACTAAAAGCATGCCATGTTGTTTTTTGTTTTGTTGTTGTTGTGTTTTTGTTTTAATACAATAACATATTTTGGCAAAATGCATAGGTCTACTTTTAAAATTGAATCTATATGCACATTGTTCATTGGCCTATTAATGTGTCTGACCTGATGTCTTTGGTAAAGATGAGGTGCTCATGAAATTAAGGGATCATTCTGTTTATTACCTTCACTGGGGTGCATAATTGTGTTTGTTTAGACAAAGTGATTGCTACCTTGCATATTGTTATTATTGAGTGACAGTTGTAGTTAAATTCTAATGAAAAAAAAAAAAAATTACATTAATCACATTCCAAATACTTTATTCGTCATTATTTTGCAAAGAAATCGTAATTGATATCGTAAAATCGGGTTTGAGAGAAAATTATAGGGAATAATAAACAATAAACCTGGCAACAATTTTACAGTTTGAACAGAAGGGATAAATCTTGAAAAAAATTGTAAAGCTAACAATAATTACTGCTTTGAGATATACAAAAACACTGATGGTGATTTTAAAGTCTTTCCAAGACGGTGCATTTTTCACAAATGAACTCACTTCATGCCTGTTTTGCACAAGAAAATGTCATGTAAATGTAAATAATTACACACTACCACTTCTCCTGCGTTACAGTGGTGTGATGCCAGCAGAATCAAAGGAAACATTTTTTGTGATGGAAAAGTACCAGCCTGGATATTTCCAGAGATTTAAGTAGTAATGAGTTAAGATGTGCACATATGATGGTCGGACGGTGACGATCAGTTGCGGATTAATTAAAATGTTCAATCATGGGCTGTCATTGAGTCAATTTCTCCCATTTTCTTGTCCCTTGGATTTGTTTACTGGTTGATCAATAGCTTCACAACGACCACAATGATTCTGTTTAGCATTTTGGTTTAACTGTTCCAAATAAGTTAAAAATAAAAACAATAGAGAAAGAAAGGGCGAGATATTTATTGTTATTATGCCTATGTGTCAAAAAAGCAGAATCCATTCAAAAATGCAGGCATCACCTGCTGTGCTGAAATCACCTCTTACAACCCTTAATTGAAACTGAACCAATGGGCCATTAAATTGCAAATTAAAGCAAAAAATAATAATAACAATAATATTTAGCACAAGGCACTTATATGGAATATGTTTCTCTAATTTATTATCAAATCTTTTGCACCATTCACAATCTGAATGTTAACTTTGGGCTAATGTTTATTTAAATGGTAGTTGCCCCCAAATAACTATGATTAAGTTTTGAGTTTATTTTTTAGCACTGTGACTGGACTACCACTATTTATCTTAATTATAATATGCAAAGCACACGGTCAGTATGCACTTTGCAGTTGAAAGCGATGTTAGGGCAAATGTGGAGAAGTGATTCTAAACTAAATAATGCATGCATTGCTTGGGATAATAACATGAAATATTCATTGGCTCAATTACTCAATCTCTGTAATCTTTTTTTTGTTGTTGTTGTGATGTTCATGGGAGAAAGGGTTCCCGTGGAGGTCAGAATGGTCACACCTTTTAGCGATCAGAGAGAGTTTATTACATTTTTGCTTTCAATGTATTCATGGGCAGTGGATTGGGAAAATAATCCTATGAAAGGCTGTCTTTGTAAGGTTTATGCATATACAACAAATTACTAATAAAAATCATGATACTCGTGTTTTAATGATCTCAGCAATTCAAACACTTTAAAAACATTCTGCTTATCACTGCTGCCAAGAAAAAAATGTTGTAATTTATCATTGCTCACCCTGATCCATTGTGTAAAAGTTTCCAATTTACAGTACTGATCAAAAGGTGCAGGGCTGGGCAATGGCAGTATATCAAACGGCATGAACACTAAAAAGTGCAAAATACAACCACCTACATTACCAAGATAAGAATGTACTGTGCTGCACCATTGCTTTCTTCTGTTTACCCACCTGTCTTAAATAGACTACATGAAGCCAACACAGGGGGAAAAAAAGATGAATACCCATGCAAACGGATGATTACAAGCGACAGCACTGACTGAAATCTGGCCTTTTGTCACAGTTGCCGTCATGCATTCATGTCAAAATCCATACCAATTATTCAAAGTCTACATACATGGTGCATTGACAGAATCTTCCTTTATGATTCTTTGAGAAGCATGTTATCTTCGCCACAGGAGTACAGATGAATACAAAGATCAGTCATAGAGTATATTTATTGAACCTAACAATTGTATTAGATGTTAAAACCTTCATAGAGGTGTAAATATGTTAAGATGTGATAGATATACTGTACCACATATTGATTCTGTTGGTTAAATTATTGTATAGAGCACTTTTTCCCTGAACCTTTAATGGGCAATGCAAATTAAACTTCCCGTGGAATCGGGCGTCACTAGACCTAATACAATACTGGGGCACTGGTGAGCGAGCAAAAAAAAAAAAAAAAAAAAAAAAAGAATAGCACTTATCTCTCATAAAAAGTCATAAATGGCACTTTAAACTTTAGTTAATCAAACCAAAATACAGGTTTCTTTTTTTTCCCAGCCATCAGTATTCAAACTCAAAATTGGGACGTACCTTGTTGACAGTGAATTCACCTCTGCTCATGCTCATCAGCTCATCAACAGTAACCCTGGAAATGGTGGTCCCAGCTTCTCCTGTGCAGTTCTTGGCTGATTCCTGACCAATCCTTGGATCATTGAGACCCTACAAAGTAGATCTTGCATGGAGCCCCAGTCCGAGGAAGATTGACAGTCATGTTTAGCTTCTTCCATTTTCTAATAATTGCTCCAAAGGTGGATCTTGTATCACCAGTCTGCTTGGCAATTAACCCGTAACTCTTTCCAGCCTTGTGGAGGTCTACAATTCTGTCTCTGGTGTCTTTGGACAGCTCTTTGGGGTGTATGGGATGAACAGGTGTTTATATGCAGCTAACCGCCTCCAACAGGTCAAAAAGCAAGACTCAAAACGTCCACCTCCCCTCCACTTATTTAGGAGATTAAGTGGAGTGGAGGTGGACTTTTTAAAGGCGACTAATAGGTCTTTGAGGCTCGCAATTCTAGCTAATAGACAGGTGTTAAATACTTATTTGCAGCAGTATAATGCAAATAAAAAATTTTTTTAAAATCATTCACTGTGATTTTTTTCTCACAGTGAACAAGCACCAGTGACGTGCGGTGAGGTTCATGGTTGGTGAGGCACTGACTCCTTTAGTGTCAGATTTCCAAATATATAAACCAAAAAGGGTAGCTTATTCAATTGGCTACTGGTTACTTCATATCTCATCAGCATTCTTCACAAAACACGCACACACGGTACATATTATCGATACATAAAAGTAAGAAAATAACATGCATTTGCTCTACACCCTCAATGTGTTGGCCGTCACAATTCTATAATTCATGCAACATAAATGAGAGTAAAGAGTGTTGTACAGTCTGTATTCTCAACAATCCCAGTGGTGATAAACAACAAAAAAAAGGGCTAGATTGGTGAGAAATAAAAAACGTTCAATCAACTCTGCCAACCTGTTAAGCATAGTATGTCATTCCCAAAACTCACCGTGAATCCAGTCTGGGATCTGCACTTGGCTCTGCTAAATATCAGATCTTTAGCTTGCAAATCTTTCTTAATTAATGATTTTATCAGCAAACATAACCTTGACATGATGTTCTTAACAGAAACTTGGTTAGATCAAGATAATAGCTCGACAGTTCTGACTGAGGCAACCCCCACAAACTTCAATTTCTTTAGTGCGCCAAGAACCCATAAGAAAGGAGGAGGGGTTGCCAGTCTGATCAGGGACAGTTTTCAATGCACGAATATTTCATGTGGTCAGTTTGATTCCTTTGAATATATTGTAATTCAGCTAAAAAGCCCTTGCAGAGCTGCCTTGGTAACAATTTACAGACCACCAAAGTATAACACAATGTTTTTTGATGAGTTTACCAAAATACTGTCTTCTGTCTGCATGGACTTTGATTGTGTTGTTTTAGTGGGTGACTTTAACATTCATGTTGATAATCCTGAAGAAGGATGTGCTAGAGAGCTTTTAAATATTTTGGATACATTTGGTTTATCTCAGCACGTCACAGTTCCAACACATAACAGAGGGCACATACTGGACTTAATAATATCCAAAGGTCTTAGCATCTCTGAGGTCACAGTGAATGATGTTGCTCTGTCTGATCACTACTGCATTATGTTTAAAATAACCACCCCTGTCCATCTTCTGAAAAGGGAAACAGAGGTGATTAGGAAGCGTTACATAAGTGATAACACTTGTGCGTTATTCACACAGGCCTATGCCTCACCATTAACCCCTATAACAGCTCCAGTGGAAGAACTTGTAAATAGTTTCAGTTTCAGTGTGATGACTGTAATTGACACTATTGCCCCGATTAAGACAAAAACTTTGTCAAGAAAGAAGAGGTCACCCTGGAGAAATGCCATACTAGCTTTAAAACAAAAGCAAGATTGTAGACGAGCAGAACGCAGATGGCGAAAAAACAGTTTTTTATAGTAGTAGTTTTTTATGATATCTACAAAGAGAGTCTTCGCAAATACAACCAGGTACTGAAAAATGGTAGACAGTCAAATTTTTCAGAGATCATTAGTAGAAACACCAACAATACTCGCACGCTATTTTCTGTTGTTGACAAACTGACAAACCCACAAGCATCAATACCTCAGGAATTGGCATCTGAGGTGTCCTGTAATGATTTCGCAGCATTCTTTACACACAAAGTACTAAAGATTAGACAGACTGTGTGCAACTCCAGATTAACAATTGTTACACTAAATGCCTCCCAAAATGTCCCCCACGTCAATCTTAGACAGTTTAGCCTCTTGGACTACGCCACTTTAACAGAAATTGTGTCATAATTAAAGCCCACAACATGCTGCCTTGACATCCTTCCTTCAAACTTTTTCAAAACTGTTTTTCATTGCATCACCCCAGACATACTTCAGATTATAAATACTTCTCTCCAAACAGGAGAGTTTCCTCAGACTTTAAAAACTGCAGTAATAAAACCTCTCCGAAAAAAACCTAATCTGGACGCCTCAACCATTAGTAATTACAGGCCAATATCAAATCTGACATTCCTGGGGAAAACTATCGAAAGGGTTGTGTTCGAACAGATCCAGACTTTTATGATGCAAAACAATCTTTTTGACTCATTTCAGTCTGGATTTCGGCCACAACACAGCACCGAGACCGTGCTTATCAAAGTCCTAAATCATATTCGTCGGAATTCTGATGCAGACAAATCATCTGTTCTGTTACTATTGGATCTCAGCGCCACATTCGACACGGTTGATCACAACATACTACTCAGCAGATTGGAACAGTGGGTAGGGCTTACTGACACTATTCTTCAGTGGTTCAGATCCTATTTACATGATAGGGATTTCTCTGTGTCAATCGAAAACTATCAGTCAGAACGAACCAAATTCACGTGAGGAGTCCCTCAAGGGTCAATTCTTGGACCACTCTTATTTAACATCTATATATGCTTCCGTTAGCTCAGATAATGGAACAGTATGACATCTCCTATCACGCCTATCAGATGACACACAACTGTACATTTCTGTGTCCCCACATGATTATAGTCCCTTAGTCTCCCTAAGTAAATGCATTCATCAAATCAATGAATGGATGTACCAGAATTTTCTCCAGTTAAATGTGGAGAAGACAGAGGTGATCATTTTTTGGGCCCAAAAAGGAAAGGTCAAAGATAAGCAGGCACAATGTCACTTACAGCTACAAATCAAGTCAGAAACCTTGGCGCAATTATTGACTCAGACCTAAAATTTTATAGCCATCTAAAGTCCGTCACTAAATTCGTGTATTACTACCTAAAAAATACAACCAGAATTAAGGGGCTTCTGACTCAACAAGACATGGAAAAACTTATGCATGCATTCATTTTCAGCAGATTGGACTACTGCAACGGTATATTTACAGGTCTTGATAAAAAAAAACAGTCAGGAAGCTGCAGCTAGTACAGAATGCTGCAGCCAGAGTCCTCACAAATACAAGGAAGCTGGACCACATTACACCGGTTTTGAAATTGCTACACTGGCTTCCAGTGAGTCAAAGGATAGACTATAAAGTACTACTGCTCGTCTACAAAACACTTAATGGCCTTGGACCAAAATACATGCTTGACTTGTTAGATTCCTATGAGACATCTAGACCCCTAAGGTCGTCTGGAACCGGTCTTCTGCATGTTCCAAGAACAAGAACCAAGCAGGGTGAGGCAGCATTTAGTTATTATACTCCTCACCTCTGGAACAAGTTATCTGAACGTCTGAAGTATGCTCAAACTGTTAGCTCTTTTAAATCAGGGCTAAAAACGCTTTTGTTTAGCACTGCATATCCATAACTGTCTATATATTTCAATCTACTTGCTTTCTATTCCTCTTGTGCTTATCTCCATTGCTGATTTCAATTATTATTAGTAGTAGTAGTTTTTGTTTTATTTTTATGTTTGTTTTATTTTTATTTATTTATTTTTATTCTATCTGTGATTAAATGTGATCTTTTGTCTTGGTTTTTACGTTGTATTGATTTAAATGTGATTTTTATGATCTTCATGTGATGTAAAGCACTTTGAATTGCCTTGTGTTGAATTGTGCTATATACCGGTAAATAAATTTGCCTTGCCTTGCCTTACAAAACCACAGAATTTAATTCTGACCTTTAGTGAAATATTCAGTTGTTTTTAAAACTTTTAATTCTGATACTTTAATCAATTTATTACAGATTGCTAAACAAAAAGTGTGAAAAGAAAAACAAAGAATATTTTAAGGCCAAAATTTAGTTTTTAAATATTCTATTGTATTTTTCTTAGTCTAAGCTCTTTTTTTTATATATATATATAAGATTGAAATGAAAACTGTTTGTGGTCTTTCGCTTGTCCTTCACCACAAAAACCGGCGTTACTTTGGAAGGGCATTGGTTTGGTCTCAACATTCGTAGGGACGATATAACAGCATAACCTGCATGTAGGTACACTTTTTGCTGGGGACGGGACATTAATAAGACCAAACAGATTGGATGAAGGGGGCAAAGGGCCACATTTCTCATGTATATGAACCTAATTAATTAATAGGCAAAATGATCAATGCAAAATAAATCCTTATCTCCTGATAATAACTTTTACGTGCATTGGTTCAGATGATACACTGTTCGATTCAAACCTTTGTTTCAAAAAACACTAAAGAAACATTTTGAAAACTTCCTGAATAAATGTCTGTTTTTTATTAGCAAACATAAACATAATGAAAATAATTAATAATGGTAGGGTCAATTCTATCCTTACAACATATGGAACTATTGAAAGATCTTAAATTCTCTATATAACTGAACATTATATCATGCAAAAAGGTAAGGTTCCTTAAAAGTTGGTGGGGACAATTTTAGCATCCTGAAAAGTTGGTAGTGTTATGTCCCTACCGTCCCTATGCAAACCTACGCCCTTTTTGTAAAAGTCCTCCTTATTTTCCTTTACTTTAAAAAATCTCTCCGCCTCAATGGAGAGGATTGCTTCAATTAGATCGTTCTGTGTTCTATTTGACAAGCCAGAAAACACAGTGGATGTGTCCAAATGTCTAGCTAACCTTTCATCTTTCTCAGCAAAACCTTGTAATCGTTCTACATATATGCCACGTTTAGAAGAGCTTACACGCTCATCGTTACCACACGAAATGTTAACTCCTGTTTAGCTAGGATGCAGGTTGCATTAATGAGGTCTTTCAAACTCCTTCGGTTTCCCTTTACCTTAGCTTTGTGGATGCTACCGTTGAGCTTCCGCTGTTCGTCAAAGCCAAATCGATCCTTGAGCTTCCAAAAGTTTTTAAAGCAATAAGGCTTTGAATGTGAGTGGTCGAGCTCTCATGTTTGCTGAGGCTTCGTGGTAGTTTTTTCATGTCACAATATCTCGTGTTAGTCCAGACATTGGCACAAGTTGAGAAGAAAAGGCAGGGAAAGCAGCAAAGGCGATTTTTCGAAGGACAGCCACATAGCCAGTCTTTTCGGGTGTACCAGTCCATTTGAAAAGCGCGAGTTATCTTCTGTCCCGTAGTTTGAAGCAAACCTTTTAGCTCCGGTGTTGTGTTAATCGCGTCCACTTTTAACGGAAAGTCCAGTTTCACGTACGCCCCCTTTCAGTGCGGCAGAGTACTATCTGCCGCAACCTGTGCCTTTTCACTGTGGTTTTATTTCCCATCAGCAAAACTAAATATGTCGCTAACAAACATTAAACTTTAAGGGTTAAAGACATACTGTGGAAAGACTTTGGAAAATGAGGTCAAATAAACATATCTGGAAACATTATAATGGCGACATGTAGATGTACGGCAACCAGCACGCTCCAATTCCATGTTTCAACCCAGTTTGTTATGGATTGCGCATTCAGAGGTGAGGCTTTACTCGTTGCTACCGCACCTCTCGTTTCATTTCTTTATTTGAACAGGAAATAGGCAAATTCAGCGATTTTGTCTATTAAAAAATGTTTGAAATGAGTCATACATAAAGAGCAATGGACAAATATTAATATAAATTTGATGCTATAATTATTTTTTTGTCATGATGACAGGTGAGGCTCTGCCTCCCCTGCCTCCCCTGACCGCCAAGCACCTACCTGAAAATTTCAAACCCTCCTATCATTTCTATGTGGAATAACTTGCAAAATCGCAGGGATTTCAAGTACTTATTTTCCACACTGTATTTCATGGGAAACAATGACCTATTCAATTGTACCTTTGCCACCTTCGGTAAAAGCTTTTAATTGTTCTGAATGTCACTACAGCTTACTGACATTGCTGGATGACAAAAATACTTTTGTTGTAGAAAATGAATAATTTAATTAGAAGCCCACCCACACCTGTTCAAAACATTTCCCTGAGTATGCATGAAAAATTTATGTAAAAGTCATGCCAATTGCAACTCTTTCATCGCCCGTGATGCTGAGTCCATTAAGATTCTTCCCACATAATTGTGACCACCAACCCCCGCTCCTCTACCTCCATTTCTCTGAATCTTACTAACTTTAGTTTGGTTCAGAAAGGATTACACCCAATTAAGATGTCAGTGTTTGAAGTCCTACCCACTTTCAAGGACTCAAGCCTTTTGTAAAACGATCACTTACCCCTGACCTTGCTCACCAATACGGCCTAGCTCGGTGGCTCAGTCCTCTACTTGCTCTCTGCTTTGATTGATGTGCAGTGGACTTGCACAGCTGGAAGAGGAGACATGGAACCAGAGGAGGGAACAAAGACTTGCGGGCCACACAGGGTGCAGCAATTAAGCTGTTTTCTTGTTGTTAATTAAAAGCAAATTAGAGAGTGCGACAGGAGTTGCTGTCAAGCCTTATTTGCTGGCAGCATGTGTGCAGAGTAACACCTGTTGTTGCATCTCCACTCTGTCTCAATCTATTGTTTTTTTTATCTTCCTTAGGGGCGCAGAGGAAAGACTGGGATGCCTGGACCAGAAGGAAAGCCCGTGAGTAAAACTCTGTCACGGATACAACCTTATAAAAAACACAAAGACATGACATCCAAAATGGAATTTTTGCAACTGGTACTGTACAACCTTTTGAAGAAACAAAATTAAACGCATGATATCCACAATTGACTTTTTCAGGTGGATTGTAATCAGTGTTGTTAATGTCAACGATGATGATAACGAAAATATTTCAACAACCAACCCCCTTTTTTCATGACAAGACGACGAGCTAAAAACATGTTTTGTGTGACTAAAACATGACGAGACGAAAACACGACGAAAATGCGCAATAGTTTCCTTCACATGTTCACAATGTGTGACATTGACTGTATGTGTAGTTATCGTGCCTCGTAGCAGTGTCCGTTTGTGTCACTCATGCCCCGTGATGCCCCCCCATTCACCAGTAGGGTTGTGACAAAATATCGAAATGGGGATATATCGTGATACTTTGTATCCCAGAAAGGTTATCGATATGCTCCTGCCAAGAATGGAAATATCATTTTGAAAAGGTGTCAATGTCTAGAAAAAATAAAAATGAACCAACAAGTCGGTACCAAAATTTTCCACCATAATAGTGTCTCATTTAATTTTAAGGCTGCATTGATGGTGCTCGATGCCCATTCCATTTAGACTGGGAATGTTGGTTCATTCAAAATCAGAGCATTCACAGTCATTCTGTCTGATTTTCAGGGCATTTACAGGTCACTTGCTGTTTATTTTAGGGCATTTACAGGTCATTTTCTGTTGAGTTTGAGTCACTGCCTATTCATTTGGGTGATTCCCAGGTCATTTCCTGTCCTGTAACTCAAACAGGAAGAGACCCATACCCCACAATCAGCAGGAAGTAACTGAAAATGAACAGGTAAATGACCTTAAATGGCCCAAAAATTACCTCATTGCCTGGCATTGGCTGCCACTACCGGCCATAGACGTTCAATCTGTTTGAAGTGGGAGGGATGGCAGCGAATGAACAAATGTTCATTCGCTGCCACCCTCCCAGTTCAAATGAATTGGACGTCTACTAATGATAAACTCATTCCAATTCACAGCAGAAACTTGATTTTCCGTTCATTAGTTGTTTGTAGAATATCCTAGATTGATTTCCTGACCAATGTATCGATAATCTTTGTATCGTCAGATCATCGTTATCGTGCGCTTTGTATCGCAAATCGTATCGTATCGTGAGGTACCAAGACGTTCCCACTCCTATTCACCAGTGTGTATTCTCCAGTCTCCATGCAGGCTTCCACATCCAGTAAGATTTGTTTTTTAATCTTGGCCAGAGTAAATATGAAATGTTGCTTTAGGGGCAAAAAAGGGGAGGCGATGGGCGATGCCGAAATGCAAAAGTCATCGGCGATAAGCTGAAAGCCCAGAAATCCCAGAAATCATGCCGTGAGGTATAATAAAATATGTGCTGATCGCTCATACACTGCTAAAATAACACACTCCTCCAAGTTTTTTTTTTTTTTTAAATGACACGCAATGTCATACAATCATTGAAACTCATAAAGAACCTACAAGAGATAGGAGAAAAAAATTAGATATCTATGTTGATGTTTTTTTTTTTTTTTTTTTTTTTTTTTTTAATTCCCATGTGACTAAGTGTGGCATGTGGGTGTCAATTTCCGGTTCGACCAGCGTCCTCGCAAGTGATTTGTCGATCAATAAATCGGATGCTGATAAGTTGTAGTGCCAGGCGACAGCGACAGAAATAGAACCATTTTCTTTCTATATCGTGTTGCTGGTCAGCGTTTGCACGTGTACAAGCTCGAAATTTCATGCTGGTGATTTTCGCCTCGTCGTGCTCATTCCATAGAAAATGTATTGAACGCGAGCAATGTCGCTTCCCAGGGGTTTTTCACCTTAGCCTTAAAAGGTCTGTTCTGAGAGATCATCTCTCACTAAATGTAACTCGTAGCATTAGCATAGGATTCACGTTCATATTAGGCTAATGCTAATGGTGAGTGTCCTCTTAAACTCTCGGGTATTTACATACAGCTCGTGGCGTTGTGTTAGGGAATGGCCCCAGCTTTACATGGTGACAGTGAAAATGGCAGGCAAAGACGCAAACCTTTGATTTCGGGCTTGAAATTGAAAGGATTCGATTGCGGGGAACCCAAAATGAATGGAACACTCTCGCACATACACAGCTATGAGGGGTCGGGGGGGATATGGTGGCCGAAAATATCATTGCATGTAATTGACTTTCCTATATGTGAATTTAAAATTAGGACTTCGTCGATAAAATGTTGTCTATAAAAGTTGTAAAGCAATAAAACAACAAAAATGAATGAAATTCACAATAAATGTTTTTCTAATCGGTCAAAATTATTTTTTGAACACATCATGTGACAAGGACCTAAGAGGTGTCCATACGCTTTGCCAAAACCACCTGAGGGCAGATTCTGGCTGGAATATTCAGTCAAAAAGGATGCGGCGTTTACTTCTCCACTAGGTAGGTAAGATAGAAAAACATGCGCGCTCACACACACACACAGCTGGGATGCCAGTATGTACAAGCACGAGCTAAGCTACTATCTAAGCATATATTTGAAAGTTATTTTTATTGCTGACACTGCGTTTTGGGGTTATCAACATGTTTTGCCCCCCCACAAAGTCAAACTCCACCAATTCTCTCGCGCCGATTACGTCAGCATTCACTCACGTCACTTTAGGCATGCACAGTCGCTGCTAACAAACATGGCGGAACAGCGGTTTTAATTTACTGTTTTTACAATATTCTTAATTTAGATGTATTTTATCTTCATATTTTTGTGCCTTTTGAAGCAAGAGCAGAAAAAAAACGAATGTACATCATTGCATCTTTTTTTTTTTTTTTAATGGCAAGCAATGTTATACAATCATTTAAACTTGTGAAAAACAGCAAACGGACAACTTATACGAGAGAAAAATTAAATGTAAAGAAAATCATCCGTGAATACAACTGCAAAATAAAACGTAGGGGGTGGGGAGAGAAAAAAAATATATAATTAAAAAAATATATATACGTAATTGCTTGAAGTGGATGGGCATGTTGTCTTCCGGGCTGAGGAGCTTTGTTGGCAAGGTGCATCATTGGCTGTCGCCTTGTTAAACAGCATTGCCCTATAGGGCCTGGCATGAATACTGCATCATTTTCACGTGCAATTGCAACATCGTTCGAATGGAGACGGAACCATATGAATGCAAACTAAGACGAAAATTAAAAGGGCGTCCAAAAACGACCCTGATTTTAATGTATGTTTACAGCAAACATAGAGCAATCCCAATCAAAAACAGCTATTGGTTTTTATCCCATTAAGAGTCAAATTGAATATAACTTTGCTCTGAGAATTCTCACGGCACACCAAAAAAGCAAGCAAGCGAAATGAGCAGTGAAAAATCCAATACATTGATGTCTGGGGGTGTTTTATTATTCCTCTTTCAATTACAAGTTATATCCATGCAGGAATTGAGAAATAATTCATCAGAATAGCTATATGCTATAATAGCTGAATCAAGCGTGTGGTGTTGTAAGAACAAAGTAATCAATGATCTGTAAGAATTTTTGGTGTGCTATCTTGTTAATATTTCAAATCAATGCTATAAAAAGAGAAACGAAGCACTTAAGAAAGCTTGTATTAATTAGAAGGTTAAAAGTGATTGGATGCCCCATTGAGTCTTTGTGTTATCATCTTTTCCTCAGCAATCCGAAGCAATCTGGGCTTCTGTTTGTGTAATCACCCACATACTTGAGGCCACAAACATATGATGCGTTAAAAGAAGACTGCTTGTCAGATACTTAACTGCTTCTGATGTCAGGACAAACAGGAGTGCAATATTGCTGTGCTGCTTCGGGTGTCCAATTATTTTCACACACTATTGCCTTAATTGCGCTCCTGATCTGGATCAAGGGTTTTCTTGCTTTATTGTGTACCAGAATCCAGAGAGATCCTGTTATGCTTCGGTCACTGCTATGCTCTATAGCTTCAATTATCTTTTGTATAATTGAGCCACTCGCTGTTAAATGTCTCCCTTATGACTCATTGCGAGCATTGCCTCCTTAATAACTCATAAAGTTGTGGGACACAAAGTCAAAAGGAAAAAAAGAAAGACAAGGCTGAAGATGGTGTGACATTTCTAAATGGCAAGTTCCTGAAGATACTCTTAGCATGTGCCAGAGTTGCCTCCTTTCCATGGTACTGACATTTATGACTCACCTGTTTTTCGGAGGTAGGATCTCAGGGCCAAAATTATTTATTCAAAACACCCAACGGGCCGTCACTATCTTTTGTCCTTTGGCAGCGGAACAGCGCTGGCAGCTGAGAAGGGAACAGGTACTTTTCAATGTCATATTACATTCAAACCATGACAGAAGAGTCTGTAAACACAGCATAATGAATAAAGACACAAAGATGATTCATAGACTACTGTGTGTCTTATTGCTAAGGTGAGGCAGAATTTACACTGCTGGTCTGTAAGGTGGCATGGCTAAGTACCTAACGACTGACTATTTATGCGTTTTGTGACCAGTTTCTCTCATTTATGGAACAACTAAAACATCCGGCATGCAAAGTAATGAATACCGTAATTTTCAGACTGTAAGGCGCACCTTACTATAAGCTGTCACCCACCAAATTTGACACGAAAATGGCATTTGTTCATAGATAAGCCGCACTGGTCTATAAGCTGCAGCTATCCTCGCTGTATTATGAGATATTTACATCAAAACATATGAACTGGTAACAATATTTGACAGCCGCGTCATAACACTGTCATAAGATCAAATGAACCACCATAAAGCTTTGAACCATTTGGCTGCTTCAAGAAGCTTCATTTGGCCGTCTCTGCTCCCTTGGGAGAGACAGTCAACCTCTTCTATCACCTGCTGTCAACACTGGTGTCATCCAACATGCCTCCTAAAATGCATTGCAGCATTACGGATGTAAATACCACTCAAAATTAATGTTCTGTGCTAATTATTTCTTCAGTTACTGTTCCAGTTGTTTCATTAATTGCTAATCATGGTATTGGGTAACACTTTATTTGACAGTGGTGCCCTAAGACTGTCATAAGATCATCATAATTAAGACATGACACTGCCATGAGCATTAATGAACGCTTATGACAGATGTCATTTTGTGTCAATTGTGCAAATTATGTCACTTTTGAATGGATGTAAAGACCTGAGCTGGACGTAAATGGAGTTAGTGACATGATTCATAAAGTCATTAATGCCATTGATAGTCATGTCACAATTATGACGGTCTTATGGCAGTCTTATAACACCGTTGTCAAATAAAGTGTTACATATTAAACCAAATAAATAAACAAATAAGCTGCACTGGACTATAAACCCGACGTTTCAAATAATGGAAAAAGTAAAGGCTTTTAGTCCGAAAATTACGGTAAATAATACTGATATTAAAAAATGAATACAATTTATTTAGCCTGTACTGACTCTTCCACACACTAGTTGAAATTTAGGTAACCTTACCATTACTCTGCTGACAATGGAGTAACGTGGGTTCTTTATTTATTGGACTGCGCACCTCATATGATCTATATTTAGGCCATTGATGCATTTGCTATGGTTTGATTTATAACACCTGCCTTTTTATGTGTGCGCTACATTATTTGAGTTGTCACTTGAACCATGAAATGTAAATCTAGTAGACCCAGAGATATGCCATCCATCTATTTTCAACATCGTTTATCCTGGTCAGGGTCCCAGAAAAATGCAGTCCATCATAATCTTTTAACGTAAAATATAGGCTGAAAATTGCATTGAGCCATTAGGTGTCAGAATAAGAATCATCTTAATTGGCCAACTATGTCAAAAACACACAGGATATTTGCCCCTATTGACTCTACTCTAAAACTCCAGCAAAAAAGTATCTATAACAAACATTTAGTACATAAACACATAAGTACCGAATCACTGAGCAATGTAAGGGTACCAGTAATGGGCTAGTGCTGATACAATGACAATTTTGCAAATGATGCGTGGTGTCGTAAAGCATTATAAAGTGACCATTAATGTGATCATTGTGATATAACGATCAATGTGCAAATGATGCAGAGAGGGTTCTAGCACTTTAGAGTGTCCAGTAGTGTGATCATAATGATCAACACAGTTATGCAAATCACGCAGAGTGACAAGGCTACAACAATTATTGCGCGAGACAAAATGAGCAAACATTGGCTAAATGGCATTACGGGTTTTAAAGACGACTGCTTAGATTTAGGTTTGTGCCTGTATGTTAGTAACGGCTGGACTAGACAGTGATTAGAAAAAGCCTAAAACGGTATAGTTAAGTAAGATAAATATGTGTGTTTCAGTATGGTACAGCAGTGTAATACTCTAAAATGTTTTTCCCGCATGTAGGATCATTAATGTTCCGCATGGATTAATTAAGTTTATTATTGAGGTTTGCTATATAAAAGTCTATGTAATAACAAGGGGGGTGTTCCTATCAATTAGAATGTGGCTGTACAATAGCATCCAAGGTGAATTTAATCTTACACTAAATATGTGAATTGAATCAAATACAATAACAAACACATTTTGATAAAAAAGATCAGTTATTTCACTGAATTTATTTGAAACAACACTTAGTAAGTTTTCAGTTTTAGTCGATTTTAGCGACACTGGTGCATAGACTTCATAATTAGGGCTGTCAAACGATTAAAATTTTTAATCGAGTTAATTACAGCTTTAAAATTAATTAATTGTAATTAATCGCAATTAATCGCAATTCAAACCATCTTTAAAATATGCCATATTTTTCTGTAAATTATACATATATTCTGTAAAATAAATTGTTGGAATGGAAAGATAAGACACAAGATGGATATATACATTCAACATACAGTACCTAAGGACTGTAGTGGCATTTCACTCTACTGTCATTTAAATCTGTCTATGCTGTCCTCACTCCGAAGCGTCTACTTTTTCCAAAGCTAGACAGCTTGTGAACGATGCCTTAATAATCAGACTTCTTCCTTTTTCATCTGATTTATTAATGAAATGGCCTCAAACCATTGTCCTCGTTAGACCGTCGTAAAACTACAAAAAAAAGTACACAAGCATTGGATTAGCAACAGCGTTAGCTTAGCACGCTGTACAGGTTCACTAAACATAAACAAAAAGCGTCTCATACAAAAAATATAACATTTCGCTTACTAACATAATATGTAAATTCTTTACAACAACCATACTTACGGACAAATCTTGTCCAAGGATCATACAAGCACAACATTACAACGTAGGCGTCAGCCCAAGACGTCGTGCAGCCATACTGAACTGGCAAGAAAACAATAAACCATGTCGCAAAGCGACCACAAGAGTTCGCTGTTAGACAGCACAATAAGCCTTGCTGTAAAACTTACCAAAAGGCAGAATACTGTCTGAGCGGGACATGTACGTTAATTGCGTCAAATATTTTAACGTGAATAATTTAAAAAAATAATTACCGCCCATTAACGCGATAATTTTGACAGCCCTATTCATAATATATTGATTAATAGGTGGCCTATCTCTGTCAAAGCTGACTGAGTGGAAACACAGACAAAGAGCTTTTTACATTGAAAACTCTTGTGAATAAATGCTTAAACCCCTAAATTCTTTATAGATATGAATGTAAAACATTCTCTCGTCTCGATTCTTGGTTAAAAGAAAAAAAAAAAAAATCAAAAACGGGCAGTTAGCATTTATTTTGCATAAATATGTCGAATGTGCTGCTAGTCTTTAGCCACTAGGCGCCACCTTATCACAACAAAGAGCTTTGGTGGTTCTGGTGGACGGGGCCACGCCCGCGGGAGCCTGCCTCTTAACTCACGCACTTCTCACTTCGGCACTGTAAATATCTTTCACTCTGGCACTTACATGCTCATACATTTCTCCGGGGAGAGTTGGAACGGGGCTTTACAGTCCCGGCCCGGCTTCCCCCATGTTTTTAATGCACCACACACCAAGGTTGTGGGATGGCTGGGACCTGTTTGGGGGGGGGGGGGTACCTCACGGTTGCCCCCTCACGACAGGCCCCGCCATCCCTGCACCTTTTTTAAATGCACCACACACATCATACTCCACAGGAGAGCTCTGGCAAAGGGCGGTGGGACGGGCGGCTGGGCAGAAATCCATGCTGCGGTCCCACTGCCCCAAGCCAAGCTCTCCTATTTTAATGCATACATTGCACTACCCTCCCCTCACAATCCCATCACGGTGCTGGGTGATGGCTGCTAGCTGGGAACCTGGCAGCCACAGTAATAGGGTGGTAGGTGGGTCCCACACTTTTTCCTCATGGCGTGGCTCCTGGGGTGTGGCCTCCCCTCTGCCTGGGCTGCCGGCCACGGGAGTGGGGTGGGGGGTCGGGGCTCCGATCTTGCATCGCCCCGTGGCAGTTCCTCGGCGTTCTCCTGCCTCCGCCTTCCCCTCTTCTCTGACTGGACATCCGCCCTGCGCTCCGTCGCGGGTCGCTGGCTGGGCGCCGGTGTATCAGCGGGGTGTTGCCTGCACCGGCGGGGGGTCCTGCCCTGCCTTGGGCTTAGTGGGCCGCTGGGGTTCCCGCGGCATGTCTTGCCGGTTGGGGGGCTGTGGCTGTGGCTCGTGGCCCGGGTGGGTGGGCGTATTGGGGATAGACGTGGGGTTGGTGGTGCGTCCCCCCCTGTCATCCCTGAAGGCCGGTTGATGGGTGTGCGGGTGGCCCGGGGGACCACCCTGGATCCCGGGGGGGGGGGGGGGGGGGGGGGGTCCTTTGCTGGGCTGCGGGAGGAGGGATGGGCTGCGCTTGACCCCCCGCCCACCCTTCCTCCCCGGGCTGGCTGGGTGGGGGCTGTGGCCCTGGGTAGGCTCCTGCGCGGCTTCTCCGCCCGTCTGCGTGGCTGTCGCGCGTCCGGTGGGGCTCGCGTGCTGCTGGATGCGGTACGGCATGCTCGGGTTGGGGGACCTGGTGCCGGGATTGGCGATGGGGCGGCGTAGGGTTGGTCGCCAACGGGCTTACATTCATAAGAGATTCACATGATTACTGGGTTCTAGATCACAGAACTGATTTGTGTACACTCTACCTCATTCGATCACTTAGCTTATAGACACCCCCACCCCTGTCCCCCTCTTTCACTGGCCAATAGGCCCCCACATGGTGTAAACTGGAAATACATCTCGCTGAAGATGGCACCAGCATATTAATAATTAGTCTAGATGTTCTATGTATTTCTTGTTGTTGTTTGTGTATGTGTTTCTTTTCTTTCTTCTCTTGTGTTGGTTTTCTTCTGTCCCCCCATAATCCCTTCCTGTTCGCTGCTTTGTCATAATAAAAAGGTATTTTGAATGATCACAATGGGAGAATATCAGACTCTCAATGTGAAACATTAAAACTGTTCAGACAACCCTGGCACTTAGACTTCCATTCTCTGTGTCAAACAGCTGAACAGGACAGGTTAAACAAAAAAAAAAACAACAAAAAAAGAGCTTTTTACGCTGAAAAGTCTTATGAATAAATGCTTAAATCCCTGAATTCTTTATACATATGAATGTAAAACAGTCTCGATTCTTGGTTAAAAGCAAAATAAACGGGCAGTTAGCATTCATTTTACGTAAATATTGTGAATTATGATGCCAATGCCCACAACGTTCACAACGTTTCAAAATGCATGCATGGTATGAAAATTATAATAATTACCTTGAATACTTGAACAAATCACTCCTGAGACAATTTTTCCTATTTGTATGCGGTTCAGCTTTCATATTTTTTCAACCTAAATCCGGCATTAGATCGCTGCATGTGTTTGAGAATAACAGCGACTGACTTCGACCGACTGTGGTACGGCCCCCTACTTGAAGGCGTGGCGCAGTGTCTGGGGATTGTGTCCCGTCAATATCATTATGAAGTCTATGACTGGTGGACAAAAGCGGTAATGTTTTGCCTTAAGGAAGACTGCGTTTCCCATGAGGACCAGTGCTGCGTTTCCCATGAGGACCAGCACACACCCGCATAGTGTCGTAAAATCATGATGTTTGCCTGCAGATGGATTAAACAACAGTCCGGTTTCCAGTGGCTATGTGAAGGATGAAAAGTAATGAACTATATCAACTATATGTAAAAGTATGGCCAAGAATAGTGTTCATGGGAGGACTCCACGGAGGAAGCCACTGCTGTCTAAAAAAACACTGTTGCTAGTTTAATGTTGGCAAAAAGGCACTACGACACTCCACAGAAGTTTTGGCAAAATATCTTGTGGACTGATGAAACCAAAGTTGAATTGTTTGGGAGTAACACACAATGTCATGTGAAAAGGAAATATGGAACAGCTCACCAACATCAACACCTCATCCCCACTGTGAAACGTGGTGGAGGGAGCATCATGATTTGGAGCTGTTTTGCTATCTTAGGGCCTGGACAACTTGCAATCATTCATGGAAGAATGAATTCAAAAGTTTATCAGGATGTTTTACAGAAAAAAACGACCGTCTGTCAGACAGTTGAAGCTAAAAAGAGGATGGATTCTGCAACAAGACAATGATCCAAAACACAGAAATAAATCAACCTCAAAATGGTTTCAGGAGAACAAAATACACGTTCTGGAGTGGCTAAGTCAAAGTCCAGACTTGAATCCCATTGAGATGCTGTGGCATGACCTAAAAACAGTGATTCATGCCAGACATCCCAAGAATCTGACTGAACAACAGCAGTTTTGTTGAGAAGAATGGGCCAGGATTAGTCCTGATCAATGTGCCAGACTGATCTGCAGCTACAGGAAGTGTCTGGTTGAAGTCATTGCTGCCAAAGGGGGGGCCACAAAATATTAAATGTAGTGGTTCACTTACTGATTTTTGCCCCTTCTGTCATTGTTTTTATACTATCCTCATTCAAATATGAAAACCAATTTTTCATACCACTGTAGTTGTCAGTCGACATATCATCACAAATTTTTATAAAGTCTAGAAAGTTAGGTAGTGTTGCTTTAAAGGGGTAAATGCTTTTTATTGTTTGACTTTTTTTTCTTGAAACCAAAAGTATTAAGTTTGTATGTATCACCAATTGTCAGGATAATAATATCTGTTTTTTTATGGGTAACCTGACTATGTTTAATAGTTTCACTGTGTGTTTGCTGTGAGACAAGCGCTCACAGTAACTGCTATGCAAAATTTAATTGACGTGTCATATCTGGCCCTATTGTTGGCTGGCCAAATTATTTGATTGTGTTTCCATTATCCCTTAAAATTCACCCACAATTTGTATTTGCTTGTTATTTAAAACTATCAGTATTTCAAACTTGTCATCCCAAGTCAGACAAATATGTATACTATAAATGACCAGAAGAAAAATCTCCTTTGACAAAGGCCATATTTGTATTCATAGCGATAAGGTGCTATCACTCTTTGTAAATGGCAGCTTTTAGTCAGTTATAGCCTACGTGCATATCAGATCCCACGGTAGACCTCTTGCCGTGCAATTCAGCGTGACTCACCGCATACCCTCAAAATAGACAGATGGTCTTTACGTACAGTACCTTTTCAAAAAGGCTCTGCAATCATTTTCATGAGACCCACGGGTGCTGTAGTTCACAGGAGGCAAATAACATATGTGGTGTAAAACATCCCCTGACATGGATCTCACAAGCCCTCCCATTGGCACTGTTGCTACATCGACTGTCTCCTTAGCCAGCACATCTCCACCTGCTCAATACCTCCAGCGGCCAACTTGTGATTAAGCCAAGAGTGAAAATTAGGAGGCAAACCTCTTGACTGCACTGTTGATTTCTTGTATTGACATGCCGTGTACCAGGGTGTATCTCTGAGTCATTTCCTGCTTTCTTTGCCAAGAGGAAGGAAGGGGAAGTGTCAGCTGGCCGACCTTGACAATAAAGTTGTCTGCATGAGAACGCACCAATTTGCCTCAAAATGACAGGGGAGTGTTGGAGGTTTACCAAAGTTATTTGTGCATTTTTTCCCAGAGGTTTGGGGATCTAAAAGCTATAGAGTGCATTGGGAATGATAATAATATAGAGTCTTTTACAAAACATTACATTTTTCTGCCTTCCATCGCTCTTAGTGTTTTATTTGAATTCGGGATGTCAAACTAATGGCTTCAGGGATCAATTGAGAACTCCGGGACAATATTTCCTTATTAGCAGAGGTCCACCGATATGGGATTTTCAAAGGCCGATGCCTATACCGATATCTAAAAAACCTTTCAGCCGATTGTCGATATCCAAAGCCGATTTCGTAAACTGATATTTGAAGCCGATATACTGTAATTTTTGGACAAGCCGCTACTTTTTTCCTTTATTTTAAATCTTGCAGCTTATAGTCAGTGCGGCTCATTTGTTGGTTTATTTGGGTTAATAGATAACACATGCTTCCTAATATGCATTGCAGCATTAAATAACAATCAAAATTAATGTTCTGTTCTAATTATTTATTCAGTTACTGTTCCAGTTGTTCCATTAATTGCTTGTTATGGTACTTGGTGAAACTTTGACAGAGGGTCATATTTATGACAAGGCACTATCATGGGCAGTACTCAATAATTATGTGACGGGTAAACGCAGGTCCACGTGTGTGAGGCGGGGTGTGGAAAACCTTCCCTCAGACGCCTTCTGGTAGGGACGCTGGCGGCTGTGCTATTGTCTCGTGCTTTATGGCGCTGTGGTTAACGTCCCTACTCTATCAATATTGAGCGCTTGGTGCAGCACAGTGTGGGTTCGCGTCCCACCCTAGTCAGCGAGGTGGGACCGGATCGCGTCTGGGCGCGGCGCGTTTCAAAACCAGTTACACTTATGACAAATGCCAATACCGTCATTTCTGGACTATTTGGCGCCCCTGATTACAAGCCTCACCCAGTACATTTTTAAAGGAAAAAACATTTTGAACATAT
The DNA here is from genome assembly GCF_030265065.1 of Corythoichthys intestinalis. Taxonomy (NCBI): domain Eukaryota; kingdom Metazoa; phylum Chordata; class Actinopteri; order Syngnathiformes; family Syngnathidae; genus Corythoichthys; species Corythoichthys intestinalis. Next base: position 12,001,857 of record NC_080404.1, read on the forward strand.
ATAAGCCTCTCCTGTCTATAAGCCGTGTGTGCCCACATAATAACATGAATATTTGCATAGAAATACACAGCGTTTTCTAAATTTTAATAACATACCTTAACTTTTCTTTTCAAACAGCGGCAGTAACACGGCACTTACATAGCAGCAACACAGAGCACAGCACTAACCGGGCTGGTTATTACAATCATGAAAGTTTTTGTTAGCCATTTTCATCTTCTTCCTGTGCAATGAAACAATGGAAGTCTTCACCCTCAGTGTCGGATATGAATAGGCTAGATACACTTCGCCACGCACCTTCTGTCTCTCTTTTGTTGTCGCTTTCAATGTCTCTCATAATGAGGCAAATTCACTGCTGAGCTTCTGCTGTCTCCTTCGTCACGCAGCAGACCGGCTTTTGGAAACCCGTTGGTGATTGTGGATTTTTTTCACACTGCTCTACGCTGTCAGGATCCACTGGCAGACTTGTGCAAAAGTTGTTTTTCACGTGCGGCCAGTTTTGGTAAACGATCTCTCGCCGCTGGGCATCCAAGCCTTCCATTCAACTCGGAGTGCCACTTTAAATGCACGATTCACACCAATGTCAAGTTGCAAGTGCATTTCTTCTAGCATTTTCCATGATGTGGGTCTGCTAATTTTACTCATGCGCAAAGATGAGGGTCTGCTACTTTTATTCATGCTCAAAGCACAAAGTTAAATTACCGGTGCAAACTAGCTCTTCCTCGAAACATATATTTCACGCGTCTCACTGTTAGGTTTTATGCTCAAGCGCCCCTGGCGGCCGTTAGAAAAATCAATAAATTGGCCGCATCACTGCACATGCCACAGGATTCAAAATAAGTGAAAAAAGTAGTGGCTTGTAGTCTGGAAATTTCAGTAAGTTTCACACTAGTATCTAGTATCTAGTATCTCACTAACTCCATTGGATCTTTTACTGCACATCCTTTCAAAGTGAGATAATTTGCCAGATAACACTAAATGATGTCTGTTATAAGTATTCATTAATGCTCATGACAGTGTCATGTCATAATTATCATTGTCTAGTGACAGTCTTATGGCGCCGCTGTCAAATAAAGTGTTACCAAATACCATAACTAGCAATTAATGAAACAACTGGAACAGTGTTGGCAGCAGGTGGCAGCAGAGGTTGACTGTTTCCCCCAAGGGAGGAGTAATGGCCAAATGAAGCGTATTAAAGCAATGATGTTTTGCAGCTAATTGGTTAAAAACCTCATGGTTGTTCATATGGTCTTATGACAGTTGTACGATGCCGCTGTCAAATAAAGTGTTTCCGGTTAATATTGTTGATTTAAATACCCTTAATACAGTGATGACAGCGGCGGCTTATAGTCCAGTGCGGCTTATATGTGAATAAATGCCGTTTTCGTGTCACATTTTGTGGGTGGCGGCTTATCGTCAGGTGCGCCTTATACTGCGAAAAATTACGGTATATACATATTTTCAAAGCACGTTGATTATGAAAGACTTTTTTTTAAAATGCTTCTTAAGCAGCTTTAAATTTCCAATTTATTACTCGAAAATTAAAGGATTCATTTTGTTTAGTGCTAGCAAACCAACGAACACAACACTTCTTTTTAGGATTATACACACTCAACAAAACCAGTACATTATTTTCTAATTATCAAGCCGACCAGGATGTCATGACGATATGTAAACAAGTGAGAGTTTAAGTGGACAGTAAAGATGGAAGATGCTAAAGCTAATGCTAATGCGAATGCTACGCTAACGCTGCAAGTTGCATTTGGAGTGTAAGGATCACTCAGTAAAACACCTTAAAAGTCTAAACCAACATTGCATATTCTCTAATGCAAGATTGAAAAAAAAGAACAATATTTACAAAACAGGCAAACCGAAGCTTCCTTTAGCAGCCTGCCTTCAAACGGGGTCCTACCGTGAGTCAGCGGCTTATGTTTTTTTGTTAATCGGCCAATGGCCGATGTTGAAAAAAAGTCGACCGATATATTAGCCAGCCGATATATCGGTCGACTTCTATTCTTCAGTTGACAAAAGTTAATGTTTTGTGTATGTTTGGTGTTGCATGTTGTTGTCTTTTGAGAATGTTTTAAAAATTGAGGCTCATGATATCTTTTGTTGTTGTTTGTTGTCAAGTTAGCCAAAGTGAAGTGGTAATGTTAGTCGCTTGGTTGTAATGCTTTTTTGATTAAAACCAGGTGGAAGGAAAATATATAAAAATATATCCTCCACAGCCAATTATTTCAAATCTAAAAAAGATTTTGGTGTTGTTGTAATTATTGTTGTTGTTGAGCACCCTGCTGTGTCTTATATTCACTATGCACAGTGCTCAAGAAATACCGCATAAGACATTAATGATCAACAAGACGTGCTGAGAAAAATTGAAAATACCAGGTTGATGAGAGTACCTGGTCGTCAATCTTGTTCTGAAGAACCGTCAATGGTATGAACAGTCATTGTCAAAGAATGAAAAGAATTAGGTGTACTTTTTTGATGGCTTGAAACACTTTCTGTGGAATGTTTGATGTGGCCCAGACTCCCCCAGACCTTACAGCCAGTGACCCCAGATAAATTGCGTTTAAGACCCCTAGTTTAAACCATGCTGACATGGAATTGGACAGACAAAGTTAACTTTAAACAAGCTGGTGTCATCCAGCATCATCATCCATCTAAAATACATGATTGTGGGAATGTCAGGTAGCTAAAGGGGCGTCACTAGACCTAATACAATATTGGGGCACAGCAGGGCAATGGCTAGCGAGCAAAAAAAAAAATTCAGCACTTATCTATAATAAAAAGTCAGAAATAGCTCTGTATCTATAATCGAACCAAAATACACGTTTCTATTAAAAAGTTATGTTTGCTCATGCTCATCAACTGCCATCTCTCCTTCACCTCTTCCCTCCTTCACCTCTTCCTGCACTTTGCTGCTCTACTTTGTCTGGGCGGAAATGGTGATACAGCACACTAAGTCTTATGCAATTAATCAGTGTTTCTCAACTGGTAGGTTGTGACCTAAAAGTGGTTCATGTTGCCTAGGTGGGTTACCTAGCTTACCTCTGTCATTCCTTCTTTCTAATGTATCCTTGTTCGCAGGAAATAACTTTCTAATATCCATTTGCAAGAGTAATGCGGTTTGAGTTAAATAAAAACAAAATACATCTTGTTACAAATTACAGGGACTGCAGTTAGAAATAAAATCTTGTAAACAGCTGAAAATTATGATGAGAACTCATACAAAATTGTTAGAGGTTATATCCCAAAGATAGGTAATTATAATTCATACAAATTTATTCTATTCATTTCGATCATATAAACAAATAGCAATAGCATCAGTATTGATACAGCTGAAATACCACATATCATATTGACACAATATTAGACAAGGCTATTGAGTGAGAGCCTCTCACTCAAATCACATTTACCGTTATTTTCCGAATATATCGCGCACTTTTTTTCCCCAAAGTCAACTTGTAAAATCATGGTGCGCATTATACACGGGTACAGGGATGGAGACAGAAATATATATATATATATATATATATATATATATATATATATATATATATATATATATATATATATATATATATATATATATATATATATATATATCTGTTAGGGCTGTCAAAATTATCGCGTTAACGCGCGGTAATTAATTTTTTTAATTAATCACGTTAAAATATTTGACGCAAATAACGCACATGTCCCGCTCAGACAGTATTCTGCCTTTTGGTAAGTTTAACAGCTAGGCTTTTTGTGCTGTCTAACAGCGAACTCTTGTGGTTGCTTTGCGACATGGTTTATTATTGTCTTGCCAGTTCAATATGGCTGGACGACGTCTCTGGCTGACGGCTATGTTGTAATGTTGTGCTTATATGATCCATGGACAAGATTTGTCCCTAAGTATGGTTGTTGTAAATAATGTACATATTATGTTAATAAGCGAAATGTTATATTTTTTTTGTATGAGACGCTTTTTGTTTATGTTTAGTGAACCTGTATAGCGTGCTAAGCTAACGTTGTTGCTAATGCAACGCTTGCGTATTTTTTTTTGTAGTTTTAAGAAGGTCTAAAGAGGACAATGGTTTGAGGCCATTTTATTAATAAATCAGATGAAAAAGGAAGAAGTCTGATTATTATGGCGTCGTTCACTAGCTGTCTAGCTTTGGAAAAAGTAGACGCTTCGAAGTGAGGACAGCATAGACAGATTTAAATGACAGTAGAGTGAAATGTCCACTACAGTCCTTATGTACCGTATGTTGAATGTATATATCCATCTTGTGTCTTCTTTCCATTCCAACAATGTTATTTTACAGAATATATATATAATTTACAGAAAATATGGCATATTTTACAGATGGTTTGAATTGCGATTAATTGCGATTAATTACAATTAATTAATTTTTAAGCTGTAATTAACTCGATTAAAAATTTTAATCGTTTGACAGCCCTAATATATATATATATATATATATATATATATATATAAACCGATTTTTTTTTTTTTGACACGGCCATACAGAAAAGTATGCGGCGATCCGTTGCCGACCATTACGGTACATGACTTCCCCATTTTGTTTCGGTAATACTTCACTCTGATTGGTCGAATGATTTCGTCTGTGGTAAATTCAGCTTTTTTTCACTCTTCATAAAGCACAGAATTTAGTTTCTTGAACTTATTTGAGTCAACGTTTATTGCAGCTCCGCAACTCGGACCATACCAAACATAACACATCACAGACTTCCTGTGTCCGTCAACTACAGTATGCACACATATTGATGCTGCTTTCAGGTCTTGTTGGACTAATTGATAAAATGATTCTCTATTACATTGTGTTTATAAAAAAGCGCCAAACAATCTTTCAACTTGTGATGTATCGTTGGAGCATTAAAATAGGCAACGATAGACTTTATAACCTATTGACATGACACAGGAAACGGGGCCGATTCGTAGGGGGCCTATTTTCAAAAACTTCAAATTCAAATATTTTCAAAACCAAAGCTGCTACCGACCTAAAACCAGAACAGGCACCTACCTTAGCCATTTATGAGTCTCCATGAGCAGTGGCATCAGAAAATTCAAAGTCGTTCCCTTATAAAATCCAGATTAATTATTTTTTACATAAGCATAACACAATTTAAAATGGCTATAGAAGTCTCAGATTTTACATTAGCTGCACAAAAATCACCAAATGCAGGGATATTCACATATATTTTCAGGATCAATAGCAAAATTCAACATATCATATACATTTATGACCAAAATAGATTTTTTTTTTTTTTATTATTCACTGCAAGTTTTCAACAACTAATAAATCACTCAATTTAACTTCAGAAACTTAATACTTGAGGAAAACATGCAGAATCAATTATAAATAATATGTAAATAGATTATTAATAAATTCTGTATACAATCACAACTCATTATAGAATAGAATAGCCCTTTATTATCATTATACATTATATACTGTTAGCGAATGAGGGTAGCGGCCGCCTGACGTAAACAAAGCTTTTCTGGGGAAAATTCTTGTGAATAAATGCTTATATCCCCAAATTCTTCATAGATATGGACGTAAAACAGTCTCGATTCTTGGTTAAAAGCAAAGAAACTGTGCAGTAAGCATTTATTTTACGTATATACAGTATGTCAAAGTACAATGCTGCTCTGTTAGCGAATGAGGCTAGCGGCCACCTGACAAAAACAGAGCTTTTCTGGCGAAGATTCTTGTGAATAAATGCTTAAATCTTTGAATTCTTTCGAGATATGGACATAAAACAGTCTTGATTCTTGGTTATAAGCAAAAAAAAATGTGCAGGTAGCATTTCTTTTGGTAAATATTGCCAACTATGAGGGTAGTCAGTTACGAAAATTAGCCGCCTCCATGTGTAAACAAAGAAGAAAATTCCTGCGGGTAAATGTTTCAATCAGTGAATTATTTGTAGATATGGACGTAAAACTGTCTCAATTCTTTGTTAAAAGAGCAAAAAAACGGGCAGTTACGCATCTATTTTACGTATATATGTAGAAGAATGACACCAATGCCCTAACGGTTCCTATTCTTCCATTGTTTTTTTTTCACAACGTTTCAAAATGCATGCATGGTACGAAAAATATAATATTTACCTTGAATCCTCGAACAAATCACTACTGAGACAATACTTCCTGTTTGTATGCAGCTTTCATAGTCAAAAATCCAAGCTTGAATCCAGCTTAGACATGAGCGTGTGCCGTCTTTGCCTGACTATACTAAATGAAGCTTGGCCCCCTCTGATAAGGCGTGACGCAAAGAATGACGAAGTGTCACGTCAATAGGTAATGAAGTCTATGAGGCAACTCGTCTTTGTAGCAACCATGTTTTTATACGACATTACGACTTTACAACACGATTTTCCAACTGAGGAACTCAGATCTCCCGACATATATCAACGCAGCATTTCTCCCGAAGGTGCTTCGCGGAAGTTTCAACTCATATGCCTAACACGGCCAAAATTACGTGCAAAAGTATTCGGCCCCCTTGAATCTTGCAACCTTTCGCCACATTTTTGGCTTCAAACATAAAGATATGAAATTTATTTTTTTTGTCAAGAATCAACAACAAGTGGGACACAATCGTGAAGTGGAACAAAATGTATTGGATAATTTAAACTTTTTTAACAAATAAAAAACTGAAAAGTGGGCGTGCAATATTATTTGGCCCCCTTGCGTTAATACTTTGTAGCGCCACCTTTTGCTCCAATTACAGCTGCAAGTCGCTTGGGGTATGTTTCTATCAGTTTTGCACATCGAGAGACTGATATTCTTGCCCATTCTTCCTTGCAAAACAGCTCGAGCTCAGTGAGGTTGGATGGAGAGTGTTTGTGAACAGCAGTCTTCAGCTCTTTCCACAGATTCTCGATTGGATTTAGGTCTGGACTTTGACTTGGCCATTCTAACACCTGGATACGTTTATTTTTGAACCATTCCATTGTAGATTTTGCTTTATGTTTTGGATCATTGTCCTGTTGGAAGATAAATCTCTGTCCCAGTCTCAGGTCTTGTGCAGATACCAACAGGTTTTCTTCCAGAATGTTCCTGTATTTGGCTGCATCCATCTTCCCGTCAATTTTAACCGTCTTCCCTGTCCCTGCTGAAGAAAAGCAGGCCCAAACCATGATGCTGCCACCACCATGTTTGACAGTGGGGATGGTGTGTTCAGGGTGATGAACTGTGTTGCTTTTACGCCAAACATATCGTTTTGCATTGTGGCCAAAAAGTTAAATTTTGGTTTCATCTGACCAGAGCACCTTCTTCCACATGTTTGGTGTGTCTCCCAGGTGGCTTGTGGCAAACTTCAAACGAGACTTTTTATGGATATCTTTGATAAATGGCTTTCTTCTTGCCACTCTTCCATAAAGGCCAGATTTGTGCAGTGTACGACTGATTGTTGTCCTATGGACAGACTCTCCCACCTCAGCTGTAGATCTCTGCAGTTCATCCAGAGTGATCATGGGCCTCTTGGCTGTATCTCTGATCAGTTTTCTCCTTGTTTGAGAAGAAAGTTTGGAAGGACGGCCGGGTCTTGGTAGATTTGCAGTGGTCTGATGCTCCTTCCATTTCAATATGATGGCTTGCACAGTGCTCCTTGAGATGTTTAAAGCTTGGGAAATCTTTTTGTATCCAAATCCGGCTTTAAACTTCTCCACAACAGTATCTCGGACCTGCCTGGTGTGTTCCTTGGTTTTCATAAGGCTATCTGCACTTTAAACAGAACCCTGAGACTATCACAGAGCAGGTGCATTTATACGGAGACTTGATTACACACAGTTGGATTCTATTTATCATCATCGGTCATTTAGGACAACATTGGATCATTCAGAGATCCTCACTGAACTTCTGGAGTGAGTTTGCTGCACTGAAAGTAAAGGGGCCGAATAATATTGCACGCCCCACTTTTCAGTTTTTTATTTGTTAAAAAAGTTTAAATTATCCAATAAATGTTGTTCCACTTCACGATTGTGTTCCACTTGTTGTTGATTCTTGACAAAAAAATTCAATTTCATATCTTTATGTTTGAAGCCTGAAATGTGGCGAAAGGTTGCAAGATTCAAGGGGGCCGAATACTTTTGCAAGGCACTGTATATAAATGACCATATTAAGGAGCCATGTGCAGATTATGTACAGTCTGGATTTAATGTGACCACGTTAAATAGGCGCATTCTGTAGATTATACTATGTAGACTTAATTTTTTTTTTTTTTTTTTTTTTTTTTTTTTTTTTTTTTTTTAAACCGGTGAAATTTAGCATCAATATTTGAGCAGTTTTTATGTAAAAACTGTTGATCACTGCCAAAAGTTTAAAATGTAACAATGGTAGCAAACTAACACTGTGTTGATAGCGACAACATGCTACAAGTAAAAGACAGGGGACTGAATGAATAAATAATTGATTTAAAGCATTTCTCACAGGCTGCTAAAAAGCTACACAGCTTTTCCAGCAGTAAAATCCACTGTGTCTACACCAACTCCTGAAGAAGTAAAAAGAAAGGCCATAGAGCTAGACACTAAAATAAGTATTCAGACAATAGAAGAATGAGAAAACCAAATTATCAAACAAAGTTATCGCACGCTACAACCTTAAAGTGGCAATGGAATAGTTGTTCTGACTTCCACCAAAATTGTTATACAACATCAACACCTTCATGAATTAACAGCTACCTGTAATGTATAATTGGAATAGGACTTTTACTAAACATGAATCGTTGTCATTTTCATTAATGCCGGTTACGTCCAACAGAGGCAGTCAATACCGACGAAAAGGCTTACAGTGGTGTTATGTTTATACAACTAAAGCATCATGTACTTCATGTTGTAAAGATTTAATTTAATGTGCGTGTCACTTTTTCATAAAGTTGCCATGACCCATTTATTCATCCGTTGTGATAGACAATCCTTTCCTACAAAGACAATGTAAACTAACCACGCACTTAATGAAATGGAACAAAATTTATACAACACAACATGACAGGTGACAGTAACAAACAGTAATCGAAGCAGCTTCACTTGGTGGCAATAATGGAGCACCATAAGGGATTGTCTATTCACCACATTTCAGTGGCCAACTTTATAAATTAAGATTGGACTAAGCACAGAAGGACACAGATGTCTGAGTTGCTTGCACACCAACCACAGTGTGTGAGAAAACTCACACACGATGTTCCAGGAAGGCTGGGGTGTTATAAATCAAGATTCCTGTATCTGTTGACAGTTTTAAACAAGCCCTGGCAGAGAGCTGGACATATAAATGATGATTGGAAGAATCAAACCGGAAACCTTTGCTGAGAGTAAAAAAATATACTTCTAAAATTCAGCCAAATAAGGATCAAGCAGAGTACAGGTAGTCCCCGGGTTACGACGTACCCGACTTACGTGATTTCGACTTTATGACGCTGGAGTCTAATCCGCCATTTGGTCTCCAGTCGTTTTTAATAATGTTGACTTTTGTTTTGTGATGCATGCTTTTATTTTGATGCAGGAATCATACAGCAGGTAGTACTTCCGCACGCACGTAAGAGCACATGTACACACGACGAAAAACATATTTGCGCACACGAAGAAGAGTGCAAGAGCACACACAAGGAAGAGCGCATTTGCTCACACGACGAAGTCGCGCAGTCGAGTGAGAGAGAGAGGCCGGCTTGATTAAAGCTGCAAGCCTGCGTGCACATTTTTTGCTTGTGAAGCATCCACAGAGGCATTGCCTGTATATAACACCTTTGTAGTGTTTATTGTGCATTCTCAATTGTGTTCAAATAATTGGGGTGAGTTTATGTGATATTTTTGATGATGTGCGGACACTAAATTTAGGTTCATACCGCAGGTCTTAATGCACGAATCTGATTATTTCTTGTTTTTCCGACTCGAGCTAGGCATTAACTTGACGGTCTGAACAAGAAAAGTCACATAAAAGTGGACCATTTCAAATCCTATCAGGTCACTTTTGTATATGTTATGTACTTCCTAGTACATTTAAGGCAGAGACTTGAGTGGAACAACACTTCTTTATTCAGTGTGCTTCTCATCACATGTGAACACGAATCATCACTTAGGTTCTTTTTTACCGTAATACCACAACAACAGGGAGCGCACAACTATGGCAACAGCAGTGTGACATACATATGTTACAGTATGTTGTTTCAATTTGATCTGGGCCACATATTTCCAGAATGTGGCTGTGTTCTGAACTGTCTAGTCCCCCAAATCGGAATTCGGGCAGCAATTACGTCAGCAAAAAGCGAGAGAGACAGGGCACCACAGTAGCGGTGCAGCTGTGCATTAGTGTTAGTGCCTAGTTTAAATGCGGCTCTTGGGATAGGGGTGGGCTTGACAACAGTCATACAAAAATAAAATAGGTTGAGGATAAGCCTGAGAATGGGAAGGTTTTCTCTGTGCTCCAAATGAGCAATAATTTAAGATTGCTTACACGGCCAAGAGTCGGGGCAAACTGTCCGTATGTGTGTGCGTCATTGATAAGATAAGTATTAAATGGTTCTTAAATATTTGCTTTTACCAATGAAAGCTCATAATAAAGTATTGATTGATATAATAGGATATTCATGATTGAATGCAGTAAGAGACATTTTTGTGATTGATAACTATAGACATGTGTAGCTCTTGATAAAACTGCTTTGTCATTCTGACCGGTTTAAACCGGCCCAGGTTCCACAGGCCAACTTCAAGAACAAGCCACAGACATTGAGGAACTAAACTGTCTGGGACATTTATGAAATCATATTGTTGCATTTTATTACTTGCCAAATGATATTGCTTCATCAAATGTATTTAATGAGATAGTCATTAAGATGTTATTATATACTGTAATATCTCTAATCAATTGCTGATTGCAATGAAGAAATGCTTTTGCTGCTCCCAATGAAGAAATGCTTAGTGAATGTTTTGTCTTCAAGAAACCTTGAAGAGGCCTCTTGCCTTTTCAAGGGCAGAGACAAAAGGATGCAGCTTTTCTGAAATGTGCTAACACACACACATATATAATTCCACTTACATGCCCACACATAGCCAAAGACAAGGGGTGTCGCCAGCTTGCTTCCCCTTTTTCCACCCATCTGTTGCTGGGCCATCCCAAATAAAAAGCTAGGTGAAGGAGGGGCTAGTTAGAATGATTGCAGAAGCTGGATAGTTTCCCCTCTTTCTCCTTGCAAGCTTTTCCACCAAAATGAGTGCCTTCTCTCCTTAGTTTGGGTAATATTTTACAGTACATGTCTACCCAACGGTGATTATTTATGTCTGTTATTTGTGTCCTCTTTTTGGAAATCAAAATATGATCACCCTTGAATGACGGAGAGCAAGTATGTGTGGTCATTTGTTTTGATGCTCCTACTCATGCAAGTCAGTTTGCGCAGAGCATCTCAGGCCACGAATTAGTGCGCATGCGTGATACTTGAACGGTCTCAATGGACAAAGGCAGTCTGAACAGGCACGTCAAAAAAACAGATATGACAAAAAAATCGGAATTCTGCATTAGATCTTCCGGTATAAACCTTGCCTATCTTATACATCGTTTGTGTGGAATGTTATTGCTGTATCAGCAGCTAGTTACAAATGCAAATTTGAATTGGTGTTATTGAACTGATTTATTCCGACTTAGCAGAAATTCGGGTTACGTCGCATGTCTAGGAACGGAACTCATTCGTAACTCAGGGTCCACCTGTACCAGGGACAGTGTCTGAAATGATAATGTTAGTTTAAAAAGGACTGAATAATTCTGTCAGTGAACTACATGAGACATGGTGGTAGTGAGCAACAGGAAGGTGGCAGGTGCACTCTAAATAAAGACAGAAAGTTGTGTGATAAATAATTGGTGAGTAGGGGACAAAGTAGAAGATTCAGGGTCATCTACTGGATGAAAACAGACTCAGACTCAGTCTAACAAGAAAGTGTCAGAGACAGCGCTTGTCCTTGTTTCATATTCTTTGCTCGGTCACTTTCTAAATAGAAGATTGGTACCCACAAGGGTACATTTGACTTTTACATCTTGGGAACACACCTAATTTTTTTGACCTTTTTAAAAGGTCCAAATCGTTACCTTGAAGTTCTGTAATTGTACCTCTGGGCAATATTACTGTACTTGATTTCCAGGTTGGGAAAATTCTGTGAATGGTCCTTGACAAATTATTTCAACTTGCCAAAACATACGAAGTGAGATCCACAAACAACTTACAGAAAGAACTCTGCAAATGGATTCTTTACAATCATAGATCATGAAAATACCATATACAGTATTTGATTTATTATTATTTTGTTTATGATTAAAACATGCTGCTTGCGGAAAAAAAAAAAAAGAAAAAATAATCTGCTCTCGGCACCCATCGCCAAGTTGTCGTGGTGGAAAAAATGGATGAAAATAAATACAGAATTGAAAGCTGTTTTGTCAGAGATTATATGGCGTGTTTCCTTCTTCCATAAATATTCACAAACTCCCTAATTTATTTGCCCAATAGTTTTGGTCATGACAGGACTGTTCTGCTTCTGTTTTGTGTGCATACTACCATAATATCCACAAGGGATTCTAGTCATCAAGATTTGCCCAGTTTAAATTACAAAATAATATGATAGTTGGTTGTACTACCATTCCATCAGGGTCTCTATCTAGAGTCTGTCTTTCAAAATACGCTCATGTAGTCAATTTATAGTAAGCTTTGCTACTTGAGATGAAGAATTAATTGACATCAACAAAATCGTGATTAGACAAGCTTTGAAAAAAGGCAGCCCATATGGTGAATAAAGCTTCACCAAATTCAATTAGTAGCAGTTTTCACACAGTGCTTTCCCTGTTCCTAAAATTGTAATATGACAATCCATCTGTTCGTACACAGGAACAGTCTGCTAATTTAATAAAAACAGAGGCTAGACCTCATTAAATCAAAATATCACAGTGGTTGTTGTCAAAGTAATGGGGGAAGGGTTGAAGCAGAATTTGGCTGCCAAGGTGCAACAACACCGTCAAGAAATACAGGTAGTCCCAGGGTTACGAGGTACCCGATTTACGTGATTTCGACTTGGATTTTTTTTTTTTTTTTTAAATAATGTTCACTTTTGGTTTGTGAGGCATCCTTTTATCTTGGCGTAGAAAGCGTAGATCAGGTTGTATGTATGGCATGCAAGTAAGAGCGCATGTACACACGAAGAAGAACGTATTTGCTCACACGAAGAGCGCACACGCACACACTAGGAGGTTGTGAAGCATCCACAGAGGCATTACCTGTATATAAGACCTTTTGTACTATTTACTATTTATTGTACGTTTTCAATTGTGGTCGAATATTTGGGGCGAGTATATGTGATCGTTTTTGATGATGTTTTTATGGATTGTATTGCTGTATCTGCAGCTAGTTATTAACACAAATTCGAATTGCTGTTATTTAAGATGCAGGCATGAAAATGGGTCAAGGGCAAAAAAGGTGAGAACGGTGAATATGTTCCGGTACACTGGACAACTAGGGCTGTCCCAAACGACTAATTTTCTCCCGATTAGTCAGCAACTTAGCAACTTCAATAAAACATGTCGTTAGTTAGTAAAATTGACTTACAATCTGCCAGCTTGTCCTGTCGTCTTCCAAAATTACAACTGGGTGACGGCGCTTTAAGTGTTCATTCACGGCCGACGTGCAGCCAAGTTTTGCACTGAAGAGACAGGACACAACAGTGTGCCCTCCTTTGTTTCGTTGAAATAAGTCAATGTTGTGGCCACTCTGGTGCGCTTTTTTGGCTTTGTGCCGCTTTCCCTGCTTGCATACCAAGCATCCGACATAAAAAAAATAGCTCCCGACCCACCCCCCCTTACCAGTTTTCTCCTCGGATCTACACAATTCACGTAGGTCACCCTTGTTCGATGTTTATATAGCAACAGAACAGAATTTTCTGTGGGCCTTGCAAAATCAGTCAAAATCCAATAAAACAGGCGGGAGCAAAGGGCCTTGCTCCGGTGAAAAGGGCTGGGAGTGAATGAGTTAAATGGTTTATTCTGACTTGCACGGAAATTTGGGTTACGTCGCCAGCGTAGGAACGGAACTCCTTCATAGCACTGGGACTACCTCTTATAACCTCCATCAAATGTGCCTGTATTTTCCAATCCAGCTCCCACTTGTGCACATTGTCGTTGTGCCCTTGGGGGAGGCACTTCACCCTACTTGAATCTGTGAAAGTAGTGCGAGAGCGAGTGGTTGATGGTGGTCACAAGACCCAATGGTGCAGACTGGTGGCCTTGCTTCTCTAAGACTGCCCCATGGCAGCTGTAGCCACTGTAGTATCTTACCACCATATAGTGTGGACTGTGAGAATAATGCAATGTAATGCTCCATTCAGACCTGTCAGGGTTTGCGGGCAGGCATGTGGTGTGGAGCCAATTGCGGGAAAAGAGGTGACACAGATTTGATTAAGGCATACAAAAAAACAAAACAAAGTACCAACAAATAGTGTGGGGATCCCCAAAAATACAGAAGAACAAAACACAGGTTACTATCAAAAACTTGCTCAGGGGAGCGCGAGGGGTTGGAGAAAACTGACGAAAACAGACTCGGATGTGCACATGGACACTGACAATGATGCAATAAGGAGTGAAAAGAAACAGGGATCTTATATACACATAGAGGCAAGGGGTAACGAGACAATGAGGAACAGGTGGGTGACACAGGAGGATTGAGATTGGAGGATACACTAGAAGTAGGTAAAACAGGTGAAATCAATGGGCAATCACAGGGACACACTAGGAGGGAACCAACACAAAACCTAACAAGACCAAAGTTAATCCGTCGCACGATAATGCCTTGCTCACGCTATGCCCATGCATAGCAAGCAATAAGCAGTTGTGTTAACACCAAACTTACATTGCCAAAAGTCAAGCCCATGAAACCAAACACCTTTCAGTTTACGTAACATAAAAAGGAAAAAAAAATTGTGCAATATTACGATTTTTACCATGTAATATTATGTATGACTTCATTCTCGTAATATTGTGACTTTAATAATGTAATATTTTGACTATTCTTGTTGTCCATTTTTTTTCCCTTTTTGTTTGGACTTATTTGACTGGATGTTGAGGAAGGTTCCAACTCCGGCTACTGAGAGACAACCGAGCCGTTTTCTCTGCGGCGCGAAAATTCATCGCGCGACATCACAGGGCGCTGCTTATTTGAGCAAACTGCCTACAACGCCAGTCTCAAAGCCGCCTGTCACAGCTCCACGTGCGATTGCACTTTGGAAACCCTTCGAGAAAAAAATACGACCGGTGTGAATGCAGCATTAATCCTAATTCAGTGTCCTGAAAACATAAATCAATTCCATTATGATTGTGTTGTTATTGTTGTTTCTATTATTATTATTATTTATTTATTTATTTATTTATTTATTTATTTATATATTTTACCTATTATTAATTATTATTATTATTATTATTATTGCAGTATTTTTAGTGAATCTGATTCTAGGGATTTTGCAAGTAATAAAAAGACAAATGAGGTAAAATGTTTTGTAAAAATACATAAAATTAAGACAAGGGTTTGGCAAGTCTCCCAAAAGTTTCCTCTGCTTTAGGTTTCTATCACAAAAGTATCATATTTATCATTCCCTGTATGTCACAGCCAATGTGAATGTACACTCAGTGTTCACTTTGACATTTTCCCACGTAGGTGACGGGAAGAAATCCCATTAAAATGCACCAAGGGCACCTCACCTGCAATCATTAAGTGCCATCTATTGGAAGGCAGCGGAATAGAATGTAGTAAAAATGCTGCAGTGCAACAGGAGCTTATGTTTTCCACCATCCTAGACTCGCTCACTGTTGCTTTTTAAAGTGATAATTAGAATTTGGGGGAGGGTGGTTGAGACATTTCGTCTCTCGGAGAAGTTATTCACAGATTCTATACTTGTCTGAACTTTCTTGGTTAGTGCTCTGTGTCTTTGTGTCTCCTTTTTGCCTGTCAGTCAATGGGAATGATCTGCTCTGTTCACATGCAGGGGGAAAAGGGTGAGGCTGGTGTCTCGCAAGAAAAGGGGGCAAAAGGAGACAGAGGAGATCCTGTAGGTATTTTCCCGTAGCGACACTCTCAATGCTGCTGTGCTATTGAGTCATTTACCAAGGCCTCCTCCCACAGGGTCAGTCAGGTGCAGATGGTGCCGAAGGGATGAAAGGACAGAAAGTGAGTCAATGTCAAGTGCCAATACATGACACTTCTCTCTGTTTGTGTCTGCTGTCAATGTCCCTGCGAGTGTGTGAGTTATTATTGGTCTGTTTGGACTGCAAGGATATCTGAATGTCATTCATCAACAACTAATAAATTGGCAGCTCTGTTGCATTTGTTTTCCCTGTCAGCAGGATTGCACAACACCACGCAAACTAGCAGCATGCAACCTGTACTTTTTTTGTCATTCATTAGTGTATTTCAAATTTTTACAGTCAAGTGTTCATAGACTAGCCCCAAGTGTTGTCTTGTTTTTTTCATAATGCAATATTTCATATTCAGTCTGTACCAGTGGTGGGTAAAGTAGCCAAAAATTTTACTCAAGAGTAGCATTACTTCCAAATGATATTACTTAAGTAAAAGAAAAATTAGTCATCCAAAAATGTATTCAAGTACAAATCAAGTAATGAGTAACATTGGCAGTAACTGCTTACAATGTCAGATTACTACTTCATCGATATGAACTGTTGTTATTATACTCTAGTATAGCGCAGTGGTCTCCAACCTTTTTTGCATCATGGACCCTTATAATATGGGCCTTTTTTTCACGGACCGGTAATGTGTGGCAGAAAATTACAGTGAATATAAAATAGCACGACAGGGCTAAAAATGAACATTAAAGAACACTGTAATGTAACTTTTCAATCTTTGTAAAATATTTTCATAACGTGTGATGATATGTCGACTGATAACTAGTTAAATGGCAACTCTTTTTATATCTTGAGGGGTCTGTATTGCGTTCACCGGCAATAAGGAACTTTGAGGAGGGTGGCAGGAACCCTACCACACAAAAAAACTACAAAAAATGTCTGCTTTGAATTTCCGGTTTAGAAAAAAACTTCATGATTTGCGGTTGAAGTGAGCAGTGTGTTGAGAAAGTTAAAACTGCAAAATCCACAAAACGTTTGGACTCATGGTTCCATTTCTTGTTTAATTTAAAACGATTGGTGCATGTGCAAAACAGGTCAATATATCATAATTTATAAAATTATAAGAAAAATATTAATGAAGGTTCCATTTCTTGTTTTATTTAAAACAATTGGTGCATGTGCAAAACAGGTCAATATATCACAATTTATAAAATTATTAGAAAAATATTAATGAAGGTTGATCATACGAGGAATGGCAGCAGAGCTTAAGGGAGCTTCTCCAAACTTTCACCCGACATCACGGAAACCCTCTGCGGCATCCGGACGGGCTTCCTCCCGCTGTCCTTGGTAATTCCAGCTCCAATAGCGTATCTTAAAGTTGCTGCAGTTAAAAAGCTCGAAATTGGATCTCGGGATCGAGCTGATGGTCCGCCACGAGGCGAGCCACCGTTTTCAGCCCCGGCCTCTCGGCTGCCCCCGGGTAGAACGCATGTATTCTTGTTGATGTGTCCATCAACGTACACTAAGTGTTGTTGCGAGGCACATCAACTTATCTTCCCTTGCCTAACAGCATTTTCCACCTGTAAACAAACGGACAAATTACATGACCGTATTATGCCAAAAAGGTGACACAAAAATCATCACATTTAGACCAGAACACTATGACCCATTACCTGTCCAAAGAGCATGAGTTTCTTATAGTGGAGAAAAAAATATTCTTACCTCTGAACGGTAAAATGGAGTCATGTGATTATAGTTGCAAATCTCATTGGTGAAACAGGTAGCGCTATTGCCGGCATCTCCGGCAAAAATTAAATCAATATGTAGAATAAAGAGTTAAAATGTACGACTCTAGTGTAGCCCAAAGTAGCGAAGTGTAGCGTTTCTTCTCCAAGTAAAAGTAACAAGTATTGTGTGGTAAAACTACTCTAAGAAGTATTTTTTTCTCAGAAAGTTAAACAAGTAAATGTAACATGTTACTAGCCTTGTCTGCCTGTCGTAGAAAGAGTTCACAAAAGTACACAAAGCAGAAACAACGTGCTTTAATTAGATAGTTAAAACCAATACAAGGGCCTGAAAAAGTCACGCTCCAAGCTATTGCTGTTTTGACACATATACGTTAAGTATAATGTACATAATAATGTGGTATAGTGACAAACGATACCAATACTGCAGTATACTGCACTGTGAATGAGACAGTAAACTGTAAAATGCAGCCATATATCTTGAAGTCAATTAATGTTTAAATTTATGTTAAATTTTAGAAAAATGCAATTCATGTACAGTGGGGCAAATAAGTATTTAGTCAACCACTAATTGTGCAAGTTCTCCCACTTGAAAATATTAGAGAGGCCTGTCATTGTCAACATTGGTAAACCTCAACAATGAGAGAAAGAATAGGGAAACCTACAACATTGTTTGATTTTTAAAGAATTTATTTGCAAATCATGGTGGAAAGTAAGTATTTGGTCAATACCAAAAGTTCATCTTAATCCTTTGTTATGTACCCTTTGTTGGTAATAACGGAGGCCAAACGTTTTCTGTAACTCTTCACAAGCTTTTCACACACTGTTGCTGGTATTTTGGCCCATTCCTCCATGCAGATCTCCTATATCCTCTTACGAAGCCACTCCTTTGTTGCTCTGGCTGTGTCTTTGGGATCATTATCATGCTGAAAGACCCAGCCGCGTCTCATCTTCAATGCCCTTACTGATGGAAGGAGATTTTCACTCAAAATCTCTTAATACATGGCCCAATTCATTTCCTTTTCACAGATCAGTTGTCCTGGTCCCTTTGCAGAAAAACAGCCCCAAAGCATGAGGTTTCCACCCCCATGCTTCACAGTGGGTATGGTGTTCTTCGGATGCAATTCAGTATTCTTTCTCCTCCAAACACGAGAACCTGTGTTTCTACCAAAATGTTTTATTTTGGTTTCATCTGACCAAAACACATTCTCCCAGTCCTCTTCTGGATCATCCAAATGCTCTCTAGCGAATCGCAGACGGGCCTGGACGTGTGTTTTCTTCAGCAGGGGGACACGTCTGGCAGTGCAGGATTTGAGTCCCTGGTGGTGCATTGTGTTACTGATAGTAGCTTTTGTTACTGTGGTCCCAGCTCTCTGTAGGTCATTCACTAGGTCCCCCCGTGTGGTTCTGGGATTTTTGCTCACTGTTCTTGTTATCATTTTGACGCCACAGGGTGAGGAGGGAGTTGAAAGTCCGTGTTGCCCAACGAGAGCCCCAAAACATCACTGCTCTAGAGGAGCTCTGCATGGAAAAATGGGCCAAAATACCAGCAACAGTGTATGAAAAGCTTGTGAAGAGTTACAGAAAACGTTTGGCCTCCGTTATTGCCAAGAAAGGGTACATAACAAAGTATTGAGATGAACTTTCGGTATTGACCAAATACTTATTTTCCACCATGATTTGCAAATAATTACAGGCCTCTCTAATAATTTCAAGTGGAAGAACTTGCACAAATAGTGGTTGTCTAAATACTTATTTGCCCCACTGTATGTATAAAAATCAGCCTCAATAGTCAGGTGCAATGTAAATAAATATATATATGAAGGTTTATTTTTTTCTTTTTAGCAGACTGTTGGTGTAAAGGGTGGTAAAATAGTTTAGTTAATAACACAAGAATGAATTATAGAACTTATTTCACTGTTTCTTGGGATGTCCCATTAGTCTTTAGTGTACATTTCCTTTCCTTTCATCATTCTTCAAAAAATTGGCTTCCTCTCTTGTCATTTGCATTTGATCCCAGTCCAAATGTGCCTTAAAAGCCTATAAAGCTTTGCTGTCTTAACACTTTCAAATTGAGTAGATTGTTGTACTTTGGCCGTGAGTAAATTCTGTGTTTTTTTTTTTTTTTTTTTTAAAGATATTTGTATTATGTCTAAACTGTATATAGCATCAATAGATTGCTGCTGTTGTCTTGTTGTAGTGAAAGCATGAAAGTAATAGCTTATAAATGATGAATGGGAGAAAGCAGGGTCCCAGCAGCAATGCATCACAGTTAGGGGTCCCAACACGGCCATTACAAAAGGTTGTTTGCGCTTTAAGGATGCTACAATAACTGCAGGGACTACTGTGCGCGTGACATGAAGAGCATTGATGAATGTTTTTGTGGCACTCGCCTCATATTACTTGAGTTCCATTTTATTTTCCATCTTGTTGTGCCTCCTGTGTTATTCCTTTAAAAGACATTGATGTACAGTATCAGTGTGAAGTCGTCGGCAACATCTTACTTTTGAAAGTAGTTTATTGACCATTTTTATTTCCTAGAATGCTAGAAAATAAGCTAGTATCTAATTATTATTGTGTTTGTTTCCTTTAGGGTGATGCTGGTCCACCCGGTCTACCTGGTCCTGTAAGTATACTGAGAATTGTTTGTGTTAAAGCTGTTATTACTTATCAATAACATGATAATGCATGTACAGTGGTACCTCGACATACGTTCACGTCGACATCCTATGTAAAATTTGACTCATTATTTGTCTCGACGTATGACGACATGCTCGAAATATGACGATTTATAACAGCGTCGCAATTTCATTGTTTTGCCGCAAGACTGACGCACTGCGGATTTTCTTGTTAGAGAAGTCAACATTGGTCCCAAGAAAGTTAGTGCAGGTGTTGAAAAAAGGAAAAAAGTGACACTTAACATTGAAATTACGAAGGATATGTGGAAAAATATGACCACGGTGTGTGCATCAGTGAACTGGCTCGACAACACGGCTGGAATATGTCTACGATCTTAAGGGATCCTCGACCTCAAAGACATGTAGGCTCTGATAAACCACAATTGTTCTCTTGTACTAAAATATGTTGTTAGAAACACATAAAATGTTAAATCAATGGCAATCTTTTAATTTATTTAATACATATTTGGACCAATAGTTGGCGCCATGTTGTGCGGGCTCGGAGTGATGACCTAATTGGGACGTTTCTAAGTGTGTACAACAATTGTGTATTACTGCCTAAACTCTCTAAGTAAACTGCCACGATGTGCTGCTTCTGGATGCAATTTCTAATCAAATGGAAACAAGGGGAGTGATGTGAGTCTCCACATATTTACTATTGACAAGAAGAGGAGAAAGGTTTGGGAAAATGCCTAAAGACTGGCAAAACTTCTCAAAGACCCAAGGCTTTGCTCTCGCCATTTTTCTCCTACCGCGTTCGAGGCTTTTAGTCGACAACAATTTATGAAAGAGCTCACCGGAGCGGCTGGATATAAGCGGAGACTAAGATCAAATGCCGTTCCAACTGTTTTCCCTCACAAGAAGCCTCAACGCACTCGGATAGCGAGTGAAATGCGCGCGTTAAAGCGCCAAAGACAAGAAACTCTGGCTGCTCTCTTAAGCAGGCAAGCCGCTTCTGTCGCTGCAGCGGTAGGCAAACCTGCGGGCGTACCGCTAGTCACATAGGAAGCTAATAATTCACCTCTACTGTCAGTTCATCAGGCAGTAAGTGTGTTTGTTCAGCCGTCACCTAATATGAGTGATACTGCCACTTAAACTGATCCAGACAGGTCCAATGCAGCGGTACAGTGGCCAGCTGATGTGTGCCAAGCACTCAATATGGACCACCCTTACGTAGCTAAATGTGAGTTGGATGTACAACACATGGAGGACACTCGATCCCAGGATTTGTTCCCTTCAGATGACAAATTTAATGAGGACAGTCAGCCACAACACAATTCCGATTCTGACTATCACACGTGATCATTCAAAGTTTTATTACCTTCAGTGAGAGTTTATAATGTCAATAGCCATGAAAATGAGAATTCACAATGACAAGGTGTGTTCAAACTTTTGGCCTATACTGTATGTAAAGCACACAACTGCTCTGGATGCTAACAATTTACATAATAAGATTGGAATAAGTTTGATCATGCAATGGCTTACCTTGAAGGTCTGCCAACAAAAACTGGAGTTCTTGACAGCATACACTCTCTCGCTCCGTTGTCATTGAGACGTACTTGCTTGCCTGGCTCTGCCAAACTATTCTCCCTGTATTTTTCAAACACTGAGAGAAATAGTCTGGGAACCATCCCATTAACGGCCTTTTCGAGCAGGTACAAAATCAATCGACAAATCAGATTCGTTTATTTGCGTGACGTGTTCTTAACGAGCAACGTCACTCTTGCGCGTCGAAAGTCGTCTCCACAACACAGATGGTCAACGGGATAACCGAGAACCTGTTCCAATCCGCGGTAAATTCTGTTTTAAATTACCAAAAACACATCGACACGAGTCATTGACAATAGTCTGTCTCGCGCTAGCCATGTTGAATAAACTCCGCTCTCTTCGTATGTTTACTTCCGCGCGCAAGTCCCTCGTGCTTCCGTCGTCAGTTAATAACGTCACGTCTGCCCGTCGCTGATTGGTCCACTCCGCTGTCTGTTTGCTGTGACTTGCTCCGCCCTGGAAATTGTATCCGTGGGAATGGTGGCCAGACTCAATAGCTGGAACAGCGTTGAGTCTGGTGTACCAGGCAAGTACTTGCTGCAATTTCACCAAGTACATTTCCTGCCCTGCATTTTGCCTTTGCTGCTCATTTTGTGAACTACCGACAGTGTCTGTGTCAGTGTCCGACTGTCCTGCTCTTCGCTTTTCCGCTCTGGTTCAAATTGGAAGGGCATAACCGACAACATGTTGGGGTAGCTAACGAGTGACACGCTGGAAGTTCGGCAGCGGGCCATGTGACGTCACCGCACTGCGACGTCAACAAGAATGGCGACCTATCAGTTCAAATAATTTTACAAATTTTATTAAAACATTAACAGGGGTTTTAATATCAAATTATTATAACTCATACTAGCATGTATCTTTTAAGATTTACATGTCTATAAGACTGAGGAACGCTTTAAGGATGACTGTCATTAATATTATTATTATTGCAACATCGACAAGGAAGTCGCTGGCTTTGTCAGGTTTTTTGATCATTTAATTCCAGAGGTGGGTAGTAACGCGTTACATTTACTTGAGTAACTTTTTGTGAGAATATGTACTTCTAAGAGTAGTTTTACGAAGCCATACTTTTTACTTTTACTTGAGTAGATTTGTGAAGAAGAAACACTACTCTTACTCCGCTACTTTGGTCTACTTAAGTCAGTATGTTATTGTTTGTCGTTATTCCTGCTCGTTCAACATATTAGATTTTACTTCTTTTTTTTTTTGTCAGAGAGGCCAACAGTGGCTCAACCAGTTTCACCAATGAGACATTGCGACACTAATCACATGACTACATTATTCAAATCTAGTTTACAATCAAGCTTGCCGTCTGTTATGTACTTCCTTAATCTAAATACATGTAAGGCCTAGACTTGAATGGAACAACACTTCTTTATTCAGTGTGCTTCTCAGCATATGTGTCACAGGCACATCACAGAGATTCCTTTTATACTGTAATACCACACCCAAAGGAAGTGCACCCTATGGCAACAGCAGTGTGACATAACCGTCCTATCATCACGCCAGCCTGGTCAATCATGTAGCATCTTTAAAGCACCATAAAAAATTAAGTATTTGATATAGCCGTCAACATGACTCAAAGCGTGGATTTTAATCTGTCTCTCTGGTTTTATTTGGCAGCGATTGCCTACGGAAAACCGGAGATATGTTCCTTTTAGTTTCATAATTGACGGGAATACCCTAAAGACCCAAATCCATGCCCTTTCCGCCTAAACAAAAAAGGTTAATTTTTCAGACCATATGGATTCAATAAAGAGACAACAAAAAAATCACAGCACTTGCTGGACACCAAAAAACTGAGCAAAGTCAACAAAGTAACAAAAGGCTTTTTTTCTAAACATACTGTAAATCTTGGTCAAGAAAAGGCTTACATGAGGTGGTGACATAGAGCATGGCAGGATACAAGACAAACCGACAAAAGGCAAGGGCACACGCAGACTATTTATACCGTATTTTTCGGACTATAAGTCACACCTGAGTATAAGTCACACCAGCCATAAAATGCCCAATGAAGAGGAAAAAAAACATATATAAGTCGCATTTTGGAGGGAAATTTAATTGATAAAATCCAGCACATAGAACAGATATATCGTCTTGAAAGGCAATGTCACTCCAAAACACCAAAATAACATGTGAAATGATCGAATAACGTGTTAATGATGTCACACATAAGTCGCTCCTGAGTATAAGTCGTACCCCCAACCAAACTATGAAAAAAAACTGCGACTTATAGTCCGAAAAATACGGTACACAGGGTCACAGGTGGAAACGATCTGTCTGATTGGGAATGGCAGGAAGTAACGGTGCAGCATGGAGGAACGCCACTATCAAAATAAAAGCAGTGAATCCAACATGAACAAACACAAAACATTAACATCAATTACAAGACATGACAATAATAGGAAATGTTTTCTCCACTAGAGGGCACTCTTGCTATTTGGACGAAGAATGCTTAATTTCTATTAAAATTGTTTTCTCTCGCCGGAATTCAATGTTTTTTTTCTTTTCTTTGGTTTAATGTGGTTATATAATATGTTATAGTACAGTATAATAATTACTGTTCACATAGATAACTTTGTGTGGAGAAATAGAATACCATTAGTTGAGCATTCATTTCACCAAATTCTTTTTTACCTGTACTTGACTACATTTTTTTTGATGACTACTTATACTTTTACTTGAGTAATATTATTTTCAAGTAACAATACTGGGAGTAGAGTAAAATCTTTGGCTACTCTATCCACCTGTTTATTTCAGAACTAGTGTAACACATCACGGCTACTGTCCTCATTAGCCAACGCCAACAACAACAGAACATGAAAAGAGAAAGTAAAACTTCTCACTCTTCCACACCTCTCTCACTCTCGCGTCACTAACACGGTGCATTCTGGAACAGCGTGCAAAACACTTACATGTTACATTGTTATTATTATTGTTATATTAAAGTGTTACCTCGGCATGCGATCGCATCGACATACAATCCTTTCGACATCTGACGTGAAATTTGACACGTCATTTGTCTCGACAAATGACGACATGCTTGAAATACGATGATTTATGACAGCGTTGCAAGTACATTATTTTCCCGCAAAACGGACATGCAACGGATTTTCTTGTGAGAGAAATCAACTTGGTTACCAAGAAGTTTAGTGCAGCTGTTGAAAAAAGGGCAAATGTGATGCTTACCATTTAAATTAGGAAGGAAATGATAGAAAAATATGAGCGTGGTGTGCGTGTGAGTGAACTGGCTAGACAACGCGGCTCACCAGCCCCCCCTCTACCTAACTACACACCCAGTGTCTCCTCCCTCTGTAAGTCAGTGTGACAATAAAAACGCTCTTGCTATTTCTAAATTTTTCATAATTTGTTTTACATGTGTCTTATTTAGTGCATTTGTTTAATTAGACAGAACACGGCTCACCGTATCCGCATGCACCCACTGTCTCCTCCCGCCTCTGTTCGCCAGTCTCTATAAGTATATACAGTGGGGCAAATAAGTATTTAGTCAACCACCAACTGTGCAAGTTCTCCTACTTGAAAAGATTAGTGAGGCCTGTAATTGTCAACATGGGTAAACCTCAACCATGAGAGACAGAATGTGGAAAAAAAATAACAGAAAATCACATTGTTTGATTTTTAAAGAATTTATTGTCAAATCATGGTCAAATTAGAGTGGAAAATAAGTATTTGGTCACCTACAAACAAGCAAGATATCTGGCTGTCAAAGAGGTCTAACTTCTTCTAACGAGGTCTAATGAGGCTCTACTCGTTACATGTATTAATGGCACCTGTTTTAACTCAGTATTGGTATCAAAGACACCTGTCCACAAGCTCAGTCAGTCACACTCCAAAATCCACTATGGCCAAGACCAAAGAGCTGTAGAAGGACACCAGTGACAAAATTGTAGACCTGCACCAGGCTGGGAAGACTGAATCTGCAATAGGTAAAAGGCTTGGTGTAAAGAAATCAACTGTGGGAGCAATTATTAGAAAATGGAAGACATACAAGACCACTGATAATCTCCCTCGATCTGGGGCTCCATGCAAGAGCTTACCCTGTGGCGTCAAAATGATAACAAGAACGGTGAGCAAAAATCCCAGAACCACACGGGGGGACCTAGTGAATGACCTACAGAGAGCTGGGACCATCGTAACAAAGTCTCCAGATCTCAACCCCATAGAAAATCTTTGGAGGGAGTTGAAAGTCCGTGTTGCCCAACGACAGCCCCAAAACATCACTGCTTTAGGGGAGATCTGCATGGAGGAATGGGCCAAAATACCAACAACAGTGTGTGAAAAGCTTGTGAAGAGTTACAGAAAGCGTTTGGCCTCCATTATTGCCAACAAAGAGTACATAACAAAGTATTGAGACGAACTTTTGGTATTGACCAAATACTTATTTTCCACCATGATTTTCAAATAAATTCTTTAAAAATCAAACAATGTGATTTTCAGTTTTTTTTTTTTTTTTCCCACATTCTGTCTCTCATGGTTGAAGTTTACCCATGTTGACAATTACAGGCCTCTCTAATATTTTCAAGTGGGAGAACTTGCACAATTAGTGTTTGACTAAATACTTATGTATTTGCCCCACTGTATATTCCATGTATTATTATTATTATTCACATTTGTATTATAAGTCATTTGATTTGCTTTGTCTAATTGCTATTAGTAACTGTACATGCAGTTTTTAGCCAGGATTTAGCGTGGGTTTTTGGGCTGTGGAACGAATTAATCAAATTGTAATGGATTTTTATGGGAAATTCTCGCTCGGAATACGACCATTTCGATTTACAAACAAGGTCCTGGAACAGATTAAATTTGTATGTTGAGGTACCACTGTATTATTATTCCGATTTGTAATTATATGAAATTTGTTTTGTTATGTGTTATTCCTATTATTATTTGTACCTGTACCTTTGTATTTCAATTCGATAGAAGAGATAGAGGTACCACTGTAGTAGCTTTTCACTATTGGACAAGTAGGCAAAAAATAGGTGCTTCTTAGAACTAGAGGTGTGACAAAATATCGAAATTGTGATATACAGTATCGTGATATTTTGTATCCCAAAAGGTTATTGATATGCTCCTGCCAAGAATCGAGATATCGTTTTGAAAAGGTGTCAATGTCTAAAAAATAAATAAATAAAAATGAACCAACAAGTTGCTACCAAAATTTTCCACCATAATAGTATCTCAGTTAACTCTAAGGCTGCATTGACGGTGCTCAACGCCCAATCCATTTAGACCGGGAACGTTCGTTCATTCGAAACTAGCGCATTCACAATCATTCTGTCCGATTTTTAGGGCATTTACAGGTCATTTGCTGTTCATTTTAGGGCATTTACAGGTCATTTTCTGTTGAGTTTGAGTCACTGCCTATTCATTTGGGTGATTCCCCGTGTTACTTCTGTTCTGTAACTCAAAATAAACAGGAAGAGACTCATAAAATACCCCAAAATCAACAGGAAGTAACTGAAAATGAACAGGTAAATGACCTTAAATGGCCCAAAATTACCTCATTGCCTGGCATTGGCTGCCACTACCGGCCATAGATGGCATAGATGGCAGCGAATGAATGTTCATTCGCTGCCATCCCTCCCACTTCAAATAGATTGAACGTCTACTAATGATAAACTCATTCCATTTCACAACAGAAGCTTGATTTTCTGTTTATTTGTTGTTTGTAGAATATCCTAGATTTCCTGACCAACGTATCGATAATCGTTGTATCGTCAGATCATCGTTATCGTGATCTTTGTATCGCAAATCGTATCGTATCGTGAGGTACCAAGAGGTTTTCAACTCCTACTTAGAACGTGTCACTATTTACAGATTGCTCTAAAATCGATTGCTGGTCATTAAAATGAATGCCAATTTCATTTTCCTGAGCAAAATGTGCATAAAGTGAGTTTATTAGTGAAAAATGTACCATCACTTTAAGCAGAGTGGACTACTGCATTTCGTAAATCTTCACTCTCAGCATTATTCACAGTCATCAATTTCAAAATACAAGCAGCCCTGGCTGGCCATTAGCAGGCTCACGCTTCCACACATTGATCTCTCATCAGGGAGTCATGTGATCTTGTGATAAAACGGCGACTGTTCCATCTTCAGAAATGTACCGTGTTTGCAAAACGACTTTCCAATGTGTGAAAAAAGTTGCTGTGGTTGACATTGTAAGTGGGGGAGCAAAGACTACACACTCCATTTTAAAAGCTCAATAAGGCAAATTTTACAATTGTATGTTTCAACGAATATCAGGAATCGAATATCAGATGAGTGGCGGGGGGGGTTTACATCCTTCCAAACAACCGAGAACTTCCTTGTTAGATGTACTTTTTTTTTTAAATTTCACGTCCGTGAGAGAAAAAATTGTTCTCTAAATCAAAACCAAAACGTTCCGTTGTATTCAATGTCGTGCGTGGGCCACCCCGAATATTTCAGATGTATTCAGAAGCACACACAGGAGAAGAAAACATTAGTCATTTGATAAATGAGGCTATTTGAACATTTAGTACCAGTCTCTGTCTGCGCACTCTGCCTTCCTGTGGCAGATAATTTTGGCAGTTAAGCATCGATTTCCCTTACACAGCAGAAGCAGGGGTTCAGATCATTACCCTCCCTCCATAAACCTTCTTGCGCCGCTGTGTATTAGTGGCAGGGAGGTGCAGTGGTTTTAACAGCGTGCACTGCATCATTCGCCCCGATGGCTTTAACATGGTAAAACAGACTTTTGAGTTCAAAGACAGTCGTGTTTTTACAGCTGCCAGCCTCACTTTACAGTGAAGCTTTGTAAAGCGTTCGACGAAAGCTGGCATTCTAAGCTCTGTTGAGTAAATACTGGCATGCTAGAGTTCACCGCTCATGTGCAAAATTGACACAGAGGCTGGATGTTGATGGCACTGAGACGTTGATCAGTGTCTGAAGTGAGAAAATGAGACAAGTGACTGCATGTTGACTTTTGATAGATGGTGCAGATGGCCCTTTGAGACAACAGATGATTCAGTATCTGAGTTAGGCTTCCTATTGCTTCAAATGGTTAAAAATGTCTTGGTTAGGCCTGCACAATATATGGTTTGAAGATCGCCTTCGCAATGTGCGCATACACAATAGTCCCATCGCAGGACTTGCGATTGTTTTTTGTTCCTTTATTCGTAAACTTTTGTTTTGCTTCATAATATTAGCAGTTCTGGAGAGACATGGCTTCCTAGATTCCCTTTATATACACCACGCTTCATCATTTACAGATAACCCCCTTAATCTGGATTAAACAGTATTGTATGAATACTAGAGATGTGCCGATCGCATATTTTTGCACTGAGTTTGAGTCACCTGATTTTGAGAATTTGCCAATATCGAGTACCGATCCGATACCGAATTAAAGTCTGTTTTTTTGCTTTGACGCTCATGCTGCCAAGAACAGCCTCTCACTTAAACAATTAATGAGTTGCCACAGCACACTTCAGACTGTGTACTAAGCTTAACGCTGATTAACACATTTGTGCCTTTGATCGCAGAGCTACCGAGGCAGCTCTAGCCAGATCAATGCTACAAACCTGTCAATCATTGTTAACTTTGAGTACCAAATGCTAGCTGCACTGGTGACCAAGAAAAAACAGTTTGGTCGCACTGCTTAGCAGGAGGGAGGGTGAGAGGCTGTACGAGCATGAAGCAGAAAAAAAAATAAATATATTTTTTAAATTAAAAACCTGATCATTTTCACCTGATTACGATCCTCTGAAAAATGGTGGGACCCCACTGATTTCTCATCGCGTAATCGAATCGGGACATCTCTAATGAATACAATGTGGTCATAATAAGTCAACCAAAAGTCCCTTTCACAAACGCCGAAACACCGGGAATATCATGGGATTTAACCGTGCAGCAGTTAAATGTGAAAACAATTTCCCGGGTCGACTGACACGGAGATTACGCAGACATTTCACAGGGCGCGTCTTACTATCATGACCGGGACTTTCCCGGGAAGCAGGGTGTGCGTGAAAGTAGACGTTAAATTCCCAGGTCACAGTATGATGGCTGATGATGTAAATATCATGACGGGCCGATCGTCACTTCCTCTACTACTCTGCTTTCGCTACTACGGAAACAGGGTTGTACTTTAAAGCAGAAAACAAACAATGGAGGGAAGCATTCAAGGGTTTATTAAATACCACATTTTTCGAACTATAAGTTGCACCTTAGTATAAGACGCCCCAGCCCAAAAATGCGAAATGAAGAGGAAAAAAAAAACATATACTGTAGGTCACACCGGAGTATAAGTCGCATTTTTGGGGGAAATTTACTTGATAAAATCCAACACATAGAACATATATGTCATCTTGAAAGGCAATTTAAAATGAAAATACAACAGAGAACAACATGCTGAATAAGTGTACAGTATGATAATGTTACATAATGCATGAACAACGAAATGTGAACATGGCCGGTATGTTAACATAACATACGTAGCTATTCGGAGTTATTCAGATAACTAAAGCATAAAGAACATGCTAACAAGTTTACCGAACCATCAGTGTCACTGCAAAACACCAAAATAGCATGTGAAATGATATAATAATGTGTTAATAATTTCACACATAAGTCGCTCCAGAGTATAAGTCGCACCCCCAGCCAAACTATGAAAAAAACTGCGACTTATAGTCCGAAAAATGCAGTAAATATTTGTTACTACGACCAAGATCTTCACCCGTGGCGGCTCCACCCGGGCCCGCACCCTAGACTTCAGTGTGCACCGCGGCCGCCGTCCTACTCGCCGGGGCCTGAGACGAAAGGAGAGAGCGAGCCTCTCCCCGCCGCTGCCCCGCAAACAATAATACATGCAATCGCTGGCTGAAAAGGGGGAATTACACAATGCATCAGTGACAGTAGAACCGAGGAAGAGAGTCCATCGTCCATCTTTGGAAATGTGGTTTATTTTGTTCCCAATATTAGGGTCCACTACTGCAGAAACAAGGTTGTACTTCAAAGCAGAAAACAGCGGAGGGAAGCGTTCAGTAGTTTATTAAATACAAATACAAATCCCCTGAAAAGGGGGAAAAACACAATGGGTCCTTGACAATAGGTCGACGGGAATCAATAAAATACTAACCTCAGCGGAAGGCAGAGAGCCCTTAAAACAACAAAACAAAGCCAACGGGATTCTTCCTTCTACCCTTCTCTTGGATCACCTCGGCTTAAATACAGTCTTGATGAACTTGGATTGGCTGCAATTAGGACATCGGGAACGCTCCCTCCGGAACAAAACACGATTTGACCAACATTGTGACAGCCAATGACGTAATGTCCGGGTTATAAAATGACGCCAGCAGCCCTCCCTGCACAGAGAGCGCCAGTGGGAAACACGG
Organism: Corythoichthys intestinalis; assembly: GCF_030265065.1. NCBI lineage: Eukaryota > Metazoa > Chordata > Actinopteri > Syngnathiformes > Syngnathidae > Corythoichthys > Corythoichthys intestinalis. The sequence continues at coordinate 12,033,301 of NC_080404.1, forward strand.
GACAAGTGTGTGAAAGTGTCCAACCAACATCATTCACGAGACATCTCTACATGCGTGAAAGCAATGACGCGAGTAAATCCCGCATCACTTTACAGGGGAATTTCCCTGTATATGTGTGTGAAAAGGGCTAAAGTCTTCCCCTACGGAGTTATTCAAGTCATCTGGTGAAAATTATTCTAGTTTTAATATCGCAATGTAAATCGCAAATCCCCAAAAGCCGCAATGTCCGTTTTTTTCCAAATATCGTTCAGCCCTAGTCTTGGTAAAGCATCTCTTAAAAACTGTAACTGTCTCAAGAGACTCCTAAGCACAAATTAGACAGCTGCAACTGTACAAAAACTTTGATTCAGGGAAAAAAATCTGCTAAGCAATGGCAAAACTGTGCAACTAAAAGATTTGAAAGCAGCTTTTATTTCATCCTGGTTACTGCTTTCACTGACTTTCTGTAGTCTCTCACTTCATTAATTATGATGCTTAAACCATTGGACATTGACCTATTTAATTATGTCATAATGCTTGAATGGGAAACGTGAGACTCAAGAGAACAGAAGGCATTGCTTTGATTTTATCTGCCGTAAAATTAATTAATGTACAGATTAGGGTTAGAAATCACGTGCACAAAACTGCCATTAGTATATACTGTATGTAAGGCTTTGTGTTAAACCCTATGAATTCAACATTACTCATCTATTACTAATCTATATCTTCAGCAAATGAACTCAAAGGTGATGATCTTATAATGCAATTGAACTAATGCTATGATTATTTCCCCAACCAGTCTGATTTTTATTGCTCATAAACATTTTTTTAAAAAATTCAATTGTCACATATGAGGTCAGCAATGTTGTTCATATACAAGTTTTGGGCAAAATAATGGTAACATCTTAAAAAATCAACAAAAACTAATATGGTGTAGGTCCGCCTTTTGCGGCAATTACAGCCTCAATTCTCCGAGGTATTGATTCATACAAATAGTGAATTGTTTCTAAATTCAATTTAAGCCGTTTTTCAGAATACCCACTCCCTCTTTTAGAGACGATGGCGGCGGAAATCGATGTCTTATTTGAAACTGTAAAACTGACAATAAATGCTCAGTAATGTTGACGTCTAGGAATTGTGACGGCCATACAAGAATAGAATAGAATAGAATAGAATAGAATAGAATAGAATAGAATAGAATAGAATAGAATAGAATAGAATAGAATAGAATAAGACCCCTAAAAATTTGTCACAAACTTGAAGTTTGCACAGTACTCATCACACGTTTCCAGTCATATCATCTTTGTATTGAAAAATTGATTTAACTGCCTGAAGCTTCAGTGCCTATCTGCGTTCTTTTCCATTGGTGCTTATCATTCCGTTTGCTTAATGCAGCAAAAACAAATGATATGCAAACGAGTTGCATGAGGATATGTCAACCACTGTGTAAGGTTGTAAACAAACATGCAGAAGGAACCAGTCAATGTGTCAAAATGGAATAGTGAAAAGAAAAAGGCCTACTTAGTTAATGAGCTATACAACTCGGATCCTTCCTTTTATCAGTGATATTGAAGTTACTTATTGTTTAGACTGCAGGTTTTTTTTTAAATTGAGGTTGTGCCGGTGGGGATAATCATAAATCAGATGTATTTATTTATTTATTTTTAACTTTGTTTTTATTGGATTTTTTTGTTTTCAGCAGTAACAGTGTGGAGCATCAAATATAACAAAATGAACGACAAAGACAAATAGGTAAATTAAAAAGAAAGGAGAAGGAAAAAACAAAAAAAACGAAAGGGATCCATCCAGGGCTTGTCTATAATAATATGGGAACAGAGGAACACAACCCTAAAATTAGAAAAAGTTTCCATTTCTCCCAGTATCTTTCACATTTTTTAGCTGAGTGTCTAAGGGAAAGGGTCATTTGTTCTACAATGTAAATCTCGTGTATTGTGTCCATCCATTGAATGACAGTAGGTGGTGTTTCCTTTAACCTTTTTCGAGTTATGGTTTTCGTGCTTGCAGCTTGCAGTATCTGTTGGAGGTACCTGTCTCATTTTGTAAATCCATTTGGGATATTACCCAAATAAAACATATTAAAACTTACTTCTAGTTTTAAACACAAAATCTTCTCCGCAACCAACGCTACATTTCTCCAGAAAGAGGAGATCTTGGGGCACTCCCAGAAGATATGGAAGTGGCCCACAGATGAGCATCAACATTTCCACCAACATTTACCATTTTCAGAGTTTTTGCTTTGGAGTTCCTTTACTCTTGGTGTAATAAAACAAAACAAAAAAAAAATGCATAGTGTTCTTCCATGTAAATTCACGCCATGAATCAGAGCTAGATGTACAGTGGTATGAAAAAGTATCTGAACCTTTTAGAATTTCTCACATTTCGGCATAAAATCACAATCAAATGTGATCCGATCTTTGTCCAAATTACATAGATGAAAATACAGTGTCTGCTTTAACTACAACCAACCAGACATTTATGTTTTTCATATTTTAATGAGGATAGCATGCAAACAATGACAGAAGGAGGAAAAATAAGTAAGTCACCCTACTGCCTAAGGAGACTTAGGCCATGTCCACACCAAGCAGGGTTTTTTTAAAACCTAGGATCCTGCCCTAATACGTTGGGGAAAAAATAACTGTGCCCACACCTCAAGTTTGTAAAAAAAAAAAAAAAAAAAAACTTCCACAGCCAACCTCTTTCATTCATTTTTAAGTACATTTATAACAATAAAATAAATATCCATTATACCATTCTTCAATAAGAGGCACAGCAAGAGTTGGTTTAAAAAAAAAAAAAGCGCCTGACTAATTTACTCCAAATGTAAACATTGGTCTCATATGTGATGTGAGGACAAAGTTTGTCGCAGTCAGTGACAATTCCAGTTAAATCTTCGGTTATCAGTGTCCATATGATGGTGCCACAAATGCATAATTCGCACTTGTTCACTTTCTCTATCGTTCTTAAGAACCCTGGTTTAAATGTGCGTGTGCGTGTGCGTGTGGATGATAGGCCAAACCGTCGAAAAATGTCTTCTTTTTACCAAATATCCTGCTATGTGTGGACATGGACATAAAGTGCAATTGAAACCAATTTTTACCAAACAGTTTAAGTCAGGTGCGTGCCCAATCACTGATGAGTGATTTAAAGCTGCTCTGCCCACTATAAAATACACACCAGGTAAGAAATGTCTTAATGAGAAGCATTGTCTGATGTGCATCATGGCTCGGTCAAAAGAGCTGTCTGAAGACCTGCGATCAAGGATTGTTGATTTGTATAAATGGTGTTGGTGTTATACTTGAATAGCACTTTTCCACCTTTCAAGGCGCTCAAAGCGCTTTACACTATATCGCCATCCACCTACTGGTGATGCAGCACCAGGAGCACTGTGGGGTTCAGTATCTTGCTCAAGGATACTTAGGCGAGTTCATCAGGGCAGAGATTCGAACCCACAACCTCTGGGTTGGAGGACAACTACTCTACCACTGAGCCACGCCATCCCTAAAATGTGGGAAAGGATACAAAAACATCTCTAAAAGTCCAGATGTTCATTAATCGACAGTCAGAGAAGTTGTCTACAAACGGAGAGAGTTTGGCACTGTTGCTTCTTTCCCAAGGAATGGATGTCCACCAAAGATGATGCCAAGAGTTCAGCGCAGAATACTCAGAGAGGTAAAAGAGAACACTAGATTGTCTGCTAAAAAATTACAGAAATTACTGGCACAGTCCAATATCTCTGTGCGCACGTCAACTACAGTACAGTGATACCTCGGCTCACGAACGCTTAAGCTCACGAACTTTTCGCCTCAAGAACATTAAATTCGCGAGCATATAGTCTCTGCTGACGAACTAGTTTTCGGCGGACGAACCAATTCACGCGGTCGAAAAGCGCCACGAGAAGCTGACGCACGCTCACGGCGTCCCAGTTCGTCCCCTCACTTTCGTTGAGTGCGGACGTGGTTTGTGTTTGATAGACATTTTGGACCATATTGAGTGTACTTTTGCTATTATGGGACCGAAAAAGAGTTACCTACAGTCCTTATGGAAGGTGACTCGTGTTACCAATTCGCCCTCGACTGGTAATTGGCGGTGCTTTCAGCTTCCCACCGTAGTGAGAAGTGGACCGGCGAGTCACGTTGGCTCGTTGTCGTCGGTTGTCTTCGGTTCGCCCGATTTCCTCTCCAGAAAGGTGGCGGCGTGCATACAAACACCCAGAGGCGTCGGATGGCTTTTATTAACAACCAAAAGCATGTGGTGGGCACAGCAGTGGAGTCTACGCTAACTGCGCACTTTGCCGGTAACACTCTCCTTCCAAACAATAACTCCCTCCCTCCCTCCTCCTCCCACTCCATTCCATCAAGCCATCAACTACCATCACAAAGGTAAATAAAACGACTTTATTATACAGTACAGTTTATTTCTTTAATTATAACACAATAGCACATTTATTATACATAAAATAAGGTATATTTTTGTGTAGTTTTAAGGCTTATTTAGTAGAAAATTATGTTTTATGGGGACCTGGGAACGGATTATTCTCATTTTAATGGTTTCTTATGGCAAATAAATGTTCGGAAGACGAACTTTTCGCCTTACACACACTTTCTGGGAACCAATTATGTTCGTGAGCTGAGGTATCACTGTATATGTAAAACTATGGCCAAGAATGATGTTCATGGGAGGAATCCGCGGAGGAAGCCACTGCTATCTAAAAAAACATTGTTGCTCGTTTATTGTTCACAAAACGCACTTGGACACTCCACAGACGTTTTGGCAAAATATTTTTTGGACTGATGAAACCAAAGTGTAATTGTTTGGGAGTAACACACAACATCATGTGAGGAGGAAAAATAGAACAGCTCACCAACATCAACACCTCATCCCCACTGTGAAGCATGGTGGAGGGAGCATCATGATTTGGTGCTGTTTTGCTGCCTTAGGGCCTGGACAACTTGCAATCATTAATGGAAGAATGAATTCAAAAGTTTATCAGGATGTTTTGCAGGAAAACCTGAGACTGTCTGTCAGACAGTTGAATCTAAAAAGAGGATGGATGCTGCAACAAGACAATGGTCCAAAATGCAGAAGTAAATAAACTTCAGAATGGTTTCAGAAGAACAAAATACACGTTCTGGAGGGGCCAAGTCAAAGTCCAGACTTGAACCCCATTGAGATGCTGTGGCATGACCTAAAGACAGCGGTTCATGCCACACATCCCAGAAATCTGACTGAACTACAGCAGTTTTGTAGAGAAGAATGGGCCTAGATTAGTCCTGATCGATGTGCCTCACTGATCTGTAGCTACAGGAAGCGTCTGGTAGAAGTTATTGTTGCCAAAGGCGGGGGCCACCAGATATAAAAATTGATGGTTCACTTAGTTATTTTTCCCTCTTGTGTCATTGTTTGCATACTATCCTCATCAAAATATGAAAACTTATAAATGTTTGGGTGGTTTTAGTTAAAGCAGAATCTGTTTTGTCATCTGTGTGATTTCGACAAAGATCAGATCACATTTGATGATGATTTTATGCTGAAAGGTGAGAAATTCCAAAAGGTTCAGATACTTTTTCATACCACTGTATGTACTGGCTCTCATTGGATTATACCGTATACTGTGGGTATACCCTTGAGGCCAGAGAGTGAATTTATAAAGCATAGCCTATACTGTATACTGTACATGACATGCCTATAACATACTTTTCATAAGTTGAAAGATCGGAGGCAGGTTTTATATGTACTGGCTCTCATTCTGTATACTGTGAGTATACCCTTGTGGCCAGTGCGTGTATTTATAAAGTACTGTGTATATATACTCTACATGACATCCCTATAACTTGTTTTTCATAAGTTGAGAAGTGGGAGGCAGGTTCTTTAAGATGACTGTGTCCTTTTTCATTTATTAATGTCTAGGTGATGACAGCTCATGGATTGAAGCAGCTCTCTGAACCTGTAAGCAGCTCCATTGTATAAGGAAGCGCTGCCCATTTGCACATAATGCTTGCATCCAAATTCAATTTCTTGCTGAGTGAACTGCTTTATTTTGTTTTGTGTGTTAAAGGATGCAATGATAAGTATGCAGAAGGGAGAAAAGGGCGATCGGGTAAGCACGGAAGGATATATGTAATGTATATGTTTTGCCACAAAAGTGATTTGGGCAAGTACTGTAATTTTCGTACTATAAGGCGCTTCTGACTATAAGCCGCACCCTTCAAATTTTCCAAGAAAACGGCATTTGTTCATAGATAAGCAGTGTTGGGAGTAACGCCGTTATAAATAACGTAATTACGTAACGGCGTTATTTTTTCAGTAACGGGGTAATCTAACTAATTACTTTTTCCACCGTTACAACGCCGTTACCGTTACTGACGGTCAAAAGCGGTGTGTTACTTACTCTGAATAAATTGAAGAAACTACCAGCCATGTCGAGTCGACTCTCTGCTCTGTTGATTTGTCATCCAAGACTTGGGGTGCGTTCAGGTTCGAGAATAGCGCACGTACTTCTGACTTCAAGCTGTTTGTCCCTGCTCATTCAATTAGACAATGCTTTCCAAAGTTTGGTAACGTTTCTGTGTTTGCTACACCTGATGCTAGCCACGTTCCCATCTCCCACTGTCAGCCAGCAATAATTCTGCTTCCATCTTGAGGACGGCAGACGCTTTGAAGGTGACGTAAATTGTCGGGAAACGAGCCTACCGCAATGCCCCTCGAGAGATGTGATGGAAGTGATTGTGATTGGCTGAGGGTTAGAGTCATTTGTCGTGATAAGCCAATCAGAGCCGGTGATTTCACAAGCAAACCGGATTAGTGTGTGCGGCAAACACACACACGCAAAACAGATGCACAGGGTTGGGATGGCAGAGCATTCAGAAGAAAATTTGTTCTTAAGAGGTGGAGATATAGACACTGTTTCAAGTCTGTCGAAATGAAAAGAAAGAACCTCCATGTAATGAGTAATTTATGTCCCGGGGCAAAGCTTTTGTCGACATCTGTGGTAAGCAATTCAAATCTGCTGAAGCACCTAACGAGTTGACTACCTGTCTGTTCTTCTCTATTCCACTGACTCGAATACTGCTCAGAAAATTTCAAATTCTTTGACATACAACAAGTTCTTTTTAAAGTAACGGAAATAGTTACTTTCCCTGGTAACTAGTTACTTTTACTATAGAGTAATTCAGTTACTAACTCAGTTACTTTTTGGAAGAAGTAGTGAGTAATGTAACTAATTACTTTTTTAAAGTAACGTGCCCTGTAGATAAGCCACACTGGACTATAAGCCGCAGCTGTCCTCACTGTATTATAGGATATTTACACCCAAAAGATATTAACCGGTAACACTTTATTTGACAGGGGCATCATATGACTGTCATAAGACCAAATGAAGCTTCAAGAAACTTCATTTGGCCATCACTGCTCCCTTGGGGTAGACAGCCAACCTCTGCTGCCACCTGCTGTCAACACTGTGCTAATTATTTCTTCAGTTACTGTTCCAGTTGTTTCAAATATTGCTAATTATGGTATCTGGTAACACTTTGACAGTAGTGCAATAAGACTGTATTAGATAATCATAATTATGACAAGACACTGTCATGAGCATTAATGAATGCTTATAACAGATGTCATTTATTGTTATCTGGCAAATTATCTCACTTTTGAATGGATGTAAAAGATCCAAGCTGGACATAAATGGAGTTAGTGACATAATTTGTTGGATAATACTTAATGACATCTGTCATAAGCATTCAGTAATGCCCATGATAGTGTCATGTCATAATAATGACAGTCTTATGACGCTGCTGTCAAATGAAGTGTTACCTATTAACCCAAATAAAACAATGAATAGGCCGCACTGGACTGGCCATAAGACCATATTAGATAATCATAATTATGACAAGACACTGTCATGAGCATTAATGAATGCTTATAACAGATGTCATTTATTGTTATCTGGCAAATTATCTCACTTTTGAATGGATGTAAAAGATCCAAGCTGGACATAAATGGAGTTAGTGACATAATTTGCTGGATAATACTTAATGACATCTGTCATAAGCATTCAGTAATGCCCATGATAGTGTCATGTCATAATTATGACAGTCTTATGACGCTGCTGTCAAATGAAGTGTTACCTATTAACCCAAATAAAACAATGAATAGGCCGCACTGGACTGGCCATAAGACCATATTAGATAATCATAATTATGGCAAGACACTGTCATGAGCATTAATGAATGCTTATAACAGATGTCATTTATTGTTATCTGGCAAATTATCTCACTTTTGAATGGATGTAAAAGATCCAAGCTGGACATAAATGGAGTTAGTGACATAATTTGCTGGATAATACTTAATGACATCTGTCATAAGCATTCAGTAATGCCCATGATAGTGTCATGTCATAATTATGACAGTCTTATGACGCTGCTGTCAAATGAAGTGTTACCTATTAACCCAAATAAAACAATGAATAGGCCGCACTGGACTATGAGCCGCAGGATTCAAAATGAAGGAAAAAAGTAGCGTCTTATAGTCTGAAAATTACGGTAAAATAAAAGGTTTGTTTTTTAAAAGTGGACTTTCTGTTTAGTTGGTTGAAGTTTAACCTGTTTGTCCCTGTAATAACTTTTGGTGATCATGTCACAGGGAAACATTGGGATGCCAGGACAGAAAGGAGATTTAGGTCCTGAGGTGGGTGCATTCAAATTGTTTATTAATAGCATCATATTTTGTCATTCCTTGTTCATATGGAAGAGGATTAAGTTCTCTTTTTGGACCACCGTTATTACAGTACAGGTCAAAGTGAAACTGAACCACAAGCTGAGTTCACATTCCATAGATTAACTGAACTATTTTGAGGACTTCAAGCAAAATGTAATGTACTAAGTACTAAGTATGTATGTTTAATGTACTAAGTGCTTGCCCCTTATATCTCTGTCTAGGTGAAGAAAATAATGAGTTGAAACAGAAAATGACTTCACTACCAGCTCCTTTATGATTACGGAAAAGGACTTTTTCTTAGCATATATAAATGGATTGAAAAATTAAAAAAAAAAAAAAAAGCAATTAAGGACATCCCGCATACAGTATGTCTGCTGCTGGTTTGGACACTGTTCATTATTGAGAACAACAACAGAGGGGGGGAAAAATAACGTTTTTTTTTTTTTTTTACATCTTGTTTTGTCAGGGAAAGCAAGGCCCGTCTGGACCAAGTGGAGTCCCAGGAGAGCCCGTAAGTATACCTGCAGTAGACTTCATGTCAAGCCCCATCGCCTTATCTGTCACCTTGGCTTATCTTCTGCCTCCCAACGCAGTCTCCCAGACTGAGCCTGAGATCAATTGATGAAAACTGCGATTAGCACGATGTCAAAGAGAAAAGTCCAGTCTCTCTCTTGCTTTCTCTCTCTCTGTCTATCTCATTTTCTCTCGCTATCTCTTGTTCCTCTCCAAATGCAGTCAGTTAGCATATTTAATAATTAATCGGCGGAAAGTGGAATTTTTTTATTTTTTTTGGGGGGGGCCAAAAACACAGAAGTGCAATCTGTCTGCTGCACCTGCTTTGATAATGAGCATCTGTCTTTCTTGAAAAGCAGGGCGGGAGAAAAGAGACATTTCTATAAATCTTGTCAAAGGGAAATTATGTTGGAACTAACAGTCTGCAGAAGCAGTGTGGACGAGGAAGCTATAGAGATGAATGTGTGTGAGATGAAGGTCTGCTGATAGATGTCTTTTTTTGTACCTTCCACTGCTCACAGGGTTCACCAGGGATGCCCGGCAAAGATGGCCCAAAAGGAGAAAAGGTAGACTAACTTCAAGTTCTCCTCAAAGGAAAAAAAAAAAATTAACAGTTGAAACACACAAAACACCTTCCTGATGACTCACCTTGCATGCCATTCACACCATTGTCAATCAGGCTAAAACTTAGCTTTTCTCCATTTGATGTCCTCGACTAGCCCACTATCTTAAATGAACCCCTGTTGCAGCAGGAGTTCTTCCAAACACTCGGTGTAAAGTGACAAAGTGCAACACCGTGCACTTTGATGTGTGGGTTTGATGAGGTGTGTCACTTGTCAAAATAAATGACACTTTACACGCGACTTCCCTTCTGCCAGAGTCATTCTGTCAAACTCCAGGCAGGGAAATCAATCTAATTCCAAGTGCTTAAGCTTCCCACATCCTCTCGGATGGAGAGCCCTTCTTTTGTCACCTTCACTAATGCAAACTAATGTTGGAGACGTGTGATTATGTATTCATATGAGAGGACACAACAAAAACAAACATTAATTTCAAGAGTAGATCTAGCTGAAAAGCAAATACACTGTACATAAAGCCATTAAATTATGTGGATTCAGAGCGAATGCTAAGTGTAGTGCTTGTCCAAAGCCAATAACAAATTGTGTCCTTGTAAGACCGCACAATTCCTTACTTCTGCACAAGTAAGCCAAAGCCTATCACTCAACTCACTTGAATATTTTCCATCTTTCTGACTATGCCAGTCTCATTTCCCTTCATTTGAATTATCGTATTTTCCGCACTATAAGGCGCAATGGAGTGTATGATGCACCTTTAATGAATAGCCTATTATACAACATTTTTCTTATATAGGGCGCACTGCATTATGAGGTTCTGTAGTACTGTAATTTTCTGACCATAATGCGCCAACTACCAAATTTGACACGAAAACGGCACTTTTTCAATAGAAAAGCCACACCAGACTAGCAGCCGTCCTCACTGTGTTATGGGATATTGACAGCAAAAGATATTAACCGATAGCGCTTTTTTTCACAGCTGTGTCATAAAACTGTGATAAGGTCATCAAAATTATGACGTGACACTGACATGAACATTAATGGATGCTTATGACAGATGTCATTTAGTATCATCTGGCAAATTATCTCACTTTTGAATGGATGCAAAAGATCCGAGCTGGACATAAATAGAGTTGCAGACAAAATTTGCCGGATGACACTTAATGACATCTTTCATAAGCATTCATGAATGCCTATGACAGTGTCACGTCATGATTATGACAGTCTTATGACGCCACTGTCAAATAAAATTTTACTTATGAACCCAAATAAATAAAGAAATAAGGTGCACTGGACTGTAAGCTGCAGGATTCAAAATGAGGGAAAAAAGTAGCAGTTTATAGTCCTAAAATTACGGCAGTACTGGTTGGGTTTGAGTTGTGTATCCACTAAATGGAGCTGCCCTAAAGGGAATGTCATGCTATGAGTAACCCATATGGATCCATATGCAGGGTTACACCCCCTCCTCCCACCAAAAAAGGGAAACTTTTTAATAATCCAAAAAAAATCAAGAGTGATGGAAGAAAAAATATTTTATTCATAGTAAATGAAACCTTAAAATATGCCAATTAAGAAACAGTGATGGAATTCTCACAAATACAAGGAAGCTGGACCACATTACACCGGTTTTGAAATCGCTACACTGGCTTCCAGTGAGTCAAAGGATAGACTATAAAATACTACTCCTCGTCTACAAAACACTTAATGGCCTTGGACCAAAATACATGCTTGACTTGTTAGATTCCTATGAGACATCTAGACCCCTAAGGTCGTCTGGAACCGGTCTTCTGCATGTTCCAAGAACAAGAACCAAGCAGGGTGAGGCAGCATTTAGTTATTATGCTCCTCACCTCTGGAACAAGTTACCCGAACGTCTGAAGTATGCTCAAACTGTTAGCTCCTTTAAATCAGGGCTAAAAACGCTTTTGTTTAGCACTGCATATCCATAACTGTCTATATATTTCAATCTACCTGCCTTCTATTCCTCTTGTGCTTATCGCTATTGCTGATTTCAATGATTATTAGTAGTAGTAGTTTTTGCTTTATTTTTATTTTTGTTTTATTTTTATTTATTTATTTTTAATCTGGGATTAAATGCAATCTTTTGTCTTGGTTTTTACGTTGTGTTGATTTAAATGTGATTTTTATGGTCTTCATGTGATGAAAAGCACTTTGAATTGCCTTGTGTTGAATTGTGCTATATAAATAAATTTGCCTTGCCTTGCCTTGCCTTTTAACAAACAACGTTCTTTAAATGGCGTCCTCCTGTACGAGTGCATTCTTGAAATCTGCTGTTGAGATTCCTCATTGATTCTTTATCTGAGCTGAAATACGTTCTCAGAATGAGAAGTCTTGGCTCTTGGTGAGGCTGAGGTAATGACCAGGTGTGCAGGACAGGTGTGTGGAATTAGTGTTGATGACTAGGAGGGAAAAAAGAAAGAGGCATACAGGCCTGCAGTGGGTTCTAACCAGAGGTTGCGCTAGACTTTTTCGTTGTCTGTCATTTTGACTGACAGGGTCATAAAAATCCGCTCATAATCTATTTTTACCAGTCACTTAAATTTTTAAAATGACTATATCTTGATGCATAATATAAAGTAACTAACATTAGTGCAGTCATGGATTACAGTAAGCAGGCCAGTGCTGTGTTTCCATATATATTTTTATTATATTATGTATATACAGGATATATTTTTTTTTCCCCCAAGTGGGACCTTCCATGATCCTAATACATTTAATAATAATCAAATATTATATAATTCCATTATATATATATATATATATATATATATATATATATATATATATATTATGTATTATGATTACTAAATAAAAATGCACGTTGATACGACGCACATAAAGGCAACTTCAATTTTTTTTAAAAATCGTTAAAAAGTTGTATGGACTTACAATCCGCTAGTTGTTGTTTCCTGTTGTCTTCCGAAATACACCTGGGTGACGGCGCGTCAAGTGTTCGTTCATAGCCGACGTGCTACCGTGGTATGCAAGCTCAGCTTAGCAAAAAGAGTACACACAGTGGTGGCACCCTCCATATTTTCCTTGAAATAATTTCAGGCTCTGGCTAGTCTGGTCCGCTTTTTTGGCTTTATGCCGCTTTCACCGTGTTACCAATTCTGCCCTTCTTAGTAATTGGAGGTGTTTTCAACTGCTCGCCGCAGTAAGGAGTGAACCGGCGATTCACTTGATTCGTTGTCATCCTTCATCCTCCACTGCACCAGTCCCTCTTTTTTCACCTCTTTTATCAACACCATCGTCATTTTGGGGGTTTTTGAAGAAACGTCGGACACTCAGTTGCCTTGACATTTTTCTGAATAAGGCCAACGACGTCATGCATCAAGAGAGACAATAGCTAATTACTCGCCACCCTGTGGTCTGGGGTGTGAATTGCAACCTGTCAAAATGACAGATGGACTTCAGTTTTTGCCGTCACCGTTTTAAAAAACCGGTCAACGACGGAAAATATTCGGTTAACGCGACCTCTGGTTCTAATACATCTTTACTAAAATGGCGCATTGTTTACTTGCTCAAAGTCACTCTCGCAGTGCTGCCACTTGCTCATGTCTGCCAATTCGCAAACATTCCCGTTTTTTGTTTTAATAGTGATCGACATCAGATTTAAAAAATGCATTCATGAAGGAGGACACCATTTAAAGGACATAATTTTTCAATGAAAATTCCATAATTTTTTTTAAAAAATGGTATGTTTTAAGGCTCCAATTATTATGAATGAAATATTTTTCTTTACATCATTATTTCTTTACATCACTCTTGGCTTTAATGTATTGTTAAAAACTTATTTTTGGGTCACGCTGTTGTTGTTGTAGTTATAGTAAATTTATGCATCCACCAGATGAGGCTGCGCTAAAGGAAATGTCATGTCATGATTAGAGATGTCCCGATACGGTATTTGGATTGGATCGGATGCCGATATGGGCAAAAAAATGTGCAACGATATCGGATCGGCCAACACGGAAAAATTCCAATCCATAATTCCGATCCAGTTTTTTAAAATCCGGTCCGGGTTTTCCAGCACACCGATTTACATAATCCATTCCAGTTTTTGCTTCGGTTTCCCTAAAATCCGATCCGCATTTTACGGCACATCTTCAACACACTACATTTACATTACCGTCTCTCAATTTACCGAGAGACTTGATCGGTAAAAATGTCAGCTGTGTGGGATCATTTCACCTCAAAGGATGACAAAGACCAAGATGCAGAGTGCAACATATGCCACAATAAAGTCAAGCGTAGTGGTAAAGTTGTAAGAAGTTTTAATACAACCAACCTAATCACGCATTTAGCGAAATACCACCACAAACAACATAAGGAGTATGTTAAGAAAACCGAAGACAAAAAGTAAGGTCCAACGCAACTAACACTGGCAGAAACTTTTGCTATGCGTGACAAACTGGCACTCGGTAGTCCCAAAGCCGAGGGAATAACAAGAGTCAGTGCCGAAAAATTAATTCTGGATGACGAGCCATTATCTCTCGTGAGTAAAGACGCACCATCCGACACTTAGAACCATGGTACAACATACCTAGCCGTCATTACATCCGTGAGCGATTTGGCCGTGGAAGATCCGAGAACGATTCACAAAAATCCAAATTCCGAGTATTGAAATATGTCAAGTAAAGCGGAACTAATACACAGCGCGGTCTTTGGGATGCAATGAGAAACTGACCGTATTGCGTCCCAAAAGTAAACATCATGCTCGTCATAGACCCGGGTAGTGCAAATGCTCAACTCACGGCTTTAGCTCAACTCATGCCGCTGGATAAAAAACACAAGAATACCTGACTGCTGCTGACAGCCGCTACAACCTACGTCAACGTCATTTTACTGGAGATAATAAATATCATATGTATATAGAACTAGATGCAAAACGACAGACTCGATTGCGTGAGCAACATTGAAGTATTGAAAACTAGTTGCGTTAGTTAACAGCCGCCATCTTAAAGCAGGAGACTTCCCTAGTAGACTGTTGTGAACCTCCCAAGCGAACCTAATTAACTTTTTATCTAAAATACTCCTAAATTGGCAAAATCATGACTTGAATTTATCCTCAAAACAGTTTTAAAACTTTCACATGTCGAAAGTAGACAGAAGGGAAATTATGAAATAACAGGAGCAATTTTAACAACTTTAACAGTTGATTCGCAAAATGAAATGAATTGAATGTAGTTTAAAGCTGCTAATACAGAATGGGGACTTGAGTATTTTATTTACTGTTTTAAAATGTTAACTTGATACTGAAATAGTTGTTTATTTAAACCTGAGAGGCTTTTTATACTATTTTTGTAACTAATGCATGAAACATTAAAAGCATCTAATAGCTTGGGGGGTTTGTGGGATTTTCCACTGAGGTTGTTTGTGTGTTTTGCTTTTTTAAGACATTTTACAATATTATTTGCACGTTTTACTGACTGACTATGCCATTTCTGTTTGTTATTTATAATATTTTGTGTTTGTCACTGAATAAACAGGTCAGTTTCTTGTTACCAACAGTTGTGTGTTATTCAAACTCACCGAATTCAGCTGGCTAGTTGTTATCAAAAGTACTAAAACCTTTTTCAACATGAGTCTGACAACTAAGTAAGGAGGCTAAATAACTTTAAACTTTAACACATGCTCAGATAGGCCGGTATCGGTGTCGGCCAGTATCGATATCGGATCGGAAGTGCAAAAACCCGGATCAGAACAACCCTAGTCATGATTAACCAATATTGATCCATGTATAAGATCGCATCTGATTATAAGGCGCACTGTCGGCTTTTGAGAAAGTGGAAGGCTTTCAGGGGTGCCTTATAGTGTGGAAAATATTGTAATTGGTAACAGAATTTAATATAACATTCCATATGAAAATAAATTGCCTTTTTTTTAACTAACATTTACCTTATTGATGACATTACATCTCAAATAATTGGGAACCCAGGGTGACGAAGAGTGAGCGGGTGGCGCATTTGACCTCGGGGAAGATCATTTTCTTTATGGACTAGTTGAATTGAACATTCAATCATTGGGTGGCAATGGTGCTCTCATTTTCAGGGTGTGTGCAGTATTTTCAAACCAAACATGAGCACACAGGAAAGGTCACTGGAGATATGAAGAGCTAAAATGAGGAAATATGACGAAGCGTATGTATGTTGGCTTCTGGCTTTGACTTTTAATACAGTGGGAGACGAGGAAAAACCAGTCTGTTTACTGTGTCTAAAAATGTTTGCAGCGGGCAGCAAGAAGCCAAATCAATTAAGACATCACTTAAAGACATTAGACCCCAATCACATGGATAATCCGCTTGATATTTTTTTATCAAAAAAGTGCCGAATATTGCCAACAATCGTCCCGCTTTGTCAGGGTTACATCACTACAACGAGCAAAATGAGAGAATAATAAGGAAACAAAATTTTATTCAACCCTAAACGCTACGTCAACAAACACAAAGAAAATCGATAGAGGTCAAAAAACTGTGTGGCTCTCTTGGTTTCTGCCCTGCCCACCCACACAGCTCCTTCCGCATATATCGTACGTCGTCAAACAAGATTTCACAAGCTAATTCTATGAAACCAAAATAAATAAATCACTATGAAAATGTATAATCAACCAAACTATTATTTAGGCTCCTACAATTAATATTTGTTGATTTTATTGAATTTTATTTTTCAGTATAAAATGGTCATGTATTTTTACTGTTTGGATGGGATTTTTTTTTTTGTTTTTAATTCAGGTAAATTGACTTTGATTTGACAACTTACAATAAAGTATGTTATTTTTCCTAAATATTAAATGGAACACAATGATATGCAGAGGTGTACTTATAATAATAGTAATTTTATGGACAAATGGTACGATTTACAATGGCGGCAGAGAGTTGGGGGTGGGTGGGGCATAACAGAAAATAACTGAGAAGCACTGCTCTATGACAATGTTCACCGTAAAACATCAACATTTTCCATTTCTGTGCATATTTCTTGCCACGCTTACATTTGTCAGCTGTCCTTTTGATTTTTCGGGAAAAGAAAGCTAGTTGTCAACATCACTGGGATTAGTTCCATCCATGATAGGATTGCACCAAATGAATTCAGACAGGAATCAAAAACGTTGTTTATTACGTAGAAAGCAACTTTCAAACAAAAGTTACCATTTGATGTCACTGTGAGGGGTTGTAGAAAGCACCAAGGACAAACAATCTTACATTAAAATGATAACAAACAACAAACGACAGAGTTCAGACCGTCTGTTGATTCGTGAAGGATGATTCATGACACTGAATTTCTTTAGGGAGACTTGGGGGAAGTGACAGTGCTTCAAGGACCTCCAGGATCTAAGGGCGAGCCTGGAGAGCCTGGATATGTGGTGTGTATTACATGTTTATCTTTAAAAATAATATAAACAGATGGCTTCATTAAACATAGCTCACGAACTGGCAGCAGATAAACAAAACCAACCTCTTCAGCAACATAGAAGCCATACGACTATGGCGACGCAAGGCATTAAGTAATCAAACACTGGATGACCTCAGTCTGGGTTGTCATTTCTCGAACAATTGTGAAGATGATGGCTGTTGAAGCATTGCATTTTATGGACATGCCTATGCATATAAAAATTTTCATTATAGCTTCATCAAACAAGTGACTCATGTGCACGTTCCTCCATAGCTTTGAACAGTCTTGTTTGTTTTCTTGGGAATAACACTCAAACTGAAGCGAGCTCATCAACTAGAGGAATAAGAGAAGGAATTAGTGCAAGCTGAAGTGGTTCAACCCCACATTTTCCCTTACGTGATATGATTGCAAAAGGAAGATGACGTCTTAGTAGCAGAGGTCCTTTCCCGAGTGTCATGGTCGGTAAGCGTCTCGGAGGGAACAGACATTTTTCCCCACATTTTATGGTCTTTGTTATTTAAGATGACAATAAAAGCGATAAAATGAACTCAATTGGTGTCTTTAATGAGGAAGGCCTCTTCAAATAACTGTCGCTCAATTGATTTTTGCCTGTGAATAACCAAGGTCGGTATTTCTTTGCTCACTTTTATGATTGGATGTAATGATGAAGTTCTCCTGGATAGTGGTTGAGTGGTAGAGTGTTAGTCCCAATTCACCAACTTGAAGTTAATATACAACATCCATTGCGGGGCTTGTTAAACCTCAGTCATCAGTGCCATCTGTGTGCTGTAAAGTAAATGAACGATATTAGCTATGATGTCTTTCTTTGCTCGCCTACACATTTGTAAACATTGTGCTGAACTTAAGTGAAGTGTTTGATATATTTTTTTAGACTTTTTGCACTGTAGTTTTGCTACTTCTATAATTTACTCCTCATGTTTTCTTGTAGGGTGATGGTTATATGTCCAGAGGCTCTCGTGGACCCAAGGTAAGGTACTGACACTGCCGATTATAACCAATACCATCCATCCAGTCCGTCATTCATGTCTTCATCCTGCATATAGCGATATTTGTATAAACATACTTTGCTTTATGTTGAATGTAAAAATGTTTAATTTGAGGAAAATATGTTTGAGGGAGAGGGAATAGGCAGAGTTGGGTAGGCCAATGGCCATGTAAAAAGAGAGTTGCGACACTCTCTGATCTCGCCGTGGATGGACATATGGTTCACGTAGGCTTGAATAGTTGCAAGCACAAGCAGCACTGTAATGGTTTTTGATGGAACTGACAGTGGTGATTGCGGCATTTAAGGTAAAATTTGATATAGAAACATATCTAATTACAATGGTACCTCGACATATGATCGCTCCGACACACGATCTTTTCGACATCCGATGTAAAATTTGACTCGCCATTTGTTTCTAAATCCGATGACATGCTCCAAATACGACGATTTTTGACAGCGCCGCAGTTTCTTTGTTTTGCCGAAAGACGGACGGACGGCTGATTTTCTTGTGAAAGAAATCAATACTGGATCAAAAAAGGTTAATGCAGGTAGAGAAAAAAAACAAAAGGTGACGCTTACCATTGAAATGAAGATGTAAATGATCGAAAAATATGAGCAAGGTGTGTGCATCCATGAACTGTGTCGACATTAGGGCTGTAGAATGTCAATCTCGGCCGCGGCCCTCCTCCGTTCGTCAGTCTTTATCAGTTAAGGTAACAATTGTTATTGTGGTAACATCGCCAAAGAAATCGCAAGCTTTGTCAGGTTTCTAATCATATATTCCATCAACTTGTGCAACACAACACGCCTAGTCTTGACGCCAGCATCAAAACAGAAAGTAAAATGGAACCTCGCTCTCTTGCTCACCGTCACGTCAGCCACGCGGTGCGTTCAGGTACAACAAAAAAAGTCTGCCACATTAGAACCCAGTTCGTTACATTATTACAGGTATTATTATTATAATTATTACCGTATTAGCCCGAATATAAGACGGTGTTTTTTTGCATTGAAATAAGATTGAAAAAGAGGGGGTCGTTTTATATTCGCAGTCTAGACATTATACCCATTCACGACGCTAGATGGCGCCAGATATCATTGAAGCGATGTTTTGTTATGACAGATCTCAGCTACTAGTTTAACCCTTGAGAGTCGAAGGACGCGCCGGCGCGTCCTTAGCGCACGTCGTCTTTGAAGCGCCCTCACGTTTTAATTACGTCACCCACATGCCGTTGGTTGGTCTCGTTTTAAAGTGCGGAAGTTGCGGTTTACGCTCGTTATTATTTGAAGTCAATCGACCAACTAAAACGTGAGATATTGTCATTTAAGTTTTATAGTTTTATTGTCCTCTCAAAAAAACATTAAAACGCTGCATGGATCATTTGTTCATGTCTATATTTCCATCATTTCTTGTCCTTTTTCAAAACGGAAGCTCCATGAAAAAAACACAAATCAAATGAACCCTTTCGAAGTCACAGTGGAAGCACAAAATGCGTTTTTTTTTTTTTTTATAAATATAACTGCCGTGCCAGGTTCCACCGAACGAGAGGGAGAAGTGTTCTGAAGCAGCGAGGTGGCGAGTGACGGCCGTTTGGGTCGAGCGAGCGACTTTGTGTGACTTTGAGAATGAACGGAAAACTAAATTTGCGCAAGCAATTGTGCTTTTTGATCAACTTGAGGAAGAGGATGGTCCAAATTCGTCATCATCGTCTTCTTTAGAAGAGTCCTCGAGTGAAGATAGTGACGGATTTGAACACGTGGGTGACGCCATCGACGAGCAGAGGTAAGCCAACTCACTTTTTGTTTTGTTTTTTTATGCTGAAAAAGTTTCTTTTGAAACTTTCTTTTGATATTGAAAGACAAAGTTAATTTTGATGCAATATAAGTGTGTGTTTGTGTATATAATAATAAAATGTGCATATCAGATCAAAGTCGTACGTGCACTGTGTGTATCCCAGGCAGGAATTTATAATTTGTGGTGTTCTTCTTTCTATATGAAGATTAGGGATGTAGCACATATTCAGCTATGGTATTCTTTCTATTGTCATACGTATAGATTTCCATTATTATTTATTGTTGTATATATTTTTATTTTATACTTTATTATTTTCATAAATACTGACTTTTTTTTCATGTACATTTATAGTGACAATGAAAGTAAAGTGAAATGAAAATGGAAGGGTGGAAGGGTGGAAAGAGGACCGACACCCCATGGAAGTGTGGGCTGTGTGATGTAGCCCTGTGTCTAATTCCAGGACGAAACTGCTTTTCGGAGTGGCACGCCTGAAAAAAATTTAACTTGTTTATTGTGAATATTTTTGAAAATACTTTTTTTTCCAATGTTATATATATATATTTTTTTTTTCCCACAATCAGTCTTCTCAATTTGTGTATATAAATGTGTGTTCAAGAAGCTTGATTGTGTGTACATAGTTTTCATCAGGTGATGGGCCGCAATACCTAAACTCATAAAGAGATGGCCTTTAAACACTTTTTGTGTTAGATGGTATATTTTTTCACTGTTCTTCACTGTTTGGTCTGCTGTATATAACCTGTTTTGACTAGAGCATGTATAAAGGCAAAAAATGCCTAAGGCTATCCCCTAACATGTTGAACAAATATTACAAAGTTTCAAAACGGTTCGTTACGCATGTTTGGTTGTCAATTGGACATCAATATTAAAAATTTTGACAAAGCGATTTTGGAATTTTTGGTCTTTTTTGGGCCCAAAATGATGATATAATTTGTCAGTGAAGGAAACAGCAGTTTGGACATGAAGTTCAAGGTGTCACAAAAAAAGGGACCAAATCAGGCCATCGTAAACAATTATTTCTTTGAATTATAAAGGCAACTTCAAAGGCATACAAAATCAGACGAAATAGGCCCAGACGTTAAAGGGTTAACCAGTTTGCATTATTTTATTGCAATGTTTTTCCTTATTCAGATTTGTTTCAAGACTACAGTTACAGTTGGACTTCACTTTGATGGTTAATGCAGTTATTGCAATTTTGTTGTTTTATCACTATCACAGAAGCCATTCATTTACGAATGTGATTGCACTTTAGTTTACATATTTAAATGTTCAGATATTAAGATTTGAATGAGGCAAAATAACATGCTTTTTCTCTCAAATATATTGTTATTATCATTTGTTTCTGATGTACTGTAATTATTTCCTGTATAAAAATTAATTTGATGTTCAAAAAGTCTTTTTTCAAACTTGAGTCTTGAAAAAGAGGGGGTCGTCTTATAATCAGGGCCGTCTTATATTCGGGCTAATACGGTACTATTATTATATTACTGTTATTTTGATTTTTGTTCATAATTTATTTGTTTTTCTCTTTGTAATTGCTATTTACAATAGTAACAGCAGTATTTATTAAGGATTTAGTGTACGTTTTTGGGCTGTGAAACGAATTAATGGAATTATAATGTATTCATATGGGAAAATCCTGCCCGACATATAACCATTTCGACTGACAAACATAGTCCCGGAACGAATTAACTTCGTATGTAGAGGTACCACTGTACTCAATTGTTTATCTCATTGGGGTCCACCCTCATCGAAGTGATGTTTGGAACTATTCGAGGCTCCATTACCCGGAATTACCTGGAAGTAAAATCGTATAATGCATCCCTATGGGAGTGTCGCAACTTTCTTTCTACATGACTCTGGGTAGACCCTCCCTATTAAATTATGGGATGAACCAAAAGAGACAGGTGTCATTTAGGCTCACTAGTAAAATGTTTTTAACTCTGATCTAAAATATGTTATTCAGAATGAATGATTTTAAAAATCCCACAAACACATTCCACAACATTGTAAGTTATCCCACAAGAGTGGAAATTGTACATATCAGGGGCGTCACTCGACGTAATACAATAGTGGGGGACAACGAGGCACTGTCGAGCGTTCAAATTTTTTTTTAGCACTTATCTAAGTAAATATCTAATAAAGTTTCTGTAAAAAGTTGTTGTTTTTTTGTTTGTTTGTTTGTTTGTTTTTCAGCCATGAGTATTCAAAATCAAAATTAAGACAACTGTTGTTGATTGTCAGTTCACCTCTGCGAATGCTCATCAACTTCCATCTCTCCGTCACCTCTTTCTAAACTCTGCTGCTCTACTTTGTCTGGACAGAAATTGGTATATATCACTAAATGTTATGCAATTAATCGGTGTTTCTTAACTTGTGCGTTGTGACCTAAAAGTGTTTTATGTTGCCTAGGTGGGTTACCTAGCTTATCTCTCTCATTCCTCCTTTCTGATTTATCCTTGCTGCAAGCAAATAACTTTATAATATCCATTTGCAAGAATAATCCTGTTTGGGTCAAATAGAAATAAGAAATAATACATCTTTTTACAGATTAGAGGGACTGTAGTAAGAAATAAAATGTTTGTAAAACAGTTGGAAATTATGATGAGCACACATACAAAATTGTTAGAGGTTATATCCCAAAGATAAGCAATTAATGTATACAGATTGATTCTATTCATGTTGGTCATATAAAGACATACTGAAGCAATAAATAGCATCAGTATTGATACAGTTCAAATACCACATATCATATTAACTAAGGGTGTAACGGTACATGTATTTGTATTGAACCGTTTCGGTACGTGGTGCTCGGTTCGGAACGGAGGCGTACCGAATGAGTTTCTGACGTAATGTAACCCTTACTTTTCGAGGCTGTGAGTCTAGTGGGTTACAGTTTCTTTGTGTAGATTATATTTACTCTGTCTTCTCTACTATAATGAGGAACAACACAGTAGGACAGTAAAACCCAGAAACGTCAATGGCGCGAGAAAGTGGCCGCCGCGAGAACGCAGTGAAACACGTTAAGCGTTAAAGTCAATCAGCCAATCCACACCAGTCGCAGTGCGGTCACGTGTTAGACGCGTCCCAGAAGCTGCTCAACACGACACACGCGAAAAGAACAGAGTTTATTATTTGACGCGAGACGCGACCCTCCTACGTCAATACTACTACCGGTAGCGAGGATCGGGCAGACCGGAAGTCACTCGTGTAAAAATACGGGGGATCCGGTCGATTTTCAAACTAATATGCAATCGTAACCCACTTTTTGAGTCCATCAGATCTCTTGAGTGGTAGATCGGCTCACTATTGACTTGTCATTGTTGATTTACTGCTGTCTTTTCTGCTATTACAATAACCAACATGGCCCCGTGTTCAATACAAAACCCTCCTACCACAACAAAACAAGTAGGAACTAATATTCACATAGGAACTAAAGTTACACAACATAAAATATACAATATAAATGACGTAACATTTGTAAAATATAAACACGTAATAAAATAAATAATAGCCCATTTAAATAAAATAAATTGAAATGAGCTAAAACATCTGTAATTAAATAATAAGAATAATACAGATCCTGCTTACACAATTAAATTTATTAATTTCTGTGTGGCGCTTTAACTTGAAAAAATCCACCAATAAAGCTTTTGAAAACCGTTCATAAGAAAAAAAAAGTGATTCATTGAGGCATTTCATTTGTAAAATACATGTTAAAATCTTTGTCTTGGGATTGCTTTTCTCTTTAGCACAGGACTTCTTTTTTCTTCTTTCTTTCAGAAAGAAAGCTGACCAATACGCGAAAAGGCAAATTGTTGTTGGATTATCTTTAAATACCCGCTACTTTTTGAGCAGAATTCTAGCTTTGTATCGGCTAATGTTCCTATTGTTGAAAGCACAAAGGTGTTTAGTAAACAACTATCACATTTATATTTTGCATTTTGTATTCTTACTGTACCGAAAATGAACTGAACCATGACCTAAAAACCGAGGTACGTACCGAACCGAGAGTTTAGTGTACCGTTACACCCCTAATATTAACGTAATATTAGACAAAGCTATTGAGTGAGAGCCTCTCACGTAAATCACATTTAATTGTCATTGTTTTCATCGCCAATTAGCTAAAAGCTAATCTGCTACTTCAATTTGCGACCAGTGTAGTTTACCTTAGTTAATTCCCTGATACGTTAAAAGTACAGTTGAACCATTTAAATTCACAATTCATGGGAATAGGCGACCAAACCAACATCAACACAAAGGTAAAAACGAACAACAAGGATGGGCAGTTTATCTGGCACTAACCGGTCAAGCAGGTAGGAAGACCTCAATTTGCACCATCGACTGTATGATTCACACACACACACACACACACACACACACACACACACACACACACACACACACACACACACACACACACACACACACACACACACACCATAATATTGATGCTGCATTCATGTCTTGTTAGAGTAATCGAAAAAACGATTTTCTATTACATAGAGTCTATAAAAAGCACCAAAAAGTCACTCAACTTGTGATGTTTCGTTGGAACATTAAAATAGGCAATTCTTCTTTGTAGCAACCATGTTTTTGTCCCACATTACGACTTTACAACACATCAGAATGATTTTCCAACTTGGGAACTCGGATCTCCCAACCTAAATGAACGCAGCATATCTCCCAAATGTGCCTCGCGGAAGTATCAAGTTTTATGCCTATCACAGCCAAAGCTACGTGCATGAATCACCATATTAAGGAGCCATGTGTACAGTATATGGAGTGAATACAGTAATATGACAATATTAAATAGGCAAATTCTGTAGATTATGCTATGCAGATTTAAAACTCTAAAGTATTTTTTATATCGTTTTACCGGTGAAATTTATACTGGGGAACTGCAGATCAATACTGGGGCACTTGCCACAGTGAAATACGTTTGGCAACTCCCATGGTACACAGGAGGGGGCATTCCATCTTTTTGATGGTGCAGCACTATGTCCACATTTATTCAAAGCATTTTGTTTCAGGATTTTTGTGCTGAACCTACTTAATATGTATTAAATAGTTCCAATGGAATTGCATTTTGGATATAACAATAGACGTATTGTGTACCTCTCAGCACGTTCAGTTTCAAATGAAAGTAGATAAGGAACATGTGCTTGGCATTGGCCTTGAAAATACTTGTGTTTCCTCCCTGTCAAGCGGCAAAGGCAAAAACATGAAAGTGAAAATCCATTCGGGTCCAGTCTAAATACTTAATGATCATGCGGTGCAGCAGCTCTCCAGGAGCTTCGGATTGAGCCGTCTGACTGCTGCTGCCTTGTTCTTTTGTCAGGGGGAACGAGGCGTCCCAGGACTGCCTGGAGAGCACGGTGATAAAGGCGAGCCTGGAGACAGCATCACAGGCATGCCTGTGAGTATGATGCTGCATTTGATTGTTCTCCATATTCATTATTTACCTTAAGATCACATCTACACCGAGCAAAAGAGGACTCGGCGCTCAGTAAATTCACTTTCCGCTGAAAATGGCGGTCATTATTGCTAGATGCATTCTGCTGTGCGCAATGAATTCATCCCACATCATATATCTTGCACGACGCACGTTTCTACCTCACCGACATGATTGCAAGGGAATCTGTCTCCATTTCTTTCAATATAGAATTGTTGGAGGCAGAATCAATATGAGCAAAAGGTGTCTAACACAATAGCTTTATTGGATACCTGGTGCTAGAAGGCAGACAATGTTAACAAGCTGCATGATGTGTTTTCAGGGCCCCTCAGGACCTCCAGGAAAGCCAGGAATTGAGGTTTGTGGAATATAACCTAAATCCATGACATGAAAACAGTCATTTTATTTGATTTCCTGCTCAGTAATAATACAACAAACTGCATTATATTGTTACTCAGAAGAACCTTCAAAGTTGTACATTTTAGAAATTCGGAGAACGCAACGACAAAATTTATACTTGGGGTTTAAACCACCATAACAGCAATCGCAATCAGTGGTCTGAGGGAGATTTGGCCTGACTCAATGCTGCAGACAGTACATCCTAACTAGGCTTGAGGAGGAATGTATATACAGTATACACTGCTGGTCAAAAGTATTGGCACCCCTGCAATTCTGTCAGATAATGCTCAATTTCAGCAAGCTATGCTGTAGTCTTTCACTTCTCTCTCTCATTTGGCTGCGTGACTTCTTCGTGGAACCAAATGCGCTCTTCCTCGTCTATGCGATCTTCTTCGTGTGCGCAAATACGTTCTTCTTCATGTGTACATGCGCTGTTGGTCAAGTGCGGGAGTACTAACTGCTCTACATAAAAGCATGCATCACACAACAGAAGTCAACATTAAAATCAAATACACATTTCGCCAAAGGGCAAAACATTCATATTAAGGCCCTGTTTACGCGACTTAAAAAAATAATAAATCACAGAAGTCAACATTAAAATCAAATACACATTTCGCCAAAGGGCAAAACATTCCTATTAATAAAGTAAAGTAAAAAATAAGATCCTGTGATGTACATTAAGGTCCTGTTTACGCGAAAAAAAAAAATAAATCATGACTGGAGATAAAATGGAAGACAAGACTAGGTGGCGTGAAGTCAAAATCATGTAACAGGTCATAGGTGGAGTTTGACTATTGGGCCGGGGGGGGGGCACAACATGTTGATGACCCCAAAATGCAGTGTAAGCAATAAAATGAACTTACAAGAATATTTATAATAATAGGTTGAAAATTAGGGTTTTTTGTTTCCCATCATTCTTG
Source organism: Corythoichthys intestinalis (assembly GCF_030265065.1). Classification (NCBI taxonomy): domain Eukaryota; kingdom Metazoa; phylum Chordata; class Actinopteri; order Syngnathiformes; family Syngnathidae; genus Corythoichthys; species Corythoichthys intestinalis. The sequence goes on from NC_080404.1 coordinate 12,060,100, forward strand.
AGGGGAATTCTAAATCAGGCTGCTTAGGAAAGGTATACTTTTCGCCAAGATCGTCGTCCATTGAATATGGTACGCCCGCCAGTGTCGTGCCAATTTAGTTACCCCAGTCAAAAATTGTATCCCCTGGGCGGAGCTGTATGGAGGTAGATTTGTGTCTTAATTATGCAATCAAAAAATGTGTTTGAATGCAAAAATAAAATTGAAACCAAAAAAATGCATTTGAAAGCAATTTTTCTTAGATTTTTTTTTTTGTTTTCTTTGATTGAAGCAACTCTTTTGATTGAAGTAATGTTGTCTTGCGTTTGGGCCACATTTTGGCTAGGACAAATCACTTCAATCAAAAAAAAATTTTCAAACATAAAAATAAAGCTTTTGAATGTGAAAAAAATATTTGAGACTCAAATATTTGCATTTGAACACAATTTTTAATTTAAAAAGTTTTCTTTCATTCAAGCAATCCTTTTTGTGTTGAGCCATATTATGGGTGGGACATTTGTGTCTAAATCATTCAATCCCCAAAAATAAAAAAAATCAATCAAAAAAAAAAATATTTTCAAACAAAGACAAAAATCATTTGAAAAATGAAATTGCCCTCCCCTAATTGTTTTTCTATAAATAATATGCAAAGCAAATGACCGTCTAAGGTGCTAGTCACATGATGTGTTCAAAAAGTAATTTTGAGTCATTATAAAAATATCGTTTTTTGTTCATTCATTCATTTTTGTTGTTTTCTTTATTGCTTTTAAAACTCATATATATATATATATATATATATATACTGTATATATATATATATATATATATATATATATACTGTATATATGGGATATGGGATATATATATGGGATATATATATATCAGAGGTTGCGCTAGACTTTTTCGTTGTCTGTCATTTTGACTGACAGGGTCATAAAAATCCAGTCATAATCTATTTTTACCCGTCACTTTTTAAAATGATGATAATGACATTGTGGTGACCCTTTGTTTGGCATAATTCACCTTCCGTACTTGTGTGTCCATTTTGGCCGAGCGCGTTAGCGGCTACGACACAGTCACGTGACAGAGACACTTAAGAGCCGCGCGCGTTCCGGCTTGAATAGAGAGTTCACAGAGAGCAGCAGAGCTAAAGCGGCTGGACACAGCAATTCGAGCTAACAAGACTTTTAACATTTTAGTTTTCATTCATTTTAAATTAATATTCTGTCCGAACAAGCTTAACAGAGAATCCACACCGTGCCATCACACATCAAGCAGATGAATATGTAACTTTTTCTCCGCAGTGACAAAAAAAACTGACTGTGGCCCCAGTAGGTAGGTAGCCTACCATATGTAGCATATGGAACAATGAAATTAACAGTTCACCTGCTGTGGCCTGAACGTAGTTTCACACCTTCCTCCTGGTGCGCATGGACTTGAATTGCGTGCCCGCTTGTGCAGTCCCCGTTTTTTCACCTCTTTTATCAACACCATCGTCGTTTTGGGGCTTTTTGAAGAAACTTCGGACACTCAGTTGCCTTGACATTTTTCAGACTAAGGCAAACGACGTCATGCATCAAGAGAGACAATAGCTAATTAATATGCTCACTCGCCACCCTGTGGTCTGGGGTGTGATTTGCAACCTGTCAAAATGACAGATGGACTTCAGTTTTTTCCGTCACCGTTTTAAAAAATCGGTCAACGACGGAAAATATTTGGTTAAGGCGACTCCTGATATATATGTGTATATATATATATATATATATATATATGGGAAAGTCATTTACATGCAATGACACTTTTCGGCCAGCAGGGGGGCCTGGCCACCCTTAAACTCCGCTTATGAGGCAGGTACGTCATAACCCGAGGACTACCTGTATTAATTATTAAGGAAGAACACCAAAAATGTAAATGTGTTTCATCACAGGAAAAAAACAATCAGATTTCAGGTCCTATTTTAAAAAATTGGGATTTGAAGCAAAGAAGTAGATTATTTGTCACAATGGTCCACCGTGCCATCAATGGAATGTTTTTCAATGCGATATTTTGGGCAAACCTACCCACCTACCTACCATGCCGAAGGATTTTCAAATCATGTTCACAAACTCTGATGTTGCACTTTCCCTTCATCATTCAAGCTATTCGATTTAATGACAGACCACTGGTTATGTTGGGCACATTTAGACTGTATTCACTAAAAGATTTTTTTTTCAAAAATTATTTTTAATACATTCACAAAGACATGTGTGAGATTTCAGTCATTTGGACTGTTGGTGCCAAATGGGGTTCCATATGTCCCCCCAGCACAGGCAATAACTAGTAGCTACTATACAGTAGAATACTGTGTACTGCTCCAAGGTAATTAAAAATACTGTAATTTTCGGACTATAAGGCCTATACTATAAGACGCCACCCACCAAATTTGACAAGAAAATGGCATTTATTCATAGATAATCCACACCGGACTATAAACCGGAGCTGGCTTCACTGTATTATGTGATATTTACACTCGGGCTGCAGCTATTGATTATTTAAGTAATCGATTAATCTATCGACATTTAATGCGTTGCAGGACAAATTTCTGGAGATATAAAATGAAAAAACATGTTTATGCTTGCAATATTATTTATTCTGGCTTGCTAAGATTGCACTTTCAAAAGAGCATTAAATCTGAATACAGAATACCTGTGCTTCTTCAAACTATTCAGAATTGGGCTTTCATTTCACAAGAGCAATACATACGTTTAAATGTAAAATACCTGAGCTTATCCTCAAACGATATAAAAAAAATAATTAACGAGATCTAAGTACAACAAAGGAACAATTGGCTAGCTTTAATAGCAAAAACCCGCTAGCCTAATTGCTATTAAAGGCTAACGTTTTTTTTTACAATGCTCTTAACAAATCATTCAAACACATACCAAATAAAAAACTGCTAAAATACTTCTAAACTAAATTACAAATTCATAAACATTTGGTCAAACAAAAAACTTTGTTGGTCTTAACAGGGAGCAGCCGGATTTAGCTATTAGACAAGTTATGTCGTAGTCACTGTTGCCACTAGAGGGCAGTGCATCCCCCAAATCAATAAAACTAAATACAATACTATCGGGGGAAAAAAATCATTACAATACCACTCTAGTTAAACCAATCATCAAAGCAACAAAATTTGATACGGAGCTTCTTTTTAATCAAATTATTCGATTAATCGCAGCCCTAAATTACACCAAAAGATATTAACCAGTAGCACACAATTATTTCAATTTTGATCTGAGAGATCTGAGCTGGACATAAATGGAGTTAGAGACCAAATTTGGCGGAGACTTAATGTCATCTGTCATAAGCATTCATTAATACCAATGACAGTGTCATGTCATAATTATGACGGTCTTATGACGCCGCTGTCAAATAAAGTATTACCTTTTAGCCCAAATAAATAAACAAATAAGCCGCTGAAGGGGAAAGGATATCATCATCGCACACACCATATAATTGTTTACATTAGTCTATCACATATATAGTCTAACACATACATATGGTACAGGTTCTCGTAGGCACCGTCTAACTGTTTGCATTACTCTAACACACGTAATATAATTAATCAGGAAATAGTATCATTTTCATATTTACGGTAGGACTACACTACTAATATAAAATAAATAGAACACCATAATTTAATGAGAAGACATAGAAGAGATACACAATGCCGTCTTATCCCAAGATTGACGCACCATCTCTGGCAATCAGCTCTCCCAGCAAACTCCAAGGACAAAGCGCTTTGTCCTAAAACAAATACAGTGCCTTGCAAAAGTATTTGGCCCCCTTGAATCTTGCAACCTTTCTTCACATTTCAGGCTTCAAACATAAAGATATGAAATTTAATTTTTTGTAAAGAATCAACAACAAGTGGGACACAATCGTGAAGTGGAACAACATTTATTGGATAATTTAAACTTTTTTAACAAATAAAAAACTGAAAAGTGGGGCGTGCAATATTATTCGGCCCCTTTACTTTCAGTGCAGCAAACTCACTCCAGAAGTTCAGTGAGGATCTCTGAATGATCCAATGTTGTCCTAAATGACCGATGATGATAAATAGAATCCACCTGTGTGTAATCAAGTCTCCGTATGAATGCACCTGCTCTGTGATAGTCTCAGGGTTCTGTTTAAAGTGCAGAGAGCATTATGAAAACCAAGGAACACACCAGGCAGGTCCGAGATACTGTTGTGGAGAAGTTTAAAGCCGGATTTGGATACAAAAAGATTTCCCAAGCTTTAAACATCTCAAGGAGCACTGTGCAAGCCATTATATTGAAATGGAAGGAGCATCAGACCACTGCAAATCTACCAAGACCCGGCCGTCCTTCCAAACTTTCTTCTCAAACAAGGAGAAAACTGATCAGAGATGCAGCCAAGAGGCCCATGATCACTCTGGATGAACTGCAGAGATCTACAGCTGAGGTGGGAGAGTCTGTCCATAGGACAACAATCAGTCGTACACTGCACAAATCTGGCCTTTATGGAAGAGTGGCAAGAAGAAAGCCATTTCTCAAAGATATCCATAAAAAGTCTCGTTTAAAGTTTGCCACAAGCCACCTGGGAGACACACCAAACATGTGGAAGAAGGTGCTCTGGTCAGATGAAACCAAAATTGAACTTTTTGGCCACAATGCAAAACGATATGTTTGGCGTAAAAGCAACACAGCTCATCACCCTGAACACACCATCCCCACTGTCAAACATGGTGGTGGCAGCATCATGGTTTGGGCCTGCTTTTCTTCAGCAGGGACAGGGAAGATGGTTAAAATTGACGGGAAGATGGATGCAGCCAAATACAGGAACATTCTGGAAGAAAACCTGTTGGTATCTGCACAAGACCTGAGACTGGGACAGAGATTTATCTTCCAACAGGACAATGATCCAAAACATAAAGCCAAATCTACAATGGAATGGTTCAAAAATAAACGTATCCAGGTGTTAGAATGGCCAAGTCAAAGTCCAGACCTGAATCCAATCGAGAATCTGTGGAAAGAGCTGAAGACTGCTGTTCACAAACACTCTCCATCCAACCTCACTGAGCTCGAGCTGTTTTGCAAGGAAGAATGGGCAAGAATGTCAGTCTCTCGATTTGCAAAACTGATAGAAACATACCCCAAGCGACTTGCAGCTGTAATTGGAGCAAAAGGTGGCGCTACAAGGTATTAACGCAAGGGGGCCGAATAATATTGCACGCCCCACTTTTTAGTTTTTTATTTGTTAAAAAAGTTTAAATTATCCAATAAATTTTGTTCCACTTCATGATTGTGTCCCACTTATTGTTGATTCTGACAAAAATTAAAATTTTATATCTTTATGTTTGAAGCCTGAAATGTGGCGAAAGGTTGCAAGGTTCAAGGGGGCCGAGTACTTTTGCAAGGCACTGTACAACCAGCCCGGACAGCAAAGTTGATAGCGGGCGTCCCAATCCGCGCACGAACCTAAGCCACCCAAAACCGGCCACAGAGGGGATGACCCAAAAGCAACGCCCAGAAACGCCTTCGACAAGGCCCGCCTCAGCAAAGACTTTAAAAGACTGGACACTGAGATAACACAGATTTTTTGCTGCCCGTAAACATGTAGCCTTGTTTTGGATCCAGAATTGTCCCTCCGTCGTCTGTTTTTGCCTTGTTTTTACCATTGTCGACGAATAAATTGTCAACCTGTTTTCGGTGAGTGTTCTTCAAGCTTTTAAAACATGGAGTCAGTACAAAGGGTTAAAATAAGAGGACGCGCAAAGTTCTGCCTTCCCGGTCGGCGTGCGCGGAGGCAGCGTCGGCCGAGCGGCACTTGTTTTGGTTGGTGCTGTTCCCGGGTGCGTCTGGGCCGGGGGTCGAATTTCAACACCGCACAGGTCTATACGCCACAGGATTCAAAATGAGGGAAAAAAGTAGCGGCTTATAGGCCGAAAGTTAAGGTAATAATAACAATAAAAATGGCCAGCAATTTATCAACTTAGAAATCATTGGAGAACTCTGGTCTAAATGTTTTAAAAGTTTTTTTAAATGATAACTACATAACATACAACCAAAATCCCCCTAATGAACAGAGTTCTACATTGCTGGTTTCACGGTAAATTGTTTAAAATTTGCATTTTCAAGCTGCTATTTTTGACTAAGTCATCAAGGCTGATGGATATTTTCCAGGGTCTTCGTGGAACCCCAGGTTCACCTGGCCCTGCAGGAGCTCCAGGAAGAGAGGTTAGTTGTTCCCACCACCCTATCAACCCCCTACCAGTTGTGCCGATAAAAGCCAACATAAATGACTGTCAGCTCACTGGGGCTGAACCAAAGTGTTAGATCACACATTGCCACCAACTGCGATGTGAAAGTACAATTACAGTGTGACCTGTTTGCCTAATTTCATTCCTGGAAGGCTTGTTAGCTTCTTTCTTTGTCTCAATAAAGGGCCCTCCTGGCAGACCAGGCCCCCCTGGCCCTGCTGGACCTCCAGGTGAACCAGTAAGTTTGAAAATCCCTTTTGAGTATTAGTACCGTGAAAGGTAAATTTTCTAATGTACCTCTAGTTGGAGGGTAATTTGCAGTCAGGCCTGTTGTTCACAGCCTAATGTTACCTTCAGGGCGATGGCAGCGTTTATGACAAATTGACAGCCCCCTTAATACCTTCCCACCCTCTGTTGTTTATGTCTCTAGTTTTCATCTAGTTAGGGTCTGCAGCAAGCCAGGTCTAATGATGTCCGCTGCTTCTTTTATCAAAGCCTTTGGGATTTTACATTTAAAATGTTTGTGTGTTGTAAAGAATCACACACCACATCTATTTACTTTTTCATATTTCTAATAAGCAACTGGTAATTTAAAAAATAAAACTGACATGAAGATGTGAGGATTAAGTGATCTTCAACAAATTGTTTCTCATTCTGACCTTGAAGAATCAAACAGTGAAACTCTAAAAAAAAAGTTTAACAATTTCTGAAGCATTTATGGTTCATTCTTCTAAGGCTTGCTTAAAAACCAACATTATTTAACCGCCGCCATTGATACAAATGACCCTCTAACTAGTTTTGCAATACAGTATCATAAATGTACTTGTCTGAAGGTTCTAATTTTTCCTTTTTTTTATTTTTATTGTAGACTGCACTACCAATTGTTGGAGATACAGGGACTTTTTTTAAGGTATCCATCATTCTAATAATGCTAATTACAGTTTAAAAAAAAAAAAATTGTACAGTGGTACCTCAACGACCTTAATTAACCTAACCCTTGATACCCACAATGAAGTAGATAATGGCACAAAATGCAAAGACAAAAATATCTTGAGTGATGAAATCGATGTCTCGCTCTTAGTGGCACAAAAAACGTGAGGAGACCTATGCTCTGTGCTAGTAATGTAATGAACAGTCTGTAGGCTTAAAACAACTCTTCGTGGGACAAAAACACAAGGAGCCTCGTGCTCATTTGGCTCAGACGTCGACCCGCTGTCGCAACAATAAAATAGTCACGTCTGTGCATGTCATCACACTGCGACACCCAAATTCAAACATCATCAATAATAGGCCAGTAGCAGAGCAGAATTCCATTACTAAGCATGTTAGGAATAATTTGACCAATAGGGCAGCAAGATCTTATTCCGCGACACTTAAAAGCATAAAACAGGAAATACAATTGTATCTTTTACATTATTGTATAGTTTTTTGCCTCTCGTAACCTGAACTGTATTTCTTAACTTGAAAATGCAATTTTTAGAGAAATTGCAATGGCAGCTTTGCTGTCGACAAGGCAAGGCAAATTTATTTGTATAGCACAATTCAACACAAGGCAATTCAAAGTGCTTTACATCACATGAAAGTAAGCAGGTAAACTTACAGCTAAGAGCGGTGCGGTCCCAAAAGCAGGGAAACAAATCCAAGGCAGGGAGGCAAGGCCGGGTAGCAGTGAACTCAAAATTGTTTTAATGATAATATACAAAAGCACAAAGTACCAACAAAAGGCTCGGGGATCAAATAAAAGGCATCAAAACTTACTCAAACAGGGAATGGAGGAACACGAAGGCTTCAGAAGTAGATATTGACCACACTGGAATAGACATTGACAATGACGCAAGAAGGAGTGAAAAGAAACTGGGAGCTTATATACACACACAGACAAGGGGTAACGAGACAACGAGGAGGGTGGGGGACACAGGAGGATGAAGGTTGGAGGATACACTAGGAGCAGGTACAACAGGTGAAATCAATGGGCAATCACAGGGACACACTAAGAGGTAACCAACACAACACCTAACAGTACCCCCCCCCCCAGGGATGGATCCCAGATGTCCCAAAGGAACACAAGGTCCCACACACTGCGGGAAGAAGGGGGCCCGGAGAAGGGAGCAACGTCACCCCACCCGGGCTAGTCAGGCGGGTGTCCAGGACGCCAGATGTGGGTGGACCGCAACGGTCAATCGGGAGGGCGTCCAGGGCGCCAGACGTGGGTGTCATGCACGGGTCGATTGTGCGGGCGTTTTGGGCACCAGACGTGCGGCGCCCGCACAGGTCGATGGGGCGGACGTCCAGGACGAGGGTGACTGCTTGGTCGTCCATGCCGCCCAACCGTGGCAGGAAGTGAGAAGCAGCAGCATGAGCAACGTCTTCATGTGGCGGGTCAGGCACGGAGTCGTCATGGGACGGGTCAGGCACGGAGTTGCCGTCGCCGGGCGGACCAGGCACGGAGTCATCATGGGACAGGTCAAGCACGGAGTCCCCGTCGCTGGGCGGACCAGGCACGGAGTCGCCTTCGTTAGGCGGACCAGGCACGGAGTCGCCATCGTTGGGCGGAACAGGCACAAAGTCGCCGTCGTCGGGTGGACAAGGCACGGAGTCGCCGTCGTCGGCCGGACCAGGAACTGAGTTGTCAGGCGGAACAGGAACTGAGTCGCCATCGTCTGAGTTGACTGAGTTTGCTGGCGGACCAGCAACGGGGTCGTCTGAGTCTGCTGGCGGAACAGCCACGGGTTTGTCTGAGTCTGCTGGCGGAACAGCAACAGGTTTGTCTGAGTCTGCTGGCGGAACGGCAACAGGGTCTTCTGCTGACGGAACAGCAACGGAGTCGTCGGAGAAACCAGGAACTGAGTCGCCAGGGGAACCAGGAACACGTGGCACGGGCACCGGACTGAGGGGATGCAGATGGTTGCTTTTGCATGACATGCAAAGCTACCATAAACAATAGGCGATATTTTCTCGTTTAAACGTGTCGTAACCTAAAAATAACGTTTGTAGAGACGTTCGTAAGTAAAAATAATTATATATTTTTTAGTATGTCAATGTGATCAACTCATTGTGTTGTTCATCTTGAAATGCGAAGCTTGCATCAGCTAAGAGAGCAATGTAAAGCCTTTGAGTGCCTCCATCTGGATGTCTGAGATACATTTAGAAATACATGGACCCGTTTCTCTTTTTTTTTAATTCACACTCAAAATTTGGCTGTTGATTCCCTAATCCCAGAAACTATGATATGATCATTTTCATCCCCGCACCTTCTATGTTTTTTAAATGAGGAACTATGATATCTTCTTGCAGATTATAAATAAAATGACTATAGTGTAGGTTCTAATAGCGCAGTATGCCACATTGTGTTGGTGGGTTCAGTCCCTTTATCTAGAATGGATCATGGATGGTGATATTTAAAATTCTCACCTAAATGTCACAGCCAATGAGTTTGACAAAGTTCACCACTCACCTCGATGAGAGACACTGTTGGTGGTTTCACATTATTTCTGCTCTGCAGACATTTAAAGATCACTTTGTGTCAGCTAGGGTTTTGTCCTGCACCCTGGGATGTAACATATTAAAGGATGAAAATGCAGTGTTAAACTCAGACTTGATGATATCTTATTTGTGTCGTCATGTTTGCTTCCCCCATTGTCCTCTCCATGTAGAATGCCTGCAGTGTTTGCCAAATGAGATTCTCCGGACTGACTGGACAGAGGGGTGAGAAGGGCTCCCCTGGGGTGCCTGGACATGATGGCATGGAGGGAGAGAAGGTACTCATTAGTAAGATACTGAAAACAATGATCTTATTGTGTCACACGGCATTGAACCCATAGCAATACAACTTAATGACAACTTTTTGGAGGGGGGTTTGGACACAAAATTTACAATAATGTCTAGGAATGGGAGTTGAAAACCAGTTCAGTTTTGAGTATCATTTCACAGTAATTCATGAGCTCCCTGCTTGCAAGGCTGCTCTGAGGCTCGCTTTTTAATGTGGCTATGGAGAGTGTCTCTCCAGAGGTAGAAGGTTTTTTTTTTTCTTTTCTTTAAAAACCCTATCTATATCTCCCAAGCCACATTTTTAGCTCATCATCGACACTTTAGCGTCATGAAAAAAAATTGTTCGTCCACGAAATATTTTCATTATCGTCGTTGTTAAAGAAAACAAGGAAGGAAAAATTCTGAGAAAAAAAATCTAAAGTTGGAGGATTAATTGACTGGCTGTAATCATGAGCGTTTTGCCGTTGATCGTTCTATGTGTCGGTGTTTAAAGGAACTCAAAATTCTCAATAACATATGCAATCAGCTTGCTGGTCTCGTGACTTCGAGAAGTCAGCCACCTACTTTCCTGTATTTATCCCAATGGATGGTTTACAGGTTATCGATGCTTACATGATAAATGGTATTTATTGTCCAAAATCAAATCTATTTTAAATTGCCTGTGACAGCATGAAAAAAATCTTAAATAGCATTATTGTGTGAATTAGAATCATATTTTGAGACAATTCCACTGTATACAGCAATTTGGCAAAGCGCAAATGACCAGAAATTAGTCTTTTATTCTGCCGTTTAGACCCGCCTGTCATTATAGCGCTCTAGCATCCCCAGCTGGATGATGATATCGGCAAGGTCACGATTTCATCTGATTTTGAATTCAGCCCATTGGGAGGGGGGGATTCAGAACGAGGAAAATACGACAGAGAGGAACAAAATGTCATGAATGTTTCTATCTCTCTACTCCAATATTTTTACAGGATATTCTTTTTATCTAAGTAGTTTTCCCCAATTGCTAAATAAATGATATAATCATGACAACAGTCTTGTGCTAAATGGAATATGAAATATTAAGAATCCATTTATTCAGTAACTTTACCGCATAACGGTCAAAATTGGCAACTTCTTCCTCTCCCAAACGGTATTTTATGCCACCGGAGTTAGTCCGACGTTTGTCATTTCCCTGCCCCGGCTTCGGAGACAGAGGAAAGAGCGTCGTTCTGCTGAGGCCACGGCAGTGCTCGTCGCCAGGAATGAACGCCGAAAATAGCCCATTCTCGGTGGACAAACCGTCCGACGTCGAAGCGGGGTGCTGCTCGTAGCCAATCCGAGAAATGCACATTCTCGGCGGCCACGCCTTTATCGGCCAGCGACCATGGTGTGGGACAAGCCACCGGTTGTCGGCCGTGTGACCTTCTCGGTGGACAGGGAGTATTTACAGTTCACCCACAAAATACAAGGCACCTCCTTATTAAAACGTGTGCCATGATCCCTGTATTTAACATAATATAAAACACGTACTGTAGCTTACTCACCTCACAATGGTCCCACAGTTGTCGGACTTGTTTTAATCATTATCTGTGGGCTAGCGTGATGTGAAAAAAACTAAGAAATAATCCGTAAAATCAGCTAAATCCGCAGTTGTTCTGCATACTTTAGTATTGGCTGTATACTGAAGATGTTTATCCCACTGACGTCACATTCGCATTCTTCGTAAATCCAGGAAGTCTCTCATTTTCATGGCGTGGGATTTAAAAAATTGATTAAATATATTGATTGCTTCCGCACATAACCAAGCGGTCCATTTCATTCAGGAGCATAAAATACCGCGTGAAATATGAGATAAACATGCTTTTTGCTGTCATAGGCACTTTAAGCAAATGAACACATATGTATCATTTCATTACCTCAACTTCATAAAATAAATAAGAAATCAGATCCATCAGCTGTATCATTAATTAAATAAAAATCGCTCAGTTCTTATCAGTGTCCATCTTCAATAATTTCTCCATTATTTGATTTTTTAGGGCTTTAAATAAAATTGACTTTAAATTGAGGGAAAGCCTGCTAATTGGTGTGAATGAGTCGGCAGTGTGCACTCCCATATTCAACTACCCTCTTTCCAAAGTGGAGGCTTGGGCCTGTCCACAGTATTACCAAAGCCTGGCCTAAAATACTTACAGTATTCGCCTGATGGTTTCAAGGGTACCACGGATAGAAAGACATTTAGTTCTTAAAGGATGAATGTTAGTATGAGTTATAATAATTTGATATTAAAACCCCTCTAAATGTTTTCGTTTTAACAAAATTTGTAAAGTTATTTCAACTACTAGGTCGCCATTGTTGTTGACGTCGCAGGGCGGTGACGTCACATGGACACGCTGCCGAACTTCCACCGTGTCACTTTTTAACTTCATTAACATGTCCTCGGTTCTGTCCTTCCAATTTCAACCCGAGTGGAACATTGATATGAAGGACAGCAAAAGTGTCAAGTTCCCAAGTGACAGCACTCCCCTGCTCTAGTGACGAGAGCAGGAGAGTGAAAACTGTTTGCAGACCTTCAAGGTAAACTATTGTGTGATCCAACTTATTCCAATATTATTATGGAGATAGCATCCAGAGCTTCCATGTGCTTTACAAATGATTAGTGAAACACAGCAGTTTTGATTAACTTTGCTGATAGCTCGGGCCGTGCATCACAACACACGAAAATGTTTGCCTGTACCGAGACGTCTCATGGCGTCTAATGACATCTTACCTTATTCTTGTCACGTAAAAGCAGATGTCCAGATTGTTGATCATCCTGCCGATTGCTTCCTGGTGAAAAAGCAACACGCCAAACGAATAAATGTATTAATGCCCAACAGATTATAATGACACCTTATTTTGCACATTGAGATCTAAGAGGCAGAAAAAGGCGAGTCGACACAGGCGTTCATTTGACCGCGCCATTTATTGGCGTAAGGTTGGGAAAATCCTTCACAACAAACATAAGTATAATATAGTGAAAATACAACTAAAATAAGATTCATATCGCTAAAAAAAAACAAGTTCACAAAAAGAAAAGCGCTTCGATCTGTATTAATGAGGCCCTATTCTCACACGGTTAAAAAACAATGCAAAGAAAACTGGCATTCACAATCAAGATATGCAAAATACACATTAAACTTACTCAGACTTTGGTAAAACTCTAAACATTTTTTCAACTCGTTTTGCTCAACAAAAACACTGGATGGCAATATTTAGTCACAATATACAAACTATGATGCTGGGAGCAATTATCACGAGTCTTGTATGTTGTGAAGACCACACTCAAATGAACCAGCAGTAAAAAAATAAATAAATAAATGATCCCGCAGTACGGCATCAGTCGAGGGACAAAACACACTCATTGGCTTGATCTCTAATTAATTCAAAGCTCGCCATTGACACCTTGTGGTCTATTAAAATCACTAACTTAGATAGAGTGACACTGTGGAAGTACGGCAGGGAGCCCATGTGACGTCAACTTCTGCGACGTCAACAAAAATGGCGAGCTATTATTATTATTTTTTTTATATATATATATATAAAATTTTCAAAATTTTATTAAAATGAAAACATTAAGAGGGGTTTTAATATCAAATTTTTAAAACTCGTACTAACATTTATCTTTTTAAAACTACATGTCTTTCTACCCGTTGTACCCTTTAAAATAGTTTACAAAAACAGCCATTTGTGTTTTTTGGGATCAGGACACTGGAAGCAACCCTTACCCATACAAACATGCACAGTATCCACACATTCTACCATGGAGTGTCTTGTAAGTTCGCTAAAAATATCATTTGCTATCTATATTGATATCTATTTGTTAAAAAAAGGCAGTCATTGTTAGTATTTGTCATTGGTTGGTAAGTGATTTTTGAACCTTTTTTCCCCTTTCATCTTAAAGGGACCTGTGTTTTAAATAACCTGTTTATTCTTTAATTCTCTAGGTTCTATGCGTGTTTGTTTTCGTAAAAGGACTCCAATAACAAAGACGTGTTCTAAGCCAACAATTTATTGCCCTAGGTTCCTGACAAAGGAGTCTAAACTGCATGCTGCGTTAAAGACCTACTCCTGTCCTAGCCCTAAACAAGATTGGTGTAGACTGACAAAGACTATCTGACTAGCAAGCACTATTATAATTGTTAGTACTGATGATAGACTTGAGTTATTTCGATTGTTTGAATGTCCATGGAATTCCATGGAATTCCTGGCCATCAATGGATGGATGGGGAGAATATTGTTCTAGACGTCTGCTGTTTGCTTTGCCCGACTTCTAGGCGCTCCCACTCATTCTTTCGACCCGATTATAGGTGCCCTTTGCTCTCCTCTCATCCTCGGACCTCCCCAGGGCGAACGCGTTTGAGATGGCATGTTGTCTTTTGCAGTCCTTTAGGTCTCCATCATTGGTCCCAGGTGGTATCTTATTTAAGGGGTCCCCCTGCTTAAAGCAACAGTCTCAACTTTCTTATAGCGGATGTATTTTATTGTTTCGTTACTTTTAAATGTTGATACCAGATATTAAATATTACTTCCCTTTAATCTAACAGAATAACTATATCTGCACTTGTATGCCTGCTTGTGTTTGTCTTTTAACAGGGTGAGCCAGGTGTAAGAGGTCCAATGGGGAATCCTGGGAAGGAAGGCCCAAAGGTTGGATGGAGATAGCAACATACAGTCAGGTCCATAGTATATATTGGAACATGGTCACAATTCATCTTTTTATGCACTAAACACCTCCACGATGGGTTGGAAGCTTGATAATGAAACTTGGAAGGTGTTCTTTAACGGCAGATTTTTATTTTTAATCCGAGTTTTCACATCCAAATAAAGTCAATAGTGACAGAATTACAACCTATTGGGTATAGGATTTTCTCTGATTAAGGGACCAAAAGTAATGGGGAAAATTGGCTGATCAGCTGTTCTATGGCCAGGTGGGAATGTATGGCTGCCATTGGTGCTGGTTTCCTTGTATTTATTGGGCTGGAGTGTTTTGGGCAAAATTATTTACTCTCATTGAACCAAATGCTTCAGAACTCTTTGGACGGCACTTCACAGTGCAGATGGGTGGACAATGGCCAAAAGATAACTGCAAAAGCAACGTGAGAGAATTTTTTTTAGGGGAATTGTCTTACAATGGCCAAGTTGCTCAAGACAAAATTAAATTCCCTAAGAACCATCACGAACTGATGAAAGTTGCAGTTGAACCATGGCATGGTTGAAATCCAGTCTGCAATTGACTGTGAAGGATTTGTAACCAATCATTAAAATATAAATACCATCATGGACGAAATTACTGGCACCCCTGGAATTTTTCCAGAAAATAGTTTATCCCAGGCATAACGCAATTAGAAATTTTTTCAGTATGAATGTGTTTATTTTTTGGATTTGCATTGGAAAAATACAGAAAAAACCAAAATGTATACAATTTTACACAGAATGCAAAAAAATGGGGTGGACAAACATTTTTGGCACCCTCAACTCAATATTTGGTTGCACATCATTTAGAAGAAATAACAGAAAGCAATCATTTCCTATAACCGTCCACAAGTTTTGTGCACCTCTCAGATGGAATTTTGGACCACTGTTCTTTTGCAAACTTCAGGTCTCTCAGATTTAAAGAGATTTGAGATTTCTTGCAACAGCAATTTTGAGATCTCTCCATAGCTGTTCAATGGGATTTAAATTTGGAGACATCGATGGCCACCTCAGAATTCTCCAGCGCTTTGTTTTCAACCATTTCTTGGTGCTATTTGAGGTATGTTTTGGGTCATTGTCCTGTTGGATCACCCATGACCCCTGACGCAGACCCAGTTTTCTGACACTTCATTACGGCCCAAAAAATTTTGATGGTATCCAGATTTAATGACTTTTTGCACACTGTCAAGGCACCCAGTGCCAGAGTAAGCAAAACACCCCAAAACATCATTGGACCGCCACCATGTTTGACTATAAGCACTGTGTTCTATTCTTTGTAGGCGTCATTCTTTTTTGTGGCACTGGGTGCCTTGACAGTGTGCAAGGAGTCATGAAATATGGAGACTATTGGGTCGGAATGTAGGGTGTACTGTCAGAAAACTGGGTCTGCGTCAGAGGTCATGGGTGTTCCAACAGGACAAAGACCCAAAACATACCTCAAATAGCACCGCATAGCAAATGGTTGGAGACCAGTGCCCAGTGCCAGAAAAAAGAATGAATGAATCTTTTGTCTAAAATTGTGTCAATTTGACTTTTTCCTCAGCTGTTTTGTGTTTTTTCCAATGCACATCCAAGAAATAAACACATTCATACTGAAAACATTCTTAATTGCATTAATTTCTGTGAGAAATGCTGTATTTTCTGGAAAAATTCCAGTGGTGCCAATAATTTCGTCCATGACTGTACATGGTTTATGAGTGTTAATTTGTCACATTACCTTTTGGTCCATTTAAAAGTGAAGGCGAGGGATACCTATACAGTCTACACCTGCTGTCACTGCTATATTGTTCACGTGGTTTTGATTAAAATACCTGCAGATTTAATCTGAAAGCCTGTAGTTAAAGCACATCCTTTCACTTACTTTGAAATTCATTGTTATGGTGTCTATGGTGAAAAAGATGTGTATTGTCTTTGTACCAAATTTTATGGATCTGACTGTAAGTACTTTACTGTTCATGATTTGTAATCTTTTAGTACACTGTTTTTAAATTTCACAACTATCCAACTGTCTGATTCATGCATGCACCTAAAGTTGTTGCTACGGATACCATGTTGTACTGCATTGACAAAGGGAAGCAATTTCTAGCTCTATACTACTCATGGAAATGTTTGTTTATATAATTCCAATCAAAACCCCAAAATGTAAAATAATTCAGCCCAGAAGAAGTGGGATATTGGGGAGACTGAAGAAAGTAGACAGGAGGACAGGAAAATACAGCGTAAGGTGAAAGTAGAAGAGCAAAGGACAAACAAGGGGTTACGATGTATGCTAGGTTAGACAGTACGGAGGGAAAGACAGATCCATGCAGGTTGGCAAGGCAAAGAGACAGAGATGGGAAGGACCTGCAGCAGGTTAAGGTTGTAAAGGATAGGGATGGAAGTGTGTTGACAGATGCCAGTAGTGTGTTGAGGAGATGGAAAGAGTACTTTGAAGAGTTGATGAATGAGGAAAATGAGAGAGAACGAAGAGCAGAGGTGACGACTGTTGTGGACCAGGAAGTAGCAAAAATTGGTAAGGATGAAGTGAGAAGGGCTTTGAAGAGGATGAAGAGTGGAAAGGCTCTAGTTCCAGATAATATACCTGTTGAGGCATGGAAGTGTCTCGGAGAGGTAGCAATAGAATTTCTGACTGGGTTGTTCAACAGGATCTCGATATTGGGAAGATGCCTGAGTAATGGAGGAGAAGTGTGCTGGTGCCCTTTTTTAAGAACAAGGGAGAAGTGTAGTGTTGTTGCAACTACAGAGGAATAAGGCTGATGAGCCACACAATGAAGCTATGGGAAAGAGTAGTTAAAGTTAGACTGAGGGCAGAGGTGAACATTTGTGAGCAGCATTATGGTTTTATGCCAAAAAAAGAGTACACTAGATGAATTATTTGCTTTGAGGATGTTGATAGAGAAGTATAAAGAAGGTCAGAAGGAGCTGCATTGTGTCTTTGAAGGTCTGGAGAACACTCATGACAGGGTGCCCAGAGAGGAACTGTGGTTTTGTACAGTGGGGCAAATAAGTATTTAGCCAACCACAAATTATGCAAGTTCTCCCACTTGAAAATATTAGAGAGGCCTGTAATTGTCAACATGGGTAAACCTCAACAATGAGAGACAGAATGTGGAAAAAAAAAAAAAAAAAAAAAAGAACATCACATTGTTTGATTTTTAAAGAATTTATTTGCAAATCATGGTGGAAAATATGTATTGGGTCAATACCAAAAGTTCATCTCAATACTTTGTTATGTACCCTTTGTTAGCAATAATGGAGACCAAATGTTTTCTGTAACTCTTCACAAGCATTTTACACACTGTTGCTGGTATTTTGGCCCATTCCTCTATGTAGATCTCTTTTAGAGCAGTGATGTTTTGGGGCTGTCGTTGGGCAACACGGACTTTCAACTCCCTCCACAGATTTTCTATTGGGTTGAGATCTGGAGACTGGCTAGGCCACTCCAGGACCTTGAAATGCTTCTTACGAAGCCACTCCTTTGTTGCCCTGGCTGTGTGTTTGGGATCATTGTCATGCTGAAAGACCCAGCCACTTCTCATCTTCAATGCACTTGCTGATGGAAGGAGATTCTCAAAATCTCTCCATACATGGCCCCATTCATTCTTTCCTTTACACAGATCAGTCGTCCTGGTCCCTTTGCAGAAAAACAGCCCCAAAGCATGATGTTTCCACCCCCATGCTTCACAGTGGGTATGGTGTTCTTCGGATGCAATTCAGTATTCTTTCTCCTCCAAACACGAGAACCTGTGTTTCTCCCAAAAAGTTCTATTTCGGTTTCATCTGACCATAACTCATTCTCCCAGTCCTCTTCTGGATCTTCCAAATACTCTCTAGCCAACCACAGATGGGCCTGGACGTGTACTTTCTTCAGCAGGGGCACACATCTGGTAGTGCAGGATTTGAGTCCCTGGCGGCGCATTGTGTTACTGATAGCCTTTGTTACTGTGGTCCCAGCTCTCTGTAGGTCATTCACTAGGTCCCCCTGTGTGGTTCTGAGATTTATGCTCACCATCCTTGTTATCATTTTGACGCCACGGGGTGAGATCTTGGATGGAGCCTCAGATCGAGGGAGATTATCAGTGGTCAGTGTAGACAGGTGTCTTTTACACCGATAACGAGTTAAAACAGCTGTCATTAATACAAGTAACGAGTGGAGCCTTGTTAGACCTCGTTAGAAGAAGTTAGACCTCTTTGACAGCCAGAAATCTTGCTTGTTTGTAGGTGTCCAAATACTTATTTTCCACTCTAATTTGGAAATAAATTTTTTAAAAATCAAACAATGTGATTTTCAGTTTTTTTGTCCATATTCTGTCCCTCATGGTTGAGGTTTACCCATGTTGACAATTACATGCCTCTTTAATCTTTTCAAGTAGGAGAACTTGCACAATTGGTGGTTGACTAAATACTTATTTGCTCCACTGTATGAGGACGTCTGGAGTGGCAGAGAAAAATGTTCATTTGGTGCAGGACATGTATGAGGACTGTAAGACGGTGGTGAGGTGTGCTGTAGGTGTGACGGAGGAGTTCAAAGTGGAAGTGGGACTACATAAGGGATCAGCTCTGAACCCATTCTTGTTCGATATGGAAATGGACAGGATGACATTGAATCTCCATGGACCATGATGTTTGCAGATGAAATTATGATCTGTTGTGAGTGCAGATAAGAGGTGGAGGAGAAACTAGAGGTCTGGAGGTTTGCCCTGGAAAGGAGGGTAATGAAGGTTAGCCATAGCAAGACAGAGTATCTGTGTGTAAATGAGAGGAACTCAAGCAGAAGAGTGAGGCTACAGGGAAAAGAGACCAAAGAAGGTGGAGGAGTTTAAGAATTTAGGCTCAACAGTCCAGAGCAATGGAGACTGTGGAAAACAAGAGAAGAAATGTGTGCAGGCAGGCTGGAACGGATGGAGAGAAGTGTCAGGTGTGATAGAAGAGTTTCAGTTAAAATGAAAAGAAAGGTTTATATAACTGTGGTGAGACCAGCTATGTTGTATGGTCTGGAGACAGCGCCACTGAGGAAAAAACAGGATGCAGAGCTGGATGTGACAGAGATGAAGATGGTAAGGTTCTCTTTGGGAGTGACCAGGATGGATAGGATCAGGAATGAGCATATCAGAGGGACAGCGCATGTTTGAGGAGTTGGAGGTGAAGTCATAGAAGCCAGATGGAGAGGGTTTGGGAATGTCCAGAGGAGAGATAGTGAGTATATTGGCAAAAGGATGCTGAATTTCCATATGCCAGGCAGGAGGTCGAGAGGACGACCAAAGAGGAGGTTTATGGATGTAGTTAATGAGGACATGAAGGTAGCCGGTATGAGAGCAGAGGATGCAGAGGACAGGTTTAGATGGAGACAATCAATTCGCTGTGGCGACACCTGAAGGGAAAAGCCGAAAGAAAAAGAAGATAGGCCACATGCTCATTAAACTCTCAAAACCAGACAAGCAACACAGAAATGTGGGCTTCCATATACACTGCTGGCCAAAAGTATTGGCACCTCTGCAATTCTGTCAACGCTTTGGCAGTAATATCTTCATTTATTTGGCTTGCAATGAAAAAACACAAAAGAGAATGAAAAAAAAAAAAGAAATCATTTTATACAAAACTCCAAAAATGTGCCGGGGAAAAGTATTTGCACCCTCAAACTAATAATTGGTAGCACAACCTTGAGACAAAATAACTTCGAACAACCGCTTCCGGTATCCATCAATGAGTTTCTTACAATGCTCTGCTGGAATTTTTGACATTCTTCTTTGGCCAACTGCTCCAGGTCTCTGAGATTTGAAGGGCGCCTTCTTCAAACTGCCATTTTCAGATATCTCCACAGGTGTTCTATGGGATTCAGGTCTGGACTCATTGCTGGCCACTTTAGAAGTCTCCAGTGCTTTCTCTCAAACCATTTTCTAGTGTTTTTTGAAGTATGTTTTGGGTCATTGTCCTGCTGGAAGACCCATGACCTCTGAGGGAGACCCAGCTTTCTCACGCTCGGCCCTACATTATGCTGTAAAATTTGTTGGTAGTCTTCAGACTTCATAATTCCATGCACACGGTCAAGCAGTCCAGTGCCAGAGGCAGCAAAGCAACCACAAATCATCAGGGAACCTCCACCATGTTTAACTGTAGTGACCGTGTATGTTGATGCCTTTTCCCACAAAGCTCTTCTTTTGTCTCATCTGACCAGAGAACATTCTTCCAAAACATTTTTGGCTTTCTCAGGTAAGTTTTGGCAAATTCCAGCCTGGCTTTTCTATGTCTCGGGGATCAGAAGTGGGGTCTTTGTGGGTATCCTACCATAGAGTCCCTTTTCATTCAGACGCCGACAGACAGTACGGATTGACACTGTAGTACCCTCGGACTGTTGTTTGGATGTTAGTCGAGGTTCTTTATACACCATCAGCACAATCTTTAGGTGAAATCTCTCATCAATTTTTCTTTCAGTCCACATCTAGGGGAGTTAGCCACAGTGCCATGGGCTTTACACTTATTGATGACACCATGCACGTTAGACAAAGGTCTTTGGAGATGGACTTGTAGCCTTGAGATTGCCCATGCTTCCTCACATTTTTTCTTCTCAAGTCCTCAGACAGTTCTTTGGTCTTCTTTCTTTTCTCCATGCTCAATGTGGTACACACAAGGACACAGGACAGAGGTGGCGTCAACGTTAATCCATTTTAACTGGCTGCAAGTGTGATTTAATTATTGCCACCACCTGTTATGTGCCACAGGAAAGTATCAGGTGCTGTTCATTACACAAATTAGAGAATAATCATATGATTTTTCAAAGGGTGGCAATACTTTTGCCGGGCCCATTGTTGGAATTTTATGCAAAATGATAATGATTTTTTTCCCCCAATATCTTCTGTGTTTTTTCATTGCAAGCACAATAAATGAAGATATTGCTACTAAAGCATTTGTAATTGCAATCATTTTCTGGGAGAAATTTAGCATTATCTGACAGAATTGCAAGGGTGCCAATACCTTTGGCCAGCATTGTATCCCAGGCTAATAGCATTAATGCCACGACACATTGAAGTAGTGATTAAAGGAAAGGGATTTCGAATCAAATATTAAATTTACATATCATTTTGAAAGTAAAATTTTGATTGGTTTAATCAAATACAAGGGAAGGCAAGGCTAATGTGTTTGTTTTTTAGCCCTAATTTGAAGGAGCTAACAGTCTGAATATACTTCAGACCTTCAGGTAACTTGTTCCAGAGGTGAGGAGCATAGTAACTAAATGTTGCATCACCGTAGGGGTCTATTTGCTTAATAGGGGTCAAACAAATCAAGTATGTATTTTGATCCAAGGCCATTACTGTAAGTGTTTTGCAGACAAGCATTAGTATTTTATAGACTATCCTTTGACCCACTGGAAGCCAGTGTAACAATTTCATAACCGGTTTAATATGGTCCAGCCTACTTGTATTTGTTAGGACTCCTGCAGCAGCAATCTGCACTAGCTGCAGCTTCCTGATTTTTTTTTTTTTTTTTTTTTTTTTTTTTTATATCAAGACTTGTAAATATACCGTTGCAATCGTCCAGTCTACTAAAAATGAATGCGTGGATAAGTTTTTCCATGTTTTGTTGGGACAGAAGCCCCTTACCTTTGGCTATATTTTTTAGGTGGTGAAAGGCAGATTTAATGACGAACTTTGGATGGCTGTCAAATTTTAGGTCTGAGTCAATAATCATGCCAAGATTTCTGATTTGATTTGTAGCTGTAAGTGACATTGTGCCAAGGTGCATGGTGATCTTTAACGTTTCCTTTTTTTGGCCCAAAAATGATCACCTCCGTCCATCTTCCCCACATTTAACGGGAGAAATTCTGGCACAGCCATTCATTGATTTGATGAATGCATTTACTACTCAGAGAGACAAAGGGACTATAATCAAGTGGGGACACAGAAATGTACAGTTGTGTGTCATCTGCATAGGTTTGATAGGAGATGCCAATTTATTTCTTTTTTTCTCAACAAAAACCTAAGAAGTAATTGGTGATTTATTCACTGTATTTACATTTTTAATTTGGGTTTTCATGGGTTTTATGAGCTAGAAGTTCAAACTCTGTAAAGGTAATATTGGAATAATACTATGAGGCATTCAATTTCCACCACTGTTTCTGACATCAACCACTCTAACAGGGATTGAAAGGAGAACGAGGTTTCTCTGGCCCCGCAGGACATAAGGGCGATGAGGTGAGTACAAAAAGTGGAAGAATTTGGCTCAAGGTTGGCATTCAGTTGTTCTAATAATGAATTTGACGTTGTTATCAAATCTAATTAAGCATTAAAAAATAAATCTTGGAAGTTACCCTTGCACTACTTCCTAACTTTTCCCCTCTGAGGTGATGCAATAATTTGGAATAACTATTCACAACAAGTAGGTCGGAATCCAAAAGTAGGTTGTGAACAGCTACAGTGGTATGAAAAAGTATCTGAACCTTTTGGAATTTCTCACATTTCTGCATAAAATCACCATCAAATGTGATCTGATCTTTGTCAAATTCACACAGATGAAAAAACAGTGTCTGCTTTAACTAAAACCACCCAAACATTTAGAGGTTTTCATATTTTAATGAAGATAGTATGCAAACAATGACAGAAGGGGGGAAATAAGTAAGAGAACCATCACATTTAATGTTTTAATACTTTGTTTGCATGCTATCCTCATTAAAATATGAAACCCCATAAATCTTTGGGTGGTTTTAGTTAAAGCAGCCACTGTATTTTAATCTGTGTGATTTTGACAACGATCAGATCACATTTGATGGTGATTTTAAGCAGAAATGTCAGAAATTCTAAAAGATTCAGATACTTTTTCACACCACTGTAGTAAAAAAAATTACATGTACAGGTAGTCTCCGGGTTCCAAGGAGTTCCGTTCCTACGCTGGCGACATAACTCGAATTCCCACGTAAGTCGGTTCAACCCTTTCAGGATCCCTAAATACCCCCTAAATATCAAAATAACTATCCAAAAACAAGTATTGTTTGTCATAATGATAAAATTAAGTAAAAAGAAAATAAAAATAGATATTACTTCCCTCTGGTAACACCGATCACACCATAGTTCTTCTTACAACTAACATTTATTAACTTGTCACCATCAAACTATGAACACACAATTTGAAATGAAATACAATAATTACAAAGAGCCTACAATAATGCTATAGAGTAACTCAATAGATACATATTTGCTTACAAAAACATACCTCAAGGGCTGCATAATAGTAACGAGGGAAATATTGTCCAAATCTTGGGCAATTCAGCAAGAAAGACTGCTCAATTAGTGACACCAGTCCAGCAGTGAAAACTGGTGTTCATCCCCGAATATGGCATCATATGTCAAGACAATTGATGAGTCAAATTTTACGTCGGATGCTGAGAGGATTGTATGTCACTGCTATCGTATGACAAGGTGCCACTTTATTTCTTATGTGTGCTAGTTTATTCTGTTAACATATAAAGCTCAGGGTCTGGCTTTGTGAAGTCAAGGCTAGCAATATGCTTTTAGTGGTACATTACACTCAATGTAAACGGTGTTTAGAAATGTACTGCATGTTAGTCTGTATGAAGGGTGTAGGTTTGGTCTCAACCTTGGTAGGGACGATATATCAGCATAACCTGCATGTACACTTTTTGCTGGGGACGGGGCTTTAATAAGACCAAACAGATTGGGTGAACGGCGGTCATGGTTACAGTTCTCACAGATATGAACCTAATTAATTGATAGGCTAAATAATCAATACAAAAATAAATCTGCATTGACTCATACTTCACCTGTATTGGTTCAGGTGATACACTGTTCGATTCAAACTTTCATTTCTAAAATTACTCAATATACATTTTGAAAACTTCCCAAATAAATGTCTGGACTTTATTCGCAAAATTTAAACTGCAGTATGTGAACATAACTCAAATTATATTAACATACACAATACATACAAACTTGTTAAAAAATCTCTTAGCTATCCAGGAATGCAAAAAATATTTTTTTCTTCAGATCACTCAACATTGCCTGTCTAAATAAATAAATTATATACAGTATACCTGAAAAAAAAACGTCTTTGTCAGGGAATAACAAAAATAAATAAAAATGAAGCCTTCCTTCTGGTAAAACACCACTGCTTTTGTCAACAAGCAGAGCCAAACTCAACAACAACAAAAAAAACAAATGCTACTTTGGGATGCTTTCAGACCATATATATAAAATAAAAATGAAAATTGACTGACACACACAGAATGGGGCCCTCTCCCTCTCTAAGTAGCTTCTTACTCACATATTTCTGGTTCTGTACTTTCCAGCAGAGTTCACTACTTTTCTCACAGTTTAATTAATGTTAACAGTAGGAATCACATACAGGAGGACACTTCTCTCTAAGCAGCTTCTTACTCGAGTTTTATAGGTTAGCAGGTTCTCACGGTTTAATTTTATGCTAACTCTGATGAAGGTCGGACTTTCAGTAATGGAATTAGTGGTGTGTTCCCCACCTCTTGGTTTTTTTACATTACTTACAGCAGCTGCTGCCGCTTCTGCTGGACGAAAAAACATTCTAATAACCCTCCTCATCGAAGGGGGCAGAGGACGCGAATATTCTGTTGGGGCTTTGTGTGTGTCATCAGCCAATCAAAAGTGCGTTTGAGGGGAACAAAACTGGACCAGCACATTCAGCAAGTGAAAAGGGGTAAATGTGTGTCTAAACATAGTGAAAACAATTCACTTAATAATGGTAGGCACTGTTCCACCCATAGGACATATGGGAAAACAATCTAAATTACCTAGGGAACTGAACTCATTATATAATACATATATGTCCGTGGGAACAATTTGAGCAATCTGAAAATTTGGTAGTTTTATGTTCATATGCAAACCTATGCCTATTTTTAGATAAGTGACTTCAATACATTTTTCCACAGCTTTACATGCATCAGTAGTAAAAAAAAAAAAAAAAAAAAAAAAAAAAAAAAACCCAACAACATGAGGGAACAAATCAGAACTCTTGGGATCTACAAAATGTCCATGACCATACTTGCATGACTGCTGTCAATTAGCCAATGAAGAGAAGAAGGCACAGTTTAAGAGTACTCAATTGACTGGTGCTAATGGGTTAAAGGGTAATTTCAGTATTTATCATCTGGTGTGTTCAAGTGTTCAAATTCTAATGAAAATAGATGACTGTTTTTTTTCCCACTGTCTCAGGGACCTCCTGGAGTCCCCGGACTTCCTGGAGTGACAGGTCGCACCGGGGAGCCAGTAAGACACTCATGCATATTAGGATCTGCTCGTAAAATCCAATGTTATGTCATCATGACAAAATGTGTGTTCCATTTGAAATGTTTACTGTTCTGGTTTATTTACAGGGCCTCATGGGTCGCCCTGGTCCAATGGGACAAACAGGAGTAAAAGGGGAAAAAGTAAGGTATTTTAATCCAGAGATATACATATTATATTCATTTTTTATTCATATTGTAACCCTAAATTACCCATTACAACTGAAATGTTTAAATTCATGTATTATGTTTTTGTTTGATGTTTTCATTGGAATTTACCTGTTTGGATTTTCAGGGTAACATTTTCTTCTACAAGATTTCTAAAGATAGTATTTCTTGTTTGTTCATAACAGGGAAATGAAGGACCTCCCGGTCGACCAGGCCTTCCAGGACCTCCAGTAAGTTATCTGACTACACATGCATATAAATGTGCTATAAGTGGCAATTCAGCATTATACAGTGGGGAAAATAAGTATTTAGTCAACCACTAATTGTGCAAGTTCTCCCACTTGAAAATATTAAGAGAGGCATGGAATTGTCAACACGTGTAAACCTCAACCATGAGAGACAGAATGTGAAAAAAAAAAAACCCACTGAAAATCACATAGTTTGATTTTTAAAGAATTTATTTGCAAATCAGGGTGGAAAATAAGTATTTGGTCAATACAAAAAGTTCATCTCAATACTTTGTTATGTACCCTTTGTTGGCAATAACGGAGGCCAAACGTTTTCTGTAACTCTTCACAAGCTTTTCACACACTGTTGCTGGTATGTTGGCCCATTCCTCCATGCAGATCTCCTCTAGAGCAGTGATGATTTGGGGCTGTCGTTGGGCAACACGGACTTTCAACTCCCTCCACAGATTTTCTATGGGGTTGAGATTTGGAGACTGGCTAGGCCGCTCCAGGACCTTGAAATGCTTCTTACGAAGCCACTCCTTTGTTGCCCTGGCTGTGTGTTTGGGATCATTGTTATGCTGAAAGACCCAGCCATATCTAATCTTCAATGGCCCCATTCATTCTTTCCTTTACACAGATAACTCGTCCTGGTCCCATTGCAGAAAAACAGCCCCAAAGCATGGGGGGGTCGGGGGGTATGTTGTCCCGGGCCTCAGGACCGTAGAGGCTCCTTAATTTATTTTACTTTACATTCACATATTTCTTTTTTATTTAAATCATTGTCTGATTAAATATTATGTTCTACTCGATATATACTAGTCCTTCTAAAAAATTTTGCATATTGTGATAAAGTTAATTATTTTCTGTAATGTACTGATAAGCATTAGACTTTTATATATTTTAGATTCATTACACACAACTGAAGTAGTTCAAGCCTTTTATTGTTTAAATATTGATGATTTTGGCAAAAAAGTCAAGAAAAACAGTGCGGCGCGGAATGGAGGCACTCAGCCTGTGGCACTGCTGAGGCATTATGGAGGCCCAGGATGCTTGGAAAGCGGTCTTAAGCTCATCCACAGTGTTGGGTCTGCTGTCTCTCAACTTCCTCTTCACAATATCCCACATATTCTCTATGGGGTTCAGGTCAGGATATTTGGCAGGCCAATTGAGCACAGTAATGCCATGATCAGTAAACCATTTACTAGTGGTTTTGGCACTGTGAGCAGGTGCCAGGTTGTGCTGAAAAATGAAATCTTCATCTCCATAAAGCTTTTCAGCAGATGGAAGCATAAAATTCTCCAAAATCTCCTGATAGCTAGCTGCATTGACTCTGCCCTTGATAAAACACAGTAGACCAACACCAGCAGCTGACATGGCACCCCAGACCATCACTGATTGTGGGTACTTGACACTGGACTTCATGCATTTTGGAATTTCCTTCTCCCCAGTCTTCCTCCAAACTCCAGCACCTTGATTTCCGAATGACATGCAAAATTTGCTTTCATCTGAAAAAAGTACTTTGGACCACTGAGCAACATTCCAGTGCTGCTTCTCTGTAGCCCAGGTCAGGCGCTTCTGCAGCTGTTTCAGGTTCAAAAGTGGCTTGACCTGGGGAATGTAGGGAACCAGTAGCCCATTTCCATGTTTTGTGCAGGTCCCCCAAGGTCTGGAATCGGCCCTTTCCCACAATCTTCCTCAGGGTGCGGTCACCTCTTCTGTTGTGCAGCGTTTCCTGCCACACTTTTTCCTTCCTACAGACTTCCCACTGAGGTGCCTTGATACAGCACTCTGGGAACAGCCTATTCGCTCAGAAATTTCTTTCTGTGTCTTAGCCCTTGCTTGAGGGTGTCAATGATGGCCTTCTGGACAGCAGTCAGGTCGGCAGTCTTGCCCATGATTACGGTTTTGAGTAATGAACCTGGCTGGGAGTTTTTAAAAGCATCAAGAATCTTTCGTAGGGGTTTTGAGTTAATTCGTTGATTCAGATGATTAGGTTAATAGCTTCTTTAAATTACCTTTTCATGATACGCTAATTTTTTGAGATCATGTGTAATGAATCTAAAATATATTAAAGTCTAATGTTTATCAGTCCATTACAGAAAATAATGAACTTTATCACAATATGCTAATTTTTTAGAAGGACTAGTACTTAAAAATTTTAACATATTAAATAATTCAAATATATATTTTTTCCTTTTTTTTGTACAACAACCCCCCCAACCCCCTCTGTCTTAGCAGAGAATGGTTTGACCCAGTTCTGTATTTTGTTATATACTAGTACGTAAGTAGTAGCCTATTGAGCTGCGGTATGAAAAGACATGCTGCTCGCGTTGAGCCGAGGAGAGAGAAGGTGATGGGAGATCAGGGATATACTAGGATGTTAGTCTGTGGGGAGCAGGTGCGCGAGGCTGAACAGACTCTGGACCGGCGGCTGGATTTATCTTGGATATACAACCCACTGTGTATTACAGCAAACGCTAATATGAAGCACATTGTTGAAAACGTACCCACACGTAGCACACTCCTACGCGTTTTCTTTTCTTTGCCATATGCCGTTATATTGCTGCCTCTATTCTGAGCGAGCAACAATGAATTTTGAGCACAGAAAACAACCCTCCTGCTCTCGCTCAATTTCTGCACACCTGTGCTGCCTCAATTCTGAGCGAGCAAAACTGGATTTTGAGCACACACAGAGAGCTAGCGGAGGGCATACAGCCAACCATTGTACTTCCGCTAGCTCTGATTGGTTGGCTTCATGACACGTTAGTAGCCTTTGCTCAACTGAGCGTGCCAAGAAAAAATACTGACGAGCGCAGGAGTCGAGAAATTTAGCGAGAGTAGGAGGTGTGCTCAAAATCCAGTTTTGCTCGCTCAGAATAGAAGCAGCACAGGTGTACAGAAATTGAGCGAGAGCAGGAGGGGTGTCTTGTATACTCAAAGTCCACTATTGTTTGCTCAGAATAGAGGCAGCAATATAATGCCTTAGAGGCAGCAATATAATGCCTTATTGCCAGTGACTGTAGCTGGAGGAGAGCGAGCCTTCAGTAAAATGAGAATAATAAAAAAACTACCTACGCTCCACCATATCACTGGGCAGGCTTAACAAACTAGCCATGCTCTCCATTAAGCGTGAGCTTGCTCAAAAACTGGATTTTACTGATGTTATAAATGACTTTGCTGACATAAAAAAATCTAGGCGCATCACAGTTTGAGGGCTTGATAACCCCAGGCATGTGGAGGGGGCAGGCACAGGATGTTTAGCTACCATACTGTTTTGTTGCTTAGCAGGCAGGCATAGCACTCTCAGATTTATTGTATTATAGCCTCTATGGGACAATAGAGGGAAATTGTTTGTTTATATTGTGTCACATCACATTACGATCTGTTATATTTGACTGTCCATCTCAAATTAAATATTTTCAAATTTTACACTATCATTGCTTGCAAACCACTAAAAGTACTGCTGATGTTGTCGTGAAAAGCCGGAGGCAAGGGTGGGGGGCCCTATAATGGGCTCTTGTCCCTGAGCCCCCACAAGTCTCTTGACAGCCCTGTCTGTGCCTGTTCAATTTACAGTGTTGTGCTTTCATGACTTTTCCTAAAACTGCTTGTTTTAGCTCACTCTATTTTTTAAATTTTGAAATCACTCCAAAAAAATGTCATTTGAACATCTGTTCAAAATCAACCTTTTTTCTTTAAGGCTGCTGTTTGGTTTACGCCCATCAAATGTCTCCTTTCCTCCCCCACCCTCCTATACTTCTTCTCTCCCTCCTCTTACAGGGAATAATGGGCCATCATTCACTCAAAGCCATCAAAGGCTACGTCTACACTAGGAAAGGTTATTTTTATACCTGTCCGCATTACGTTTAAGGTGCGTTTAAGGCCCCCCCGCTTCTGCAAAATACGCCTGCATTTGCGCAAACCACGCAGCCGCATGTGTTACGTCATCGCCCATGCGGTTTACCTCTGAACTGGAAACTCATTACTCGCCGGCGGGAAATTTTGAAATTATTACACCTTCAAGACCAGTGATTGGGAACTCCGTTTTGTGATCACAGTTTTTTTCGTGAACGCAATTGAACGCATCACGCAGGAGCGAGAGTGAAAGGAGATTGTGATTGATATAAATCTTTAGAAAACCACAACGAAAGCCTGACACCGTTACTTGGAATGTTACAATTGATGCTTAGTTGTGCACTCACCACTTGGAAAATCACAAGTAGAAACACATGGTGTGGCGCTGTGTCTAGGGCGTAGGTTTGGTCTGAATATTGGTAGGGACGATATAACAGCATAACTTGCATGCACACTTTTTGCTGGGGACAGGACATTAATAAGACCAAAGAGATTAGGTGAACGGGGGTCAGGGCTACGTTTCTCACGAATATGAATGTAATTAATTGAAAGGCTAAATGATCAATGCAAAATAAATCTGTATTGACTTGTACTAACTTTCACACTGCAAATTTATAACGTCTTAATCTGATCATTTTTCTTAAATCTAGTCGAATAATTTTCTACATCTTGTTTTGAGTGTTAAAGACTAGTTAACAGAATAATACGTCAGATTATTCGAGTTAAATTAATTAAATATTACTATTTGTTCTTATTAAGTCCATACATCTAAAAGTTGGTCAATTTTCCCCTAAATGCAGAAATAATGCTTTCAAATAACGTTTTGAACAATATCTATTCTTCAATTAAGAACATTTCAGAAAATCAAGCTTTTTTTAGATATACTTTTTGCTTAAAATAGGTCTGTTAGGCTTATTTTCAGCTAGCTATTTTTCTTATTTCAAGACATCTAAGTGAGTGAATTTACTTGACACACTGGCAAATCATTTCACTTATTTCTAGTAGAAAACAACACTGAAAACAAGGGAATTTAACTAGTTTTAAGGGGGTGTGTTTATGCAGTGCATATGTTTTGTTCAGGTGAAACACTGTTCAATTTAAACCTTTATTTTAAAAAACTACAAAAGAAATATTTTGAAAACTACAATAAATGTCTGGATTTTACTAGCAAATTTAAATTGCAATATTTGAACATAAATTATATTAACATACACAATAAATACAAACCTGTTAATCACCTCTTAACTATCCAGGAAGGCAAAAACTAAGCATTTGTCTTTAGACCACTCAACATTGTCTGTCTAAAAAAAAATATATAACCGAGAAAAAAAACAAAAACAAAAAAAAAAACCTTATAGCTTATAACAAAAATAAATAAAAATAGAGCCTTTCGTCAGGTAAAACACTACTGCTTTTGTCCACAAGCACAGCCAAACTTCACAAAAATGTTTGGGCTGCTTTTAGGCCACCTAAATAAAGTAATTATGAAAATTGGGGAGAAGGGGGTAAACCTCGCTTCACTGCATTTCTCACAGTTTAATCAACGCTAACAGTAGAAAACACATACAGGAGGATATTTCTCTCAAAGCAGCTTCCTACTCGAGTTTGGGAGATTCACACAGATTAATGTTATGGTAACTCTGATGCAGGTCGGACTTTCAGTAGCAAAATTAGTGGTGTGTTCCCAACCTCTACAATATAGACATCTTTTTACATTACTTACAGTGGCTGCTGCTAGCGGGAAAAAAAATTAATATTCCTCGTCTTCGAAGGGGGCGGAGGAGGTGGCATGTTGTATTTGTATTGGGGCAGTGATTGGGTGTGAGTGGGCGAGGGGGGTCAAGTCATCAGTCAATCAAATGTACATTTGAGGGAAAAAAATGGACCGGCGCATTCAGCAAGTGAAAATAGGGCAATGTGAGTCTGAACATAATGAAAGTAATTCACTTAATAATGGTAGGGTCAATTCTATCCTTACAACATATGGCAGGACAATCTAAATGTCCTATATAACTGAAGTTATTATATAATGCAAATAAGGTTGCTTAAAAGTAGGGACAGTTTTAGCATCCTGAAAAATTGTTAGTGTTATGTCCCTACCGTCCCTCTGCAAACCCACGCCCTTGCGCTGCATATATTTCCGGGAAGTGGAAACAGCAACCAGGAGGGCTTGTGCATAACAGTGGCGATCCTTGAAGTGGCGGCGGTTTTGACAGGCGGAAATGTCATCAAAATGAAACTGGTCTAGCGCCTCAGTGACTTGGGGTACCACGCAGTTCACTTTACGGGTTTAATTTTCTTCTACGCAATTTTATATACTGTTAACCAGTTCGGTCAGCATTGAGTTGGAAGGGGCCAGCCCCGCAGCTGGCTGATCGGAGACATAGCATGCGAGATGAACTCTGTAATAAAACGCTGATCTCCGTGTGATCCGCGATGGGAGGACCACCAATGAGCAGTGAATTGAAACATCTTATTGTGACGTTCAAGAAAAATGTGTGAATGCATTATCAGCTCTTCACAGCTCGTTTAAGTCCAGCGAACTGGCAAGTACCACATTTAAAATTACGAGTTGGCGGAAAGGCAGATGCACTCATCAAAAGAGCCAAAAATGACTCACAGACATAGGTTCCTGACACCTGTTCTACACCCTAGATGATAAACTGTAAACAATGACTGTGGAAAGGAAAAGAGGAGCGGAATGCCACGTCTTTATCGTCCGTCTCCACTGTTTACAGTGCCGTCATGCCGCACTAAAAATGGGGTTGGCACGCTCCATGACGTCACTCCCTTAGTATCTGATTGTTGTACGGAGACACTAGTCTATTAAGCCGCGGGTAAACTGGCTAACTTATCTGTGTAAGTTCTTGCATGGATAAGGCACATTAGTGTAGCTGACATGCCGTATAGTCTAACTAATCACACGTTTAAGGCCATTATCAGTCCTAGTGTAGATACAGCCAAAGTATAATTAGAAAGCCAATTGTAGCAGAGTCGTCGCCGTTGAATCTGATAAAACGCTCTGGCTAGCCGTGAAAATACCTACTTACTGCCATTTACATTTAAAATGTTTTCTGTAAGTGGTGAGGTGTGTAGTGGTGCTGTTAGAATCATTGAGGATAAATAGGAAGTCTCCTTTTCAAAAGCTCACATTGCTCCAGACTATTCCATCTCTAGTTTTGCTGATATTCCCAAATTCCAGAGCCCAGTGGGTGTTAAGGTTCAAATAATAGTCACACCTCGAATTGTTAGTAATACAGAGATAAAAATAAAATAAATAAATGCTATTTCGGCCTATTCTGACTTCTCTTATACACACAAAATTTTAATGTGTATTACAAACCAAGAATCAAACATTAAAATCCCTAAAACAGTCATATTATGCTTTTATTTCAGTCTGCCTAAGACTATTTAGTGGAAGACAAGAGAGAAAAATGACAAACAAGTACAAATATGATGACATTGTGATGACCCGCTTGCTGGCATTGAACCATGTCCACTTCCTCTAAAAGGCCAGTGAGTAAGCGCTTCCAAAGCCAATCTATAATGCATCAGGCGTCCCCTTGAACCTACCTTAACCCCCCCCCCACACACACACACACACACACACCGTAGGCTCATAAAGTGCAGTTTGGGAGGACAGGGGATGGCTCAGTGGCCTGAAAAGGGCACAGGCATCCACTTGCCTCTAAATGAGCACCTTAACTCCCTTTCTATTTTAAAGGCTTTCATTCACTGATCTAAAACGGGCAAAAAACATGTTTGTGTTGGAACACTCCGCCAGAAGTCTTTGTGATATCGCAATAACTCTATAGACCTCAACTGTTGTTCTTACCTCTTAGAATATTACAGGGTTTATGAAGTTCAGATTTCTTACCATTTTCTGTTCTCACCCATCACATCTCATTATGAAATCACCAAATGAGGTATCGATCGCCCCCGTGTAGCTTTTAAAGGCTTAGCAGTAAATAACTGCCCAGGGCTTACTGTATCAACATCTGATGTTGAAGAATCTCAGTAAGGAAGCTCTGTGGATGAAATGCCATGTGATTTACGGCTGGTTTTGTTTTAGGGGGTACCCTATGTGGAGGGCAACGGGATGAGCGGTCTGTACAAGCTGCAGGTAAAGACCTTTATTCGGTGTCGTTGTGATCCATTGATGCATGGAGTGCACAGTGCAATACCATCAATCATTTTGGCAGGAAAAAGTCTATGCCTCTGGTAAAAATTCGTTTGACCCATATTGTGGAATAGAAAGCCATAAAGTCAAAATCATGTCTTTTCAGAGTGGTGGAGCTATTTTAGGACCCCCTGGGGCTCCCGGTGCTCCGGTAAGTATAATTATCGTTATGCCTGAAGTGATTTCTTCAAAGTGCACGGTGAAGAAACATCAGCAGACAGACATGTTGGTTCTAGAGAGCCGCATAAAGGAAAAAAAAAAAAAAAACATCGGCCCTCCAGTGTTATCTCAGCTTCTGAGGTTCTCATATCGCACTCAGTCATATTCATTGAGAGGTGCCGCCATTGCTGCTGCTGCTTCAGCTTGGTGGGTAAAGGCAAAGAGATTTCCTGATGCTCAGACAGGTGTCTCTGACCTGCCCCGGGATGCACAAAACATCAGCGATTTGCAAATGGAAGTCAGAGTTCAGCCACACAGTGCCAAGCCAAAATTGCCCACTTTGAAATTCCCCTTGCACTGCTCTTCCTTATCAGGCAGTTTGTAATCTCGTCAGGCCCAAGGAGACATCCAATCAAAGGCCCCATAGGGATCATTCCTCCACAACACCAGAAAAATCTCCACAGTTGAATCTTTAGGATTTCGTTCCCAGTTTTGCCTCCTTCAGGGACTAAAATCATTCTTGGTAGTTTAGAGTACATGTAACACAAAAATATGTTCCAAACATTAATTTGTATATTGCAGATGATTTGCCTGTTCCAATTGTGTTCATTTTTATTGTGTGCACTGAGGACATGCATACCATGAAAGCAAAATAAAAACATCATCACTGAAACGTAAGGCATACAAATTATGCTTTACAGGTTTCACTTCCAAATATAAAGATTCGCATGACGAACATGGCAACCATAATTCCAACTGGAGGACACTGCAACCATAATAATACACATTTTATTATCATATGCATGGCCAAACTATCAAGGTATGCAGTGGTGGAA
Organism: Corythoichthys intestinalis; assembly: GCF_030265065.1. Lineage (NCBI taxonomy): Eukaryota > Metazoa > Chordata > Actinopteri > Syngnathiformes > Syngnathidae > Corythoichthys > Corythoichthys intestinalis. Next base: position 12,095,510 of record NC_080404.1, read on the forward strand.
TATAACAAAGTAAAAGTATTCCATCACTGTACTTACAGTGGTATGTAAAAGTATCTGAACCTTTTGGAATTCCTCACATTTCTGTATAAAATCACCATTAAATGTGATCTGATATTTGTCAAAATCACACAGATGTAAAACCAGTTTCTGCTTTAACTAAAACCACCCAGAAATTTGATTTTCATATTTTAATGAGGATAGCATGCAACAATGACAGAAGGGGGAAAATAAGTAAGTGAACCCTCTGCCGAAGGAGACTTAAAGAGCAATTGAAACCAATTTTTACCAAACAATTGAAGTCAGCTGTGTGCCCAATCACTGATGAGTGGTTTAAAGCTGCCCCGCCCACTATAAAACACACACCTGGTAAGAATTGTCTTGATGAGAAGCATTGTCTTATGTACATCATGGCTCAGTCAAAAGAGTTGCCTGAAAACCTGCAATCAAGGATTGTTCATTTGTATGAAGCGGGGAAAGGATACAAAACCATCTTAAAAGTCTGGATGTTCATCAATTGACAGTCAGAGAGGTCTACAAATGGAGAGAGTTTGGCACTGTTGCTTCTCTCCCAAGGAGTGGCCATCTACCAAAGATGATGTCAAGAGTTCAGGGCAGAATACTCAGAGATGTAAAAAAGAACCCTAGAGTGTCTGCTAATGACTTACAGAAATCACTGGCACAGTCCAATATCTGTGCACACATCAACTATATGTAAAACTATAGCCAATAATGGTGTTCATCATTAAACGTGATGGTTCACATACTTATTTTTCCCCCTTCTGTCACTGATTGCATACTATGCTCATTAAAATATGAAAACCTATGAATGTTTGGGTGGTTTTAGTTCAAGCAGACACTGTTTTTACATCTGTGTGATTTTAGCAAAGACCATATTTGATGGTGATTTTATGCAGAAATGTGAGAAATTCCAAAAGGTTCCGATACTTTTTCATACAAGTGTAAGTACATTTTTGTTTACCTGTGCTTGAGTACAAATATGAAGTGGGACTTTTTACTTCACTACATTTTACAGCAGGTATATCTATTTTTTACACCACTACTTTTCAAATTGTCACCTGCGTTACACGTTACTTTTTTTTCTTTTTTTCTCATCGTGAGTTGATAGTTTCGCTTTTATGCCTCCGGCGCAATCGATACGCACCGTGCAACTATACCCTAACTGAGCACTAGAGGCAGCATCACAAGAACAAGCAAGATTAGGCAGGTCAACAAGATATTGACCAATAAAAAACACCACACTCTTGTACAGTTGGTGGCGGTATGCACCTGATAATTGCTTGCAATCTGTCATTAAGCTAAGTTTTGGGAGTTTTTTAGCTTGTTAAGCTTTAGTTTACAGTGCAGTAAATTTTATTGCTTGTTTTTTTTCCATTCAGCACAGTTTTGATTTAATTAATTTCCTGGTTCTTTCTTTGAATATTGACTCAGATCTCTGTATGTGCGTATATGAATATATATACACAGGGAGTCCCCGGGTTACGAGTTCTGTTCGTACGCTGGTGACGTAACCTGAATTTCCACGTAGGTCAGAATTAACCCTTTTAGCACCCCTGGGTATTTGCTTACTTGGTACTTAATAACTATCCAAGAACATGTATTATACGTCACTGTACTGTCCGCGCCAAGATGTTGGAGCTAAGTCCTAGCAAGACAGCGAGCTAAGCTCCAAAATGATGATGTCAGACGTCCGTGTGGTTTGCTGACTATATTCAGCTGCTCATGACATCAACACTTGCAGAATGAAACTATAATAATAATGAAATTAAATCAGTTTCATTTTCAACAACAGCGATTCAATATTGCGTCCCTCCCTTGGCTGCGTGGCCCTCTTCTTCATATGTGCACATGCGCTCTTTTTCCTGGGCGGAAATACTTTTTCGTGTGAATATGCGCTCTTACTCGCGTGCAGAAGTACAACCTGCTCTATGCTTCTTGCGCCAAAATAAACGCATGCATCACAAAAAAAAGTCTACTTCATTTAAAAAAAAAAAAAACTGAAACTCCGATGTCATAAAGTCGAAATCACGTAAGTCGGGTACGTCGTAGCGCGGGGACTTCCTGTATACGTATATTAAAGTTTTGCATCGGAAGAAAATACTTTTACTTTTAAAGTAAAATTTAAAGCAAGTACTTCTGTACTTCTCTAATACATAGAAATTATTAGACATTTTTTAATGTGATGATTTACATATAACACATTGAAATAGGACAAGTTACGTGTGCCAAAAAAAATGATTTATACAGTGTGCACTGCAAATGTTTAAACATGGTCCTGTTTATGTTGCAAACACATGTACAACATTGCAAACATGTGGATCTGCATGTTTTAAACAAAAATATTACATTTGTAAATGCATGCTTTTGTTGTATTTTAATCAGCTCTTGTGTTAAAAAAACAAATGGTCATAATATTATGGCGGGAAGCTATACAGTGTACCATAAGTCGTTGCTATTACTATCACAACCAGTCGAAGAATAACACTTTTAGTCGGTGTCCATTATTTTTATGTGGTCACATTTAAAGTATCTGTTCTTCTTTTACTGTTCTTCTTTTAAGGGTCCCAAAGGAGATGAAGGACTTTCAGTGAGTTGTTTTTAATGTGTATGTGTATGTGTGTTGGTGTGTGTGTAAAATATATGTTGTTAATTTTGCTGTCAGTTTATTTCTTTCAATGTGCATATTCACCATATAAGTCAATGTATTCTAAAGTCTCTGACTGCTAAATTCCAACACATGCACATACACAAATAATGTCTTCTAAAAATGTGACATAGTAGGAACACAGTGTTATGCCAGCGGGAACCCATGAATCTTTCCACGCTCTTCAAATGCCCCCCACCCCCTTATATGACCTCCACCTTCTTTCTACTGATGCCTGAAAACAATCCACACAGCCGCGGAAACAACTCTGCTCTTGCCATCACAGTGAATTCTTTATTCGCATGAGACCAATTGTAGATTTTATTGTTTTGTTGCACTGTGATTTTTCACCAGGATGTTAATTTGACATTTTAATAAATTGTGTGAGCAGCACCAGTGCTGTGGTGGAATTGCCTCAATCCGTCTCACAGCTGATCCCCCTGGCTGCCCTGCTCCCCCTTAACCACGCTCCCTTACTCGTGACAATCTACATGTGTGACAATTACCTGCACAATCCATCTATGTCAGCGCCAGTTGCCCCTCTTTTCCACATAATGGAGTTTCTTCATGGCAGCTTGAACAAAATGAGCTCAATAGAGGCCATCTCTTGTTCATGCAGCTGCAAATAGCTCTCTATTTTTAGGGCACAAAGTAAGCCTGATTGGGATTTTTAAAATGGGGTGGCTCTTTCACCGTCTCATCTACAGCTCACAAATCGTGACAGCTTATGCCGTAGATCATACAAAAAAATGCAGTGGGGTTGAAGTATTGTCCCCTCAGGATTACCTTCGTATTGACGTATGAAGGCATGTATTAATAACCGACCGAGTGTGCCGAGAGCAGAGATCGAACCGTGTGACGCCTTGTGTCATGCAGAATTCAATTTATTGCGAGGTACGTAGTTTGGATCTATATTTGATGCCCTAACAGTTACTGACAGCCATAAAATAAAATAAGCACACCTTCAAGAGCTCATCAGATGACCTTATAAGCTCGTGCGACCAAAATAGTAACTGGGATGGTGAAACGGAATGTAGTTTTCACAAACAATTTTTGGGTTAGTTTTTTGTTTTTTTTCCCCTACATTTTGAAAGTTGAGTGTGTCATTTTTCATTACTTACAGGGAGAACCGGGGCTCATGGGATTACCTGGGCTTGAAGGTCTACCAGGTGCTAAGGTAAGCAGAAGCATCTAATAAAAACAACAGTAAAACTGACAAATAAAGTTAGCATCAGTTCATTGTTGTGCTTCATTGGATAACTGCTCTGTATTATATATGAGACATACTAGTCTTGACATACTTCAAGTTTAATACATTTTAAATTTTTCTAATTTGGTCAATATTATATTAATTGAAGAAACAAAATACAGTACTGTATAGTCGTATAGAAGTAAAGACTTCCTTTTTTATGACTCTACACTACAGTTTTTCACTGACAGTTTTTCAATTTGAAGTTACATATAAGACATGCAACAGTGCAATAAAAAAGAAAAACACAAAAAACATTTAACAAGTACCATAATTTTCACACTATAAGGTGCACCTGCCTTTAAGCTGCCACCCACCAAATTTGACACGAAAACGGCATTTCATAGATAAGACTCACTGGACTATAAGCTGCAGCTGTCCTCACTGTATTATGGGATATTTACACCAAAAGATATTATCGAGTAACACTTTATTTGACAGCGGCATCATACAACTGTCATAAGACCAAATGAACTCAAAGCTGTGAAGCAGTTGGCTGCAAAGCTTCATTGCTAGAAGAAGCTTCAATTGGCCATCACTGCTCCCTTTGGGGAGACGGGCAACCTCTGCTGCTACCTGCTGTCAACAATGTGTTGTCCAACATGCCTCCTAGAATGCATTACAACGCTATAGATGTAAATTACAATCAAAATTCATGTTCTGTGCTAGTTATTTCTTCAGTTGCTGTTTTAGTTGTTTCACTAATTGCTAATTATGGTATTTGGTAACACTTAATTTGACAGTGGCACCTTAAGACTGTCATTACGCAATCATAATTATGACATGACACTGTCATGAGCATTAATGAATGCTTATAACAGACATCATTTAGTGTTGTCCGACAAATTCTCTCACTTTTAAATGGATGTAAAGGATCCAAGGTGGACATAAATGAAGTAACTTGCCGGATGACACTTAATGACATATGTCATAAGCATTCAGTTAATGCCCATGATAGTGTCATGTCATAATTATGACGGTCCTATGATGCCGCTGTCAAATAAAGTGTTACCTATTGACCCAAATAAATCAACAAATAAGCCGCACTGGACTATAAGCCATGCAAGATTCAAAATGAAGGAAAAAGCGGCTTATAGTCCGAAAATTACGGTAAATGACAAGGCAAAAATATTCTTGATTCTTAACAATCATTACGTAAAACCATACGCCCAGTTAACTTCTCCGTCAAATTGTCAATTGTCACATATTGATTTCTTTTCATAGCTTTGGTTTAGAACTTAGATTTTACCACTGAGGGCTCAAAAAGTGAAGGGTATGAGGGTATTAAATTTGCCAAGTCTTACTGATAAGAATAACATTGGATACGGTGAGTATTGTAATTCTACTTTATACCAAAGTATGATCAACAAATTAATGAATAAATATACAGAGTGATTCAAAAAGAATGTGCCAAAATCATCGTATGATAAATGTGTTACCGGTTCATATCTTTTGGTGTAAATATCTCAGATCACACCGAGGACAGCTTCATTTTATGGCTAATCTATGAACAAATGCCGTTTTCGTGTCAAATTTGGTGGGTGGCGGCTTGTAGTCAGGTGCGCTTTATAGTGTGAAAATTACGGTAACTTCAGATTTTCAAATAAGTGATCAAAGGTGGCCATCACTGGCACATGAAATAAATGAAATAATACTTTAAGTTATGTTCAACAGATTTTCCTATGCCAGTTTTGTAATGTTTTTCATGTTTGACATATAGTGTAATGATTTAGGCACATTCTTTTTTAATCACCCTGTATTAAGCTCATTATGCATCAATTGGCAGTATAGAACAGGTGGAAGATTTTACGTTTATATTTTCATAACATGAATATTTTAAAAGAAGAGGCAAACAAATGTTCAACAACTTCATCAAGAGGTTCTTTGTGCTCTTTATAATATTTAACCCTGTTGTCTAATAATCTGTATGTTATTGGCAAGAAATCATGTTGCTTTCAAGTCAACTCCCAGTGTGAGCTTTCCTATTGTCAGAAGCATAAAGATGATGTACTGTTATGGAAAAACACTACACTACACTATGCACAACAGTATTCTATATTCACTGTGTGTCTGACATAACTGCAACATTTTCTTCAGGGGGATGTTGGTCTGCCTGGTCCACCTGGATTACCAGGTCCTATTGTAAGTAGGTTCCTTTCAGTTTTACTTATTGATCAGTTCACTCATATGCATTTTCTTGAGTGCTTTTCATTGAGCCGGTATCCCAGCTGACTCTGGGCAAGTGGGTAAACCTTAGACTTGTCACTAGTCACTGGCAGGGCACAGATAGACAATAAACACATTCAACTAACAATGACACCTATGGACAGTTTAGAGCCTCCAGTTTACCTAATACAGTGGTACCTCAAAATACAGTCGCATCGACATACGATCCTTTCGACATCCAACGTAAAATTTGACTTGTCATTTGTGTCGACAAATGACGTGCTCCAAATACGAGGATTTATGACGGGGTCACATTTTCATTGTTTTCCCGCAAAACGGAAGCACGGCGGATTTTCTTGTGAGAGAAATCAACATGGGTCCCAAGTCAGGACAATAAAATAAGATTTGGTACGTTAACTGTAAGAAATAATTTAGCGTATCTGCATCACCACATGAAACAGGATGATTATATGTTTAGTCCCATTGACTGTATGAATATGTATGCCCTTTGAGTATCTTCAGAGTAGAGATTAGATCGGGCCTAAAAAAATCCAGCCCGATCCGCCCCAAACCCGGTCAATTAACCCATGCCCGAGCCCGAAAACCCCTCGAAATTTATATTTGTGAGGAATCAGAAGAAGAAGGAAATGCAGGGATGTGATGCGTGGTTGCGTTTTGTGTGATCAACATTTGTGACGATGCCTGTGCATAATGATAACAAATTAAAGCCCTCAAGTCTTTTGTAACGAATTCTCACAGTTAAACAAGACTGTAAAATGCATGTTCAAAAAACATTTATATGTTTTATATTTGTGTGTCTTTCCTATCAGTGGATTTGACATTTATTTTAATCTCTTCGAGTTGGCAGAAAAAAAGTTTTCTCAATGTTTAAATAGTCTACATATTTTTATGATCATTATAAATGCAAATTTCACAAAGAAAAATCACTGGAAAAATGTGTTAAATATATTTCTCGTATGAGAGCAAAGCTCTACATTCGTTTTGTACATTCACCGAAGCTGACACAGGGTTCTGCATAGCATCTTCAACAATCAATTTAAAGCCTTTCCATACCACACTCCTACCACTTTCCGAATCACACAGCATACAGTGTTCTTACTCAGATATTCAGCATCACAGATGGAATACATATATTGTCCGCTGGCAAAAGAGCGCAAGGACAGGCACACATTCTGCTTGATTGTGAGAGCCTGACTTCGGCGGGTTACATTAAAGACGTCCACCTCGATCAGCTGGCACAGGTAACGAATTCCCTCAGCTGAAAATCTATATTTTTCATGGAAAACATCGTCCGCATATGTCAGGGGATTCTGGCGGTCTCTAAATACTCGTGCCCTCCGACGAGAGGCCCTCACAATCCAGGCACCAGTGTCGTCCAGGTACGCTGTCATTGTCAAGAGGACACGTCCGCGGAGAAGTGCTATTTAAATAGAGCGTGGTTAATTGGAAACCTGTGGGTAAGCAAGATCTAACTCTGAAAGCACTAGGTTTGACATGTGGCGTATGTTGCCAGGGCAACATATCCACCTTTCTTAGTCCCGGTTAGCCAGGAAATTAGGCTGCACATGATGAAGTTACTCTCGAAGTTACCCTGAGAAGCCAGAAAACCGGCTTTGTAGTACAGGCCACTGGCTGTTCCTTGGAGCTATGAAATCCATCTGACGATGTGGAAATTCTCTGAGAACCATGGCTCGTGCTGTTTGATGTGATGATGAAAATGTCAGGAAAAGCCTGCTAGAACAGCTGAGCTTTGTTTGGACCAAGTCACAGAGACAGACATCCTCCGTTACAGTATAACAGATCGCTGTTGTTTGTATTTTTGGTTGTTGTTGTTTTCAATATTGTCACATTAAGGGTGGGAAAATGTGTGTCCTAGCTTAATTTTTTTCAATCACAAAAGCCTGGCATTGGAACAGGGGTGTGCCGTAGTCAACTTTTTATATCCAGTGAATGACATTAGGTTGGTTTGTGCTCAGCAGCTTGGTTCTATTATAAATGAGAGGCTGCAAAGTTCCTCCACATGTGACACCATTGAGGGTCTGTCAAACACCGATGATGCCTTTCTTTTGCCTTTGATTGACAGGGGAAACCCGGACCTCGGGGAGAACCAGGGATCCCAGGAGAGCCGGTGAGCGCCAGGCTCCAACTCTCTTTGAGTTGTCAATCCACACATCATCCCTTTATCATCACCGCCTGACACGTTGACTCGTTTCTGTTCTTTGACAGGGTGAAAGGGGGCCCCTCGGAGAGACGGGGTTCCCGGGACCCGAGGGACCGCAAGGTGTTGCTGTAAGTATCTACATGTATTCTACTAGCCTACCCTTATAATTACAGCTACATGCTCTCTAAATACCACAGCGGGATGTCCATGCTGTAAACCTGGGTTTACCAAATAGCTGTCTTTGAAGTACCACCACCAAAGGTGTTTTACCATTAAGGGGGGGCAAATACATGATACAAAAATAACAGCTATTAAAATGTGTTTGCCATCACATTTAGATGATTACATCCCTCGATGTAATTCCCATAAAAGATGCTTTCCGTAATTTTCCCCCTACAAGCTTACAATGGAAGAGCACTTGCTAGGCAATCAGGATCATTTAGATATCCCATTAAATTAGAGATTAGCAGAGGTGCAGTGGTGCTGATCCAATCGAAGAAGCTGATACAAAATGTCTTTGTTTGTGTTGCGGTCCTTGAGCAGGGCAGACCTGGAAAAGATGGAACTCCCGGCTACAAGGTGAGTTGTGTGCGCACCATTAAAATCCCCTTATGGAAAGTGCTTTACATCTGTTGAGCTGCAGGGAGATGGCACAGCAGATTTTTATCCCAACCGTACTTCTTTCTAGCTACCTGAGTGCATTAAACCAATTTGCATACATTGTTTGACATTTTAATGATTAAGCTGAATGGAAACCTGCTGATATAGGACTTTGTTGATTATCAGTCTTTTAACTCCATTTACACAGCTAATGCTTGCAGGCAATTCTTAAATGTTTTAATCAAAGACCGAAACGATTATTTTGATAACTCACCACATTTATTAAACACTGTTTCCTAAACAATCATACACAGAAAGGATTCGTCATTCAGTACTCATTGCACATTTTCCCTTTTGATTTACAATATTATGTCACCAAGCACACTAATGACTGCCCCAATAGTTTATTGTTTTCCCCTGATTATTAGTTAATACTCCTCGAGGATAATCCCAGCCCTGCACTGCAATGACTTGTTACATCTCACTACCCTGCATCAGGCTGGTTTTCCGTAGAGGAACAGTGCCATCTAGCAGGTGGCTTCACTCTCTAGCTCATATGCCTTCAATTTGCGGTTTAAAGTAAATCACTAGGAAGCAAGTCAATGGGCAAGACGATAGATTTAAAGCGTCCAATGAGGCTATGGGGAATACGTTGTGGTTAAGATAATAGCAGGTAAGGGGAGTATTGCTCCACTTAAAAGTACACCTCAAATGCTACACTGTCATGTGTGGCTTCTTTAAACCAGCTGGAATGGATACGAGAATGCTCCCATGGGTGTTGCAGAGTGTGCTCAAAGAAAGCAATGAGGGGTGACAGGGTAGAGTTGGAAGACACAAGATGTTGTGACATGTGGTCCGAGAGCTCCATTTGGTATTTTCCCTCCCTGCTCCTGCATTCATAGTAAACTAGAGAGAAACAAGCAGGAGTGATGCAGAAAAGCCATGACATTGCAGAAGGTGAAAGACTGTAGGACGGTAGACAAACAATACACCTGGGCTGGGTAATAAGCAATCAGTTCTCATTCATCTGGGAACAGACTGCATCTCTTTTAGTCAAAACGTTCTACCTGTTTTTGTTTGACCTTAAATTGGCATGCAAGATTGATTGTTTCATAAATCCGCTACGAATATATTCCATATATCAATCAGGGAAAGATCCAATCGAGACTAAGGATGTCCCGATTCGATCCAAGATCGGAAATTTGGCCGATCACGGCATTTTTCGGAGGATCGGAATCGGGTGAAAAGTATTGTATTTTTAATTTTAAAAACATATGTTTTTCTGCTTCATGCTTGTACAGCCTCTCACTTTCCCTCCTGCTGCTTTTCTTGGTCAGCAGTGTCCTGGAGTTTGCTTGTTAAAGTTAACGATGATTGACATGCTTTGAAGTTTTGAGCTTGCCAGAGAAGCTTGGTAGCACTACCCTGAAAGGCGCATGTGTCAATCATTGGTTATCTTGTTAGACACTAGCGGTCGTTTGCTGTGGCGAGTGCAGCTGGCATTTGGTATTTGTCGTTAACGATGTTTGACAAGTTTGTAGCTTTTATCTGGCAGGATAAACCTGTGCTGTACCAACTCAATCAGTATGAAAGTGAGAGGCTGTTCTCGGCAAGTGAGCATCAAAGCGTGAGTTGATTTGAATGGACTCACTCAATGAAATATTTAATAAAGACAAGCATTTTTCTTCATTATTCTTGTTTAAAAATAATACATTATGAAGGCGGCACGGTGGGACAGAAACATGATTAAAGGTAACCTCGGATTTAAAGATTTCCAGGCTCTAATACGTCAACATTGTTCTCTTTTATGAAAATATGTTATTAGAAACACGTAAAATATTGCCATTGATTTAAAAATCTATGCTATTTAGTACATGTTTTGAACTACATTTGCCATGTTTTATGGACGCTCGGGGTGATGGCGTAGTCACTGCGAGACGTCCAACACATGCGCTTATCTGTTAAAAGCAGCGTGTACTTACTATTTTTGTTTTTATTGATTCTTTTATTTCCTTTTCAATGCCTCAAAATACGTACTTTGCATTTCTCTCTCATACTCTACATTGTGTTGTGGTAGCTTTAAAGCAGATTGTTGACCACATTAGTCATGTAGCATATTTAAACCCCCCTTATTTGATATTACTACGTTTAAAGTATTTTCTTAAGGCATCTTTAGTCTGTTCTGTCTGTATGCATCTAAACAAAACAAGCTGAAAGCGCATTGTAGTACTTTGGGTGTCAAATTCACCTCTTGTAGACGTTTTGCCGGTGTAGCACATTTTGGCAGAACACAATTTTTTTTCCAACTCTTGTCACGTCTCATCTCGTCTTTCCTGTTTATTTAGCTTTAGCTGCTCGTTTTGTGGAATATTGACAGTGCTGTAATGCTCATCAATGTTCCTCCCGGGTTCAAATTGAAAGGGTTGAACAGATGACATGTTTATTTCGCTAGAGTCATACTGTCGAAGCACAGCAGTGTAACCATGTGACATCACCTCCCTGCGACGTCAACACCAATGGCGACCTACTAGTTCAACTAATTTTACAAATTATATAAAAACGAAAACCTCAAGAGGGGTTTCAATATCAAATTATTTTAACTTATAATAATGTTTATCTTTTAAGAGCTACAAGGCTTTCTATCTGTGGATCCCTTTAATCGATTATTTAACTAATCGGTAACTGCAGCCCTGCTTCAGTCCTTTAGTTTTGTATTCTTTAAAACAGCATTGCTCAAGAAACACCATTTCTAGTAAATGGACAATAGATGTTATCAACTTGCTTTTTCATTTTTATTTGCAAACTCAAAGCCACAGAAAATGTGTAAATGTAACATTTCATAAGTTGCACAATCATCTATCAAAGTAATACAGTCTGAGCAATTCAGCACTTCCTTTTGTCTGGTAAAACAATGAAGAAAAAAAAAATTGACGCACATGGGTTGTACAGTAATAGCCAGTTGAAAAGGATGAGGCAGAATCTGAATTTATTTTAGATTGAGTTGTATGAAATCATCTTGTCAATTTTGTCAAACTGACCACTACATGAATGAATTGGTGTATAACCACAATAGTACAAACCTTTCCACTTTATACAGTAGGTGACAATTAAAACTTTTTGAACTTTTTTTTCGCTGTCAGATCGGGATGTGGTATTGGCAGATTCTCAAAATCAGGCTCAGACTTGGGTGTAAAAATATGTGATCAGTACATCCCTAATCAAGACCATATGATGGAAGGAATCTTCAAAGAATATACAGCTGCTGATTAGACGATGGCTCTTTTCTTCATACTCACGAAAACATTTTGTTTCCCGTGGGAAAAAAAAAAAACAAAAAAAACTTTTAGTGACGCTCTTCGATCATATTTTAAAAAGGAAATTAAGTGTGTTTCAGACGAAACCAGGAAAATTGACCTATCTACAAAAAAACGCTTTGGATTCCCTCAAGGTTTTCAAGCAGAGTTGCCTCCTTGTATCGTCTGCATTTCCCAACTCTTTCCCCAGATTGGCTTGCCATCAGAAGGCGACCGATGCACATTATGCCACAGACGTTCGTGGAAGAGCAAAAATATTATTTCCCGTCAAGGAAAGCTTTTCGTTACTTTCTTTCTACTTCTTTCAATGAGGAAATTAAGTGTATTTCTGACAAAACTTCCAAAATTGAACTATCGACAAGAACTGCTTTCCACTCCAATATTGTAGTCAACCAGATACTTGCTTCCTTGTCACTTCTACTGCTCCCGCCTCTATTTTCTGATTGGTTCAGATGACCGGGGAAGTGTTTGGACAGTTGAGGTTTGCAAAAGGGTACAGCGTGATGAATCAATTAATCAGGAAGTACCATCTTGCTTGCAAGGCTAGTTTGACCTGTTAATTTCTTTAATACACTACACAAAAACATTTGTTAATCATATATTTAAACTTGGGTAACATGGGTAAAGCGTTGGATTAAGTTCCTAGTAACAAGCATTAATAAGAGTTAATAAAGATTTGATAATGGAGGGAATAATGAGTCCTTTATATGGTACTTATGAACATTAATATATGTTTATAAGTCCACATAAAGGATTCATAATAGCCTTATTATCAGGCAATAAGTCATTTAAAAACTGCGTTCAATATTGTCATTTTAACATACAAGACACTTAAGAGAATCTTAACCAATCCAGTGTGTTTGTATCCAATCCTAATTCATTTTTTGTTTCAATACAAATGGAATATTCTTAATTGTACCACTCAATAATTAGTAACAAATCTTTATAAATACATTCTTAAGCCTTGAATAAACAGTTAATTGAGCTTTTTGCAGCTACTGGATCAAAGTGAGAACAATGCCTTATTAAGTCTAATAAATCTATAAAAGTGCATTATTAAGCCTTTAAGAGGCAGTTAACTGAGCTTTAAAGTGAGAATAAGGCTTTATTGAGGCACATTAATTATTAACTACACATTTACTGTAATAATTGAAAGCAATTACTTTCAACACTTAAACATCTCGAATGAATACAAACTTATTACCGTTAAATTTCATAAGGTAGTGAGGGAAAATAAAAAAATAATACAATTGTTGCCACAGTGAAGCCAAACAAAATGTCGTTTATTGCTGTTGCTGTCAAGCAAAAAGGACATTTTTCTCAAAATCAGTTGAAGTGAACCTTAAAGGCAATACATGTGCAAAACCTGTATTTCAAGTTGGTTATGACCACAAAACACTAATTGCACTACAATGAAGCAATCATATTAGTGAATTAAATATATATTATTTAATTATTTAATACATCAAATAATCAATTAATCAAAGATCATTTATATAGCTTTAGGCTGATATTATTATGGCAAAGTTTGGTGTTGATTTAGAAGCTATATGGGAAGGCTCCTGTACATGACTATTCTAATAATACATCAGACCTGTGGTGTATTTTCATAAACAATAAAATTTTGCATAGTTTACAGATCATATTTCTGTAATTAAATAGTAAAAAATACGAATTAAAGATATATATATATATTTTTTTTTTAATTTATTTTGTTTCCAGTACTGTGTTTTCAAATTGCAACGAGCCCAAGAAACGTTCTACCAAAGCCCAGTGTGCTTGCGCACATAAGTTAAAAGCAGCGAGTATTTAATATTTTTGTTTTTATTGAGTCTCGAACCTACGTCCGATGAACTCAGTTTTAAAAATGTCTTATTGCCATATATTAAGGCCATTGTGAACCCTTATGTAGACTTATTAGCATATATTAATGTTATTAATTAACACTTATTCACTCTCATTAATGCTAATGACAAGCATCTAAAGCATAAGGTTCTAAAACATGTTTTGTTTTGTTTTGTTTTGTTTTGTTTTGTTTTTAAACCTGTGTGTTTTCTGGAGTAACGCATGTTCGTAATATGAAAACTTCGAACACAATGATTTTTGGTACCTTATTCAATGTGCTTTTTTTTCTGATTTGAAGGGAACGCCAGGGAGACTGGGGGACAGAGGATCCAAAGGTGAACGTGTAAGTACTGTAGTTTCCTGCAACTGCATATTGGAAGGTGCATCCTGCACTACAGCTCTGTACGGCACATTTTTGTTCTCCTGTACATGCATCTTCTCTGGGTCTTGTACACATTTCAAAATATATCCCACCATGGACAGTTATATTATTCAGATAAACAATGTCAAATAATTACTTTTGACTCTTTATATCCATTTAGAAGACACATTTATTCTCTTTTGTTCTAATTGTTGTCTTGCTTTATAGCACCTTTTACTTCATTTCACCGTTGTTGTATTTTTTTGTTGTTGTTGTTGTTTTTTTTTTTTTTTGTTTAATGCGCAAAACAGGGGTGTCCAAACTTTTTGCAAAGGGGGCCGGATTTGGTGTGGTATAATGTGGGGGGCCGACCTTGGCTGACGTCCTTTATGTACAATATATTCAAGCAAATTTTAGCAAGCCATTCTGTGTGTCACATTTGCTATATTATTTTTTTCAATTAATAATTTCAACAATCTGGCAAATAGCCTTTGTGGCATTCTTTTTTGACTCTCGAGCTCTTGCGAAATACTGCTGCTGTGAAATTAAACTAGCTTCAAGTTGCTTCAACTACTCGCTACATATATTCCCTGTAATCTTGTCGTACATGTCAGCGTGTCTTGTTTGGTATATCGCCTCACATTGAACTCTTTAAAAACAGCGACTCTCTCTTTGCAAATGACGCGGACACAGTTGTTGTGTATTTTAGTGAAGAAATAGTCCAATTTCCACCTATCCTTGAAGTGTCGGCCGTCGCAGTCAACTGTCTTTGTTTTGTTGATTTTCACCATTTTAGAAAATTTGGAGTAAAGGGTCACATGGGGTAATGTTGCTTAGAGTGCTGCTGCCTTTTAGTGGGCAAATGAGGAGTAGCATTTAGCGTGTAAGCTACTTCATATGCTGGTAGCAGTACTGTTGACCAATTTATTAAGTCTGTGTACGGGCCAGACGTTATTGATTTTATGAGAGAGGCTGGGGGCCGGATGAAATTTGACCACGGGCCGCATTTGGCCCCCTGGCCGGACCTTGGGCATGTCTGATGTAAAAAGAACTTTGGATACCATTGTTTTAAATGTGCTTTATGTCTAATGTTGATTTGTGTTCATATATACGTTATTAATAAGGTTGACAGTGGCAAACAAAATGATTTATTCAGACTATGACTGCACAAGAATATTAACCTCGACCTACATTTTTAGAATTTACTTAAAAGCATTGCATAAAGAAGCCCTTTAAAACATCACAAATACAGAACTGTTAGATTAGTTGAGGCTAGATTACATAGTCAAGCGTGAATCTTACCACAAAAACAATTCCTGGGACTGGATAATACCTTTTCAACGGCCAGTGGACTGGAATGGCGATAGGTCAACTAGTATTTTACTATTTATTTTAAGCTACAGCCATGTATAACTTCAACAGTGAGATAGATCATGTGTGCAGCATGATGGGTTGTATGTTTGGATTTCAATAATGCAGGGTGATCCCGGAATTCCTGGAGAGAGAGGTGTCCAGGGAGAAAGAGGACGCCAAGGAGAAAGTGGCCTGACTGGCCCGAGTGGACCCCAAGGACAAAAGGGAGATACTGGCCCTCCGGGACGGTTGGTAAGTTATTCATTTCTACTCTCGGTAGGGTAACCCCTCGTTTTAAGGGCTGTGCCCTCAAAAAAAAACAAAAAAACGTTAGTTTCAGCGCTAGCATATATTATTATTTTTAGCCACTTGGGTTCACTAATAGACTTCATAATGTATTGACGGGACACGGGGCGCGGGGCCGATTCACAGGGGGCCAATCTCTGTCAAAGCTGACTGAGTGGAAACACAGACAAAGAGATTTTTACGGTGAAATTCTTGTGAGTAAATAATTAAATCCCTGAATTCTTTATAGATATGGACGTAAAACAGTCTTGATTCTTGGTTGAAAGCAAAAAAAACAGGCAGTTAGCATTTATTTTACTTAAATACGTCAAATGTGTTGGTAGTCTATAAGCCACTGTGGCGCCGCCTTATCACAAATAGAGCTTTTGATAGCAAAGTAACAGTTTTTTTTCACATAACTAATTGAGAGATGACGCTGTTGTCGCCGAGATGATGCTGTTGTCGCCGCATCAGCCGGATAAACTTTTCCCTTATCATTGCCAGTCTCATAAAGATGGATTTTTTTGAGTGTGTGTGGGGTCTGCCCGGCGAGCCCGCTGCACTGGTGGTCCCAGTCGTTCTGCTCGGTCATCCAGCGCCTGGCATCCCGGGCGTCCTCTCGGTTGTTCTGCTCGGTCGTCCGCCGCCTGGCATCATTCTGCCAGCGCTCTGACCGTGCTGCCTGGCCGTTCGTTGTTCGTTGAATCGGGTTGCGGGTCTTACCAAATGCGCTACTGCCCTCCAGTGGCCAGTTGTATTGCTTTAAAATTGATTTTCAGCTTTGTGCTTTGGAGCTCAGTTGAATCAGGACCCAGAGATGTCTTTTATGTAGGGATTAAAATGTTTAGTCGCCTTAATCACAGTTTAAAAATTTATTAATCGTAATTAATCGCAATTCAAACCATCTATAAAATATGCCATATTTTTCTGTAAATTATTGTTGGAATTGAAAGATAAGACACAAGACGGATATATACATTCAACATACTGTACATAAGTACTGCATTTGTTTATTATAACAATAAATCAACAAGATAGCATTAACATTAACATTCTGTTAAAGCGATCCATGGATAGAAAGACTCGTAGGTCTTAAAAGATAAAGTTAGTTCAAGTTATAGAAATTTTATATTAAAACCTATCTTAATTTTTTCGTTTTAATAAAACTTGTAAAATTTTCAATCAAAAAATAAACTAGTAGCTTGCCATTGTTGATGTCAATAATTACACAATTCTCATGGTGCTGAAACCCATAAAATCAGTCACACCACAGCGCGAGCAGAGGGCGACAAAAAACACAAGTAACAAGTGGACATCACACTGTGCTGTCATTTTAATCTGTTTGAGCACGGCATGTGCTTTAATTGTGTCAAATATTTTAACGTGATTAATTAAAAAAATTAATTACCGCCCGTTAACGAGATAATTTTGACAGCCCTACTTTTATGAAAAAAAAAAAAAACATAAAAGACGTATAAATATATCTTTGGGACACTGAAACAATTAAAAATAGAACGCATTTATACGTTTTTGGGAGCAAATGAGTTAAACATGTCCAACGTGATGCTTGTCTATATTGCGCGCCGCCTTACCACCACAAATAGCTTTTTACGTTGAAATTATTGTGAATAGATGCTTAAATCCCTGAATTCTTTATAGATATGGACGTCTCAATTCTTGTTTAAAAGCAAAAAAAAAACAGGCAGTTAGCATTTATTTTACCTAAATATTTCGAAGTATAACGCCAATGCTGTAGCTTCTAATTTCTCCCAATGATTTTTTCACAACGTTTCAAAATGCATGCATGGTACGAAAAATAGAATAATTACTGTAATAATTAATAATCAATAATTATTGAATCCTCGAACAAATCCTGAGACAATCCTTCCTGTTTGTATGCGGTACAGCTTTCGTACTTTTTCAACCTACACGTAAATCTGGCATTGGGTTGCTGCATGTGAAGGTGTGCCGCAGTGTCTGGGGAATCTGTCCCGTCAATATAATTATGAAGTCTATAGTTCATCATTCACATGTTGTATACCATAACTATGATTGTGTTTTAACGTGAACCGCTAAAATTTCTTATTGATTGATTGAAAGTGACCGTATGTCAGTGCAAGAATTGTGTGGTTATTTCCTGCCAATTAATCAGCCACTGGGGTATACAGTTAGTTTACATTGAGGCTACCAGAGGGTGTGCAAATTACGTGCTCTTGATTACTATAGTTCGTTATCATTTGTTTAATAACTGATAGAGCACTAGCAGTTATATTCATCCTGCCTCTGTCAATTCCACCTGTTATAGATTATAGCATGCTGTAACTTGCAGTGGAGAGCTATGTTCAATTAACTAATGATGTTTATGATGCAAAGTAATTGAACTCAATGGTGGTTCCCAGCAGGGTCGGGTTGGGCAGTTGCCCAGTGCGACAAATTGCTAGGGGCGCATGCACGCGAGGTTCACTCGAATGATTGTATACTATTACAATTGGCGCTCCTAGCGTTGCAATGACGCACTCTGCACGAGGCGGAAGCGAGGTTTGGATCAGTTAAATGTGTCACTCACCTAGAGTTGACATGGATTTTTAATGTGCAAAGAATCTTTTTTTCTTCGTGAATATTTGACCAAGTTATATAATGCACATGTATTCTTTCTGTGAAGAATTCTTAGAGTCGTTTAATTGTTTAGCCGTTTAATTAACTTTCTATTTAGAGTGTCACTTTTATCTTGGAAACTGCTCGTTTTTATTTCCAGTTCTTTTTTTTTTTTTTTAACCGATCCTGTTCAGCTGCTTTACACGGAAAATGGAGATCTGAGTGTTCGATTGATCTGAACAGTTTTAATGTATCACATAGGAGTATGACATACATCCATTGTGATCATTAGAGGCATGCGAAATTTCCAATTCTTAGATTATTCGCGATTCGGCCGTGGAAGATTCGAGAACGATTCACAAACATCCAAATTCCCATTATTGAATTATACCAGGTAAAGCGGAAGTAAAACACAGTAGGCACGGTCTTTGGGACGCAATGAGGAACGGACCGAGAGTAAATATCATGTTCAACTCATACCGCTAGATATAAAAACAATCATACCTGAATGCGGCCGACAGCCGCTACAAACAACGCCCAGTTGCTAGTTGCTACAAACATACGGCTGTAGTAAATATCATATATATGTAGAACTAGATGCAAAATGACAGACGACGGTGGCGTTAGAACATGTATTTGTGAACAGAGATGCGAAATGACAGACTTGCCGGCGTTAGTAAACAGCCGCCATCTTAAAGCAGTAGACTTCTCTAGAAGGCTCTTTTGTAGCGAACCTAATTGACTTTTCATCTAAAATACTCCTAAATCGGCAAAATCTTGTCTTGAATCTATCTTTAAATGATGGAACAGTTTTAAAACTTTGACATGTCAAAAGTAGACAGAAGGGAAATTATGGAATAACGGGAGCAATTTTAACAACTGTAACGGTTGATTCACAACATTAAATTAATTGAATGTAGTTTAAAGCTGCTGATACAGAGTGGGGACTGGAATATTTTATTTACTGTTATTTTTGTATATTTGTTTACTGTTATGTGTTAACTTGATACTGAAATGGTAGTTTGGTTTAGCCTGAGAGGATTTTTGAACGATTTTGGAACTAATGTACAAAACATTAAAAAAAAAAAAAAAAATTTTTTTTTTTAAAAAGGAGGGGGGTGCATCAATAATCATTTTATAATCGAATTGAGGCCTCTGAATCATAACCGTAATCGAATTGTTAGGTGCCCAAAGATTCCCAGCTCTTGTGATCATTCAACGTACCTCGTTTATTAAGACAAAGCAGCAAACAGGAAAGGGTTATGGGAGAACAAAAGAAAATAGGGGAAGAGAGACAGAAAAAGCACAAACAACAACAGGAAATACATTAATCACCTACTCGAACTAACTATGAATATGTTGGAGCTATCGTTAGCTAGTTGTCAAAATGATGTGGTTTAATGTTTATTCAGCTCAACACATTAAGAGGTATGTGAATGTTGACCATGTGTCTGTATTAGTGCTGTCAAATTTATCGCGTTAAAGGGCGGTAATTATTTTTTCAAATTAATCACGTTAAAATATTTGACGCATTTAACGCATGCGCGGAATGACCCGCTCATGCATTGCCTCAAAAAGATTACAATGATGCCGTTTTTTGCACATTGAGAACTAATAGGCAGAGGAAGGCAAGTGGCCACAGGCGTTCATTGGACCGCGCCATTTATTGGCATAAGCTGTGGCAACTCCTTCCCGACAAACATAAGTATCATTTAGTGAAAGCACAACAAAAATAATATTCCTATCTCTCAAAAAATATAATGTTCACAAAAATAGCAACACTGGATGGCAATATTTAGTCACAATATAAAAACTATCATAGGTCTCATACGTTGTGAAGCCAGCACTCAAATGACCGTGAAGTACAATGGAATGGATGGACCCAGTAAACAGGGAACTACGGTGTCAGTCGAGGGACAAAACACCCTCATTGGTTTTTGAAGTAATTTAAAACTCGCCATTGACACCTTGTGGTGTATTTCACCCACTACCTTACGTAGTTAAAGACACTGTGGAAGAATGGCAGGGAGCCCATGTGATGTCACCGCTCGGCGACGTCAACAATGACGAGCTAGTATTTTATTTTTTGATTGAACATTTTTCAATTTTTTTAAAAACGAAAACATTAAGAGGGGTTTTAATATAAAAAATTACTAGTGTAAATTGTACTAACATTTATCTTTTAAAAACTACAAGTCTTTCTATCCGTGGATCCCTTTAACAGAAAGAATGGTAATAATGTTAATGCCATCTTGTGGATTTATTGTTATAATAAACAAATACAGTACTTATGTACAGTATGTTGAATGTATATATCCATCTATTTCTACAACATTTAATTATTTTTATTAATATTTGTGATGTTAAATTAATAGTCTTTTGCGCATATTTATTGTTGTGCACTTTAAACTGGTTTGATACTAGTGTTAATAAATGTAACATTCTTAGCAAACACTGTGTTTTGGTTGTTGGGTTGTGCAAAGTATACTTCATGCGCTGTGTTTTGTGAGTCAACCATTTTTGGTTTTGTGTGATTTTTTTTTTTTTTTTTTTTTTTTTTTTTGGGGGGGGGGGAGGCGCCCAAGCATCTTGTCGCCCAGGGCAGCATGTAGGCGAGGAGCGCCACTCACTGAACTGTACTGTGCAATTTGAACTCACTGGCTACTATCAACGGCGATAGACATCCAATCCATTATTGACTGGAAGATAAGCATTCACAGCTAACCCTCTCAGTATATATTAATTGGACATCTATCGTTGTCATTTGCAGGCAGTGAGTTAAGAAAATCATGCACTGAGCACACAATAAGCAGCCGTAATATTATAAGGGACAATAGTAACAGCGAACAATGGTTCACGGAGACAATAGAAAACCTCAGATTATGATCATAGTTCTGCATCTTTACCTGTGACTCAAGTGAATGTCAGAACAAAAGTCACAAAAAAGGAAAATAAATGTGACCATACATAACGTCACCCTTTTAAGGTATGTATTTTCTGTCGGAGAAATGGTAAAACGCACAGCATAAATGCAGTGGTATCTATTGAATTACATGTTTAGCTGACAGATACCGGCATTACTAGGGTGGTGGAGAACTGCCCTTTCCAATTGTCCCATATTGTGCAGTGAACATTTATTGTAGGGTACAAGGCTGTTTACATGATGACTATTGCTGAAAGGAGTGATCATTTTATTACATACAAACAGTATTATATTGACTAAAAAATTGCAGGTTGTAGGGAGTGGAATACTTTTCTATCTAAACCAGAGGATATTTTTAGTATCAGTGTTCTATTAATTCACCAATGGTAGACCAATGCACTTTTATTGTACTTTGTACCCAAGAGGACATCTACTGTAGTTTTTGCTTATTTCGGTCAATAGCAATAATTATCGTCAACATGACATCTATAAGATTTTTTGCTGCTCTGTGTGAATAAAGTTTGTTTTGACATTGCTGTCCATACCTTTCAAGAACTAAAAGTAAAACCATTTGATCACTGAATTGCTAGCATATAATGAAGATTTGAACACAAAATCTTGGTCCACAGGGTGACCCAAACTTCATGGAAGAAGTCAAAATGTTCATCAGGACTGAAATTTTAAGAATCTTTGAAGGTACAGAAGAATCCAAATACAATATCTCCCTAAAAATGTGGATCTTATCCTTTTCATTGTGAGATTTGGTGTGTCTTGTCTTATAGAAAAGTTGTCTAGCGCTGCCCTGCTACAGAAGTTGCCAGCAGGCATTTTAGCCTCACATGTCCAAGGTCCTCCAGGTCTACCAGGCAAGGACGGTTTGCCAGGCTCACCAGGAGAGCCTGGTTCTCCTGGTCCTCAAGGTATGAGCACAGTTAATCAAGGTGCACCACACCCTATTTCATTACATCAATCATATGTAACATTGCTTAACACTGACTGTGTGAGCTACATGCTGAAACATGGCTAATATTCTACAAATTTGCTTTCTGCTATCCCTTTTTATAGTTTTATAACACATTTAATGAGTAAGACAAGGTTGTGCATTATATGGAGAAAAAAAAACAAGGCTTTACAAATAATTATAATAATAATACACTGTTTGTTTGGATATGTTTTGGATTAAAGTGAATTTTTGATTTGTACTGCAGTTTTTAATGATGCTTTCAAAACATTGAATAAGTTCTGCTGCTCACTAACATGGGGTGAATAAGTTTTGACACTGTACCAATTTTCATGCAAGAGCCATTGCTGAAGCTCGTAGCGTCTGAGTGGTGGAGGTGGAGCAAAAATTTCGATGTGCACACCAAGAGTACTTAAATTAGACCCAATCTTATCAGTGGCACAGTAAGAATTCTTAAAATCATTAGGAATTTGTATTTTTTGTTTGTTTGTTTTGTTTTTTGTTTTTGTATATTCTCATCATTTCTCCAAACATTGACCCTTTACAGGGCACTTATTTACAAATTGGCTAGACATCCAATCCATTTTGACTGGGATGTTTGCACTGCCATCCCTCCCAATCAAAATAGATTGGACGTCTAGTGCCCTCAATGGGACTGAAACATGAGCATTCACTGCCATTTCTGACATTTATTTGTAAACTTAAAAAACAGTGAATGTTATTATTTATTTTATTTTTAAATAATTTCAAAAAGATGAAACTTCAATTCTCCTTATGTAGTTAAAATGTTTATTCTTATTTTTAATTAAACACAAAAAGCCAAATTTTTAAAAACGACTTTCGTACTTACTGCTACGTATTTTGTTTATAATTTATCAACTTTCGAGTGTTTTTGGGGCCACAACCACTGTGTATTTGTTTTAATTCATTTGAATTTTGTTTTGTTAGCTTCATATTAATTTACAATGTTATTATTTATTTATTCATTTAAATATATAAAGTACAGGCCAAAGGTTTGGAAACACCTCATTCAATGCAACACAAATGAAGTTTCCAACCCCATTGATGAAGCAATAAATCCCTGTTCAATCCCTGTTGAAGCTCATCAAGTGATTCATGTGTTTTCTTTATTTTCATGACTATTTACATTGTAAATTGTCACTGAATGTAATAAAACTATGAATGAACACATGTGGAATTATGTAGACTACTTAACAAAAAAAAAAGGTGAAATAACTAAAAACATGTATAATATTCTAGTATATTTAAAGTAGCCACCATTTGCTGTGATTACTTTTTTGCACACTCTTGCCATTCCCTTGATGAGCTTCAGGAGGGATTCACCTAAAATGGTTTTTGACTTCACAGGTATACCTTTTCAGGGTTGATTAGCGGAAAATATTGCTTTATTAATGGAGCTGGGACCTTCATTTGTGTTACATTGAATGTTTGTCCAAACCTTTGGCCTGTACTGTATGTCGAGACAAATGGCGAGTCAAATTTTACATCGGATGTTGAAAGGATCTTGTGTCGATGCGATCGCATGTCGAGGTACCACTGTGTATATATATATGATATAAAGTGATCCCTCGCAGTCCATCGCAATTTTTTTTTTCAATTAAAAAAATAAATGAACAGATTAACTATCCGGAGCCGATCGCGTAGTCTCACTTTTGCTTCCTCCCCGCCTCTCCCTGCTCTTTGTTCACTAGGCCGTGCACTGGAGTTGCTTTTGAAAGTTAACAATGTTGAAAGATGTTTGGGATTTAGCTTTCCACAGATTCTTGTAAGCCAAAGGTTCAAAGCACTGCATCTGTCAATCACCGTTTAACTTATTAAACAGTTGCTGTGGCAACTCATTGTGTGTAAGTGAGCAGTAGAGTGGAGTGAGTGGACTCACTCAATAAAGCATTTAATAAAGCCAAGCATTTTTCTACTACTTTAGTCTTGTTTAAAAATAATTTGGTGGGACAGTAACATGTTTAAAACTTATCGTAATTAATAAATTTGAATTTCATAAAAACCTTTTAATAATAATTCAATTTTTTATATATATTTGGGGGGAAAAAGGGAAAAAACATGTCTTACAGTGGTATTAAAAAGTGTCTGAATCTTTTGGAATTTCTCACATTTCTGTATAAAATCACTATCAAATGTGATCTGATGTTTGTCAAAATCACACAGATGAAAATGCAGTGTCTGCTCTAACTAAAACCACCCAAACATTTATAGGTTTGAATATTTTAATGAGGATAGCATGCAAACAATTACCGAAGGGGGGAAAAAATAAGTGAACTCTCTGCCTAGGGAGACTTAAAGAGCAATTGAAACCAATTTTTCCCAAACATTTTAAGTCAGGTGTGTGCCCAATCATTGATGAGTTGTTTAAAGCTGCCCTGCCCACTATAAACCACACCCCTGATAAGAAATGTCTGGATGAGAAGCATTGTCTGATGTGCATCATGGCTCGGTCAAAAGAGCTGTCCCAAGACCTGCGATCAAGGATTGCTGATTTGTATAAAGCTGGGAAAGGATACATAACCATCTATAAAAATCTGGATGTTCATCAATCGACAGTCAGTGAAGTTGTCTACAAATGGAGAGAGTTTGGCACTGTTCCTTTTCTCCCAAGGAGTGGCCGTCCACCAAAGATGACGCCAAGAGTTCAGTGCAGAATACTCAGAGAGGTAAAAAAGAACAACCCTAGAGTGTCTAAAGACTTACAGAAATCACTGGCACAGTCCAATATCTCTGTGCACACATCAACTATATGTAAAACTATGGCCAAGAATAGTGTTCATTGGAGGACTCCACAAAGGAAGCCACTGCTGTCTAGAAAAACATTTTTGCTTGTTTAATGTTCACAAAAAGGCACTTGGACACTCCACAGAAGTTATGGCAAAATATTTTGCGGACTTATGAAACCAAAGTTGAATAGTTTGAGAGTAACATCCAACATAATGTGTGGAGGAAAAATGGAACAGCTCGCCATCAACACCTCATCCCCACCGTGAAGCATCATGTTTTGGGGCTGTTTTCTGCCTCGGCCTGGACAACTTGAAATCATGAATGGAAGAATGAATTCAAAAACTTCCATCTGTCAGATACTTGAAGCCAAAAAGATGATGGATGCTGCAAGTAAACAATCATCCAAAACACAGAAGTAAATCAACGTTGGAATGGTTTCAGAAGAACAAAATACACTTTCTGGAGTGGGCAAGTCAAAGTCCAGAATTGAACCCCATTGAGATGCTGTGGCATGACCTAAAGACAGCCATTCATGCCAGGCATCCTAGGAATCATACTGTTCTACAGCAGTTTTGTAGAGAAAAATGGGCCAAGATTAATCCTGATCAATGTGCCAGACTGTTCTGCAGCTACAGGAAGTGTCTGGTTGAAGTTATTGCTGCCAAATGGGGGGCCACAAAATATTTGATGTGATGGTTCACTTTCTTATGCCAACTCCCCCCCTTCTAGGGGTTAATTTGTTCCGGATCTTGCGGAACAAGATCCGGCACCTATTGATTTTGGTCTCCCTAGGTTACAGGACTTATTTGGGCAGATCCGCCACCTCTCGTGTATAGAAAATAATAATAATATGTGGAACAGCGATTTCCGTGGCTTGTTCGTCGTCGCTCCTATGTCCGGTTCTTCTTTCGGGGAGGTGGTGTAGTGTATAATAACACAGAGATGCTTCAGATGGCTGTTGCATGGAGACTTTCATTAACTAAACAAAAACAAGCGGGGGACAATCAGCCAGTCAACACGCGCTCCAGCGCAACTCTCCTTTTCGCTCTGTTGTTTATAAAATTTGAACGTCATTTGAAAGAGTCGTAGATTTGTTGATGCACTAAAAAGCTGGACCAACAAGTCACGCCCCTGACCCTTTGGAAATTTGTGGCATCTGGGGAGCAAGCAGCCAGGATCAAACGGTATTTCAACATGCCAAAAAGACAGTTGCATTGACGCTCTTTTTTCAAAAAGAAGGACAATGGATGAAAACGAGTCAGAAAAGCCACAAACGGCGATGAGGGCATCTGCAGCGATCATGCTAATGGGCAGAACCAGGTGCAGCATGAGGCTCGCGCCGCAGCAGCTAGCCAGGTTCACGGACAGCAAGCCAAGCCAGGGGCTAGAGGTTGCTACTGTGGAAGCAGCTGGTGAGGTTCAGCGCCACCCGGAGTGTGGGCCAGTTACAACGCCAGCAGTCAGCCAGGTGCACCACCAACAACCTTAGCAACTGGTCAGTACCCTTATGGGAAATTCGGGTGTGGGCTGCACAATTTGTAAGGCGGTGGGACCTTTGGGGCCAGAGAAGACGGGGTTGTTGAAACTCGCAAAAGAATGGGTTTTTGTTATGTATTGTATTCTCTATTTTTTTTCTAATGTTTTACAAGTTAGACCTGTTGAGAAACTAATTGCTGACTGTGTACTGTAAGTCCCACTTGAGGTTATGTGGGCAATTGCCCGTGCTGTGCAGAGTATAGCCTAAATAATTGTAAATTGTTGTCATAACATTTATACCATTGGTATTATCTGAAATTAAGGATTGTAAATCCCACAGCATGGTAAGCGGGCATTTGCTGTTTTCAGCACAATTTTCTGCATATGTTCTAGGAGTTGTGTCCGTCTCGTCATCCCTGCGCTGTACTTTGCGTTCCGGCACCTTATGATTTACAAATTAAGCACTGCCCCCTTCTGTCATTGTTTGCATACTATCTTTATTAAAATATGAAAACCTATAAATGTTAGGTGGTTTTAATTGAAGCAGACACCGTTTTTTAATCTGTGTTATTTTGACAAAGATCAGATCACATTTGATGGTGATTTTATGAAAAATGTGAGAAATTCCAAAAGGTTCAGATACTTTTTCATACCACTGTATATGTACCGTATTTTTCGGACTATACGTTGCACCTGAGTATAAGTCGCACCAGCCAAAAAATGCGCAGTGAAAAGGAAAAAAAAAACCATAGATCATTCACACCGGAGTATAAGTGGCATTTTTGGGGGGAAATTTATTTGAAAGAATCCAGCACCAAGAACAGACATGTCATTTTGGAAGGCAGTTTAACATACAATAGAGAACAACAGGCTCAATAGGTGTACGGTATGCTAACATTACATGACCCTAGAAGTTAGATCGGGCCTAAGAAAATCCAGCCCGGCCCAACCGGCCCGGAGGCTATTAAAGCCTGATGCGGCGCGAGCCCAATCAATTAACTTGATTTGCTTGCTCGTGCCCGAAAACACCCAAAATTTTATGTTTTATTTGTAGGCACGAGCCCGAAAAAAAAATAAAGAAATTTTATGTTTTATTTGTGAGGACTCAGGAGAAGAAGGAAATGCGGGGATGCGATGCGTGGTTGCGTTTTGTGTGATCACGTTTGTGACAATGCCGGTGCATGTATTCATAATGATAACAAATTCAAGCCTGTCTTTTGTAAGGAATTCTCCCAGTTAAACAAGACTGTAAGATGGATATTCAATAAACATTTATATCTTTTATATGTGCGTGTCTGTTCTAACAGGTGGATAGTGGATTTGACATTATTACTATTATTTTAATCTCCTTGAGTTGGCAGAGAAAAAAAAGTTTTCTCAATGTAAATAGTCTACATATTTTTATGATCATTATAAATGTATTTACACAACGAAATAACGCTGGAAAAGTTTGTTAAATATATTTCTCGTATGAGATCAAAGCGCCACATTCGTTTACATTCAGCAAAGCCGACACAGGTTTCCGTATCTTCAACAATCAATTTGAATCCTTTCCATATCCCACTCCTACCGCAGTTGTTTGCTTTTCAATTCCCCTGTGTTTAGTTTGTTTTTCACTCCTATAGCTGCTCCGTATCGAAAAGGAAATACCAGGATGCTCGCGGAGGGGAAGATTGAAAAGAGAGCGAGGCCACTGCATTCACGTGTGCAGACTTTCACAGCGTTTTCTCTGTTTTATCCAAATTATTTATTTTATTTAACATCCATACATTGTTTTAGTATAAATTAGTGCCGTTAAAAAATTTAATCTACTTAATCATATGTCAACTGTGTGATTAATCATGATTAATCACATTTCCCTCGGGATGAATAAAGTTGCTTTTCGGGAAAAAAAAAAAAAATCTAGGAAAATACTATAATTGACTTAAAATTTGTTTTAAGATGAAATGTATGATATGTAAATGAATTAATACTCAACCAAAAAGAGTTTTAAAATTTTATTTAACAACTTAGATCGTATAAAATAAAAAATAAAATAAATTGTCTGTATTATACAGCAAAGAGTTTTAACATATTAAAGTGCCTCAGACTAACAATGTGGCTCAAGTACTGTTTGGCATATTACCCAAAATTAACTGCCAATTTACAGAGCAAACAAGCACAATACAGTAACAATAGCTAGTGTTTCAAAAAATGTATAAACAACATGTCTTTTAAATTGAACATTTCACACAAATAAATGCAGCATTTCCAGTTTTACACTAAATGGCCTGAAAGCTGTGTGCGATATAAAACAAATAGTCAATTTTCACACACTTAACTGAAAAACATTACACTAAACTGTGTGTAAAGGTGTTTAGAAACACTGCTTAAGTTAGCCATACTTTTATTTATTTATTTATTTTTTCCAACCAGCTGCTCAGGCAAACTAGCTTGTTGACATTTTCAGATAACAAAGCAGACCTTTTCTTTTGAACAGTGTGCCCTGTCAAAGAAAACAGTCTCTCAAAGAACAGTTGTGGCAGGTGTGACCAGATACTTTTTTTGCTAGGTGGGCCAGCTTACTGTGCGCAGACCACCACTGTCGTGGACATGAGTCCATGCTGGCACTGCCTTGTACCTTTCTAGTGGTTTGTCATTGGATTTTCAAGGCCCTCCTCTTCGACTATGTTAATGGGTCTACGCTCTACAGTCTCTGGCTACCCATGTAGCGATAGCAGTAGTCAATCTACTTGTTGTCTTTTTGTTGGCAAGTCCGAGTCCACACTCTGCCAGTGTAGCTTGATGACTGCGGCTTCTTCCCACAGTGTTAGCGTCATTGCTAACACTAGCGAAGATATGCTTTGCCCGAAGGTGGTACTTTAGGCTGGTTGAGCTTCGATCGAAGGACAGTTCATTACATCAGTATGTGCACACAACTTTGGTTTTATCCAGATTTCCATCAGGCAGCTTTTTAAAATGGAATTTGGTCATCATCCTCATTCACCCTCACTCATCGTGGCTGGCTGCATTGCCGCGCGGAGAATGTAAACATCAGCGTGTGGGACTACGGGAGGCAGTTGTGGCCAAACTTAGTGTGAGCGGTAAATTGCGTTGTTTTTTTTAATGCATTAATATTTCCAGATTAATCATGGTCGTTAACGCGTTATTTTCACAGGCCTAGTATGAATACATGAATATTTATTTATTTATAAAAAAAAAGTTAGCGAGAGAGAAGTCGGCTTGACCCGACCGTAAATAATCACACATAAGTCACTCCAGAGTACTAGTATAAGACTCACCCTCTGCCAAACTATGAAAAATCTGCGACTTGTAGTCCGAAAAATACAGTATGTTTCCAATACTAAATCTGAATAAATACATTGAACACACACACACAAAAATTTTGTTTTTTTTTTTTTAAATACTTTTTCACTTTTCGCGGCGGGTTCTGGTCCCCATTAAACGCGAAAAACGAGGGATCACTATATATAATATTTTGGGTCCTGTAGGCCAAACTGGTACCAAACCAAATGTTAATATCGTGAGTCATAATCTATGACCCAGAATGTGATGCCAACGTACATGTCCGCCAGCTTTGCTTAGGCTGTTTTTAAAGTTACCGAAAGTAGTTGTCACTTGCCCTATAAAGGTTTAATTTCGCCTAGATAATCTATCTTGCAAGAGTAAACTTCCAGGTGTAGATGGATTTTACTAAGTTAAGGAAAAAAAGGTGGAAACATTGTCCATGGGGCGATTATACACTATGTATTTAGATGTGCAGCAGGCCGCCAATGTAAGATACCGTTTAAATTATGTGGGGATTCATGGGTGTTTTTCTCCTTAGACTGAGGGGCGGGCAGCAGAGGAAAAAGGCCAAGAGGTTGTGGCGCACATCGGCTCTCTGGGAATAATGAAGACACATGAAGAATTGACTGTGAATAAGAGTTGTTTTTTGTTGTTTTTTTTTTATCTTTGCGTACAGGGAAGTAGTCTCAATATTGATACCTCGATCAAGGGTGGTTAAAAATAAATCAGGAGAGCGGCTGAATTGTTTGTGATCCCACTGCCCAGGCTTTATTCTTCCAATCGTGTTGTCTCTGAGCTTCGCATCTACCTCACAACACCACGACATGTTTACACAGCTATAATATGAAATGCTGCTGCTCCCATTCATTAATAATACAGCAAATGTAGGCAACTAAAAACCAAACTATAAATATGTGTGCTGTGTCGATGCCTTCCTGTTACACAGCTTCTGGATTTTTGGTGCTTGTTTTATTTTCTGTGCTGTGCAAGAGAATGTTTTATAGGGTGGTCTTAATGCAGCCTTGCAATAAATATTTACTGAGAATGAAGAGGAACGTTATCTCCCTTGATAAATCAAAAATTCAACAACTTCCTAATTTTTGCTTTGTTGACTCCACTCATCTGGGGAGAGAGTTTGGGGGGTAATATTTCCTCATTATTTCTCGTCATCCTCTGCTGGAGACGGTGCTCCTCTGGAACATCCAATTTGCCTTTTCCTCCTCTCTGCCAAAATGAATTGTTTACGGAGAAAAATAAGCCTTCTGTTCAATGTAGAATCCCTTTTCTCTTTCTGTGTTTGGTTCAATTTCTAATGGAATGTTTTCCATATGAATGCATGCTCAATGCCATCCGTTTACTTTTATTTTGTTCCACAACTTTGATTTTGTTTTTCTTTTAGGCTTTTTTTTTTTAAATCACTCCCAGCAAACATCAAAACCATCCCTTTGTGTAATTACACATTTTAATGCAATGGAACCTCCAACGTTGAGCATGATGTAATCTGTCATGCTGGTTGATTTCCAAGTTTTTAACATCTAACAACCCACACCCCTCAGCATTATTTTCCCATACTTGTTTATTTCAAGGGAATGTTTTTAGTCAAATCTGATCATTCCTAAACTAAGTATCAGTGTAAGTTCTTCGCTGTCAAATGAACTAACTACCATGTATAAATGTTCAACTTTGGAGGGTCCTCAATTTAACATTTTGTTGTCTTAACATTTTGTATTTGAGTATTTTTTTTTATGTCCATTTAATACTTACGGAATCTGTCTCGTGATTTTATTTTGTACACTATAGAAATGTCATATTTATTCTTAAATTTTGCTCAAAGAAAGATCTTTTCTCTTTCTTCCAAGGCATAGAATAAATAAATTGATGTTGTTCATTCTATTACTTGATCCAATCCAACCTGTATCCCTTCTTTGTTGTTTTCAACATATTTTGTCTATTGGTGCCAATACACAACCCCGAGCAAAAAATATGGAATTACCAGTCTCAGACGAGCTCTTACTCAGACATTTTATCATGTAGAACAAACTCAGATAAAAAGCTTGAAAAAATATGGAATTACTTCCCGCCACAAGTTCCAGCATCATCACCTTGTTAAGAGTTAAGAATCTTCATTGGACACCTTGTCTAATGCAGCTTCTTGA
Organism: Corythoichthys intestinalis; assembly: GCF_030265065.1. Lineage (NCBI taxonomy): Eukaryota > Metazoa > Chordata > Actinopteri > Syngnathiformes > Syngnathidae > Corythoichthys > Corythoichthys intestinalis. The sequence continues at coordinate 12,127,674 of NC_080404.1, forward strand.
CCCTTGACAAGGTGATGATGCTGGAACTTTCGTTTGGTACTGTTCCAGTGAGATTTACGTAGATGACTGCCTGAAGAAGACATCAAAATTCCCTCAGTCCTTGATGATATGGTGCTGCATGTCAGGCAAAGGCACTGGGGAGATGGCTGTGGTTAAATCTTCAATAAATGCACAAGTTTACATTGAAATTTTAGACAGCTTTCTTATCCCTTCAATTGAAAATATGTTTGACATTTTCCAAGATGACAATGCATCATGCCACAGAGCTAAACCTGTTAAAGCATTACTTGGAGAAAGACTCATCCATTCAATGTCATGGCCTGCAAATAGCCCAGATCTCAACCCTATTGACAACCTGTGGTGAAAATTGAAAAAAAATGGTCCACAGCAAGACTCCGACCTTCAAGGATGATCTGGCAACTGCAATGAAAGAGAGTTGGCACCAAATTGATGAAGAATACTCATGAAGTCCATGCCTTAGAGACTGCAAGTTGTCATAAAAGCCAGAGGTGGTGCTAGTAAATGCTAGAGATGTGTTGTGATTGTTATTTCTTTGTTTCTTTCTCATGATTCAATTTTTTTTTTCCTCAGAATGGAGTGATTCCATTTATATTTCCCTGCACTTGCTCTATAAAATTAACATTTACTGACCACCACAATGTTTTTTATTCATTTATTTTAGTGTTTCTGAACGCTAAAGGGTTGCACTTTTGAACTAATTCATTATTTTTTTCAAGCTGTTTATCTGAGTTTGTTCTACATGATAAAAATGTTTAAGTGAGTGCTCGTCCAAGACTGGTGATTCCATACTTTTTGCTAGAGGTTGTATTTCAAGGCAAATAGGGACACCCAACGGCAATTTTGGCAAAATCAGAATGCAGCAATTTAGTTTGCCACCCAGAAACATTGCTCAGTATCTCTTTTTTTGCTTAAGGTTCTGAGAATTCTCTCCTCCCACTGAATGAAATCCCCCAGGCAGTGTGAGTACTGAAAAGAAGTCTCATTATTGCAACAAAGCGCACCCCTCAACCCTTTTCTCTCATTCACGCTCACTTTCAGAGCAATCGCAAGCCCTTTTTCGGAGATTTTCTGTGACACGTATGCGTTGAAGCGTTTCTCCTTTGGGCCAGGCAGTGCAATGCTTGATGCTCCTGTCAGTGCACACAAGATGCACACCATGCTACAGCTAGTCCTGACTCCATTACTTCAAAGGCCTCTTAGGGGGAATATTCACCCATTCTAGCTTGGCTTGTTGCTTGAGTGTGTAAATGTAAAGAATGACTGGCTCTGCACTGAGTTATGGAGGAGGGGTGGGCAACCTCTTTCATCACAATTGTTGAACGTTGTCCTCTGAGGACTACTTTAAATCTAGGAAAACAATATCATGAAAGATCAAACTAATATTTTTTTTTATCTTTTTAGCATATGAGCATAGCCGGAGATTTGGGGGTGGCCAGAAAAAGCCATTGTTTATAAGTGACTTTCCTATAAATGAATTCAAAGAGGAAGTTCAGAATTTCAGAACTTCGAGTTAGCAGGGTTTTAATCAGTCGGTGTAGTTGATTTCGACAAATTCCATGCAGTTTGTCAGGGCTCTGGAGTGACTGGGCTAGCACGAGTGAATGGTGCCTGCTTAGCATACCCATAAAAAACAACATATGCACGCATGAGAATCACCAATGACCCATGCAATCAATAGTGTTATCAATCAATATGTTTTCAGGATAAAGTTATTAAAACTTACCATTGCATGTCGTTAATTGTTGTATGTACAGCAACATTTGTAATCCAGCAGCTCTGCAGGGAACAGGCTGCCGAGGCAAGCAGGGCGGAGTGATATCTCATCGGGGTTTTTGGAATGAAAGGGACTCCCCAGCAGACAGAGCACGAGTGTCCAATGCACTCCTCTCTATTGTGGTTGCATTACGCATCTAAAAAAATTTGTCCTGCAGAATGAATCGAATTACGGCAGTTTTGTGTGATGTTGTTTTGGCCGCAAGGGTATTTCAAACAATAATCTCCATTTTGAATTTATTTGACAATGTTAGATCCGTTAATATCGTTTTTTATTAGCATGCAAAGCAGGCACCATTAACTTATGCTAGCTTTGCTACTCGGGACCCCTGAAACTAACAAATAACTGCCGAACTGCACGGAAATTGTCCACTAACTCGAAGCTTTAGCCCAACGTAAAAAATTCTGAACTTCACCTTTAAAACAAGGACCTAGCCGTTAAAATTTTATCTATAAAAGTTGTAAAGCATTAAAACAAACCACAAATGTGAATGAAATTTTAAAAAATACAAATTATTTCATAATGAGTCAAAATTGTTTTTTTTTTTTTTTTTTAAAGATTATGTAACTAGAACCTTAGATACGGCCATTTGCTTTGCTAAACCAAAACTACACCTGGGAGGCAAGATGGATATTTAGAATTTCTTTAAACCCAAGCTTTCAAAACCTTCAACAACAATTGAGCTTGAACCAAGGAATGAGCACGAACAGTGTCGAGTTATGTGTACGTATACATACAGTGAGGAGCAGAAGTATTTGCACCCCTTGTGATTCTGCCAGATCACCCACTTAGAAAATACGTAGAGGTCTGTAATGTCAATCATAGATGCATTTCCACTTTAGAGACATAATCTTAAAAAACCCTGGAACTCACGTTGTATGATTTTTCAATAATTTATTTGTAATTTACTAGTGTTCATAAGTATTTGTACCCCTGAGAAAATCAGTGCAAATATTTAGTCCAGAAGCCTTTGTTTGCAATTACAGAGGTCAGATGCTTTCTGTTGTTCTTCACCAGGTTTTCACATATGGAAACAGGGATTTTGGCCCATTCCTCCACATAAATCTTCTTTAGATCTGTCAGGTTTCAGGGCTGTTGTTGAGATATCCAAAAATGTTCTATTGGATTGAGGTCTGGAGACTGGCGAGGCACTTCAGAACCTTGATATTCTTTTTACCCACCACTCCATGGTCAGCTTTGCTGTGTGCTTCGGATCCTTGTTATGTTGGAAGATTCAGCCACGACTTATCTTAAAGTCTCTGACTGAGGGAATGAGGTTGCGGCTCAAAATCTGACTATACATTTCACCATTCATCCTCTGCTTTATACAGTACAGTAGTCCTGCCCCCTTTGCATGAGGATTCCACCCAATACTTCACAGTAGGGATGGTGTTCTTGGGATTGTACTCATCCTTCTTTTTCCTCCACACACGGCGAGTAAAGTGTGCGCCAAAAAGTTCTACTTTGGTCTCATCTAATCACATGACTTTCTCCCATGACCCCTCTGCATCATTCAGATGGTCCCTGGCAAACTTCAGATGGGCCTTCACATGTACTGGCTTCAACAGGGAAACCTTCTTAGCAATGCTTGATTTTACACCATAGTATTCTACTGAAAGTGACCATTGAAACTATGCATCCAGCTCTCTTCAGCTCATTGACCAGCTCCTGCCATGTTGTTCCAGGCTGAGCCTTCACTTTTCTCATTATGAGTGATGCCCTACAAGGAGACATTTTACATGGAGCCCCAGTCCGATGGACATTATCAGCCATGTTTAGCCTTTTCCATTTTCTAACAACTGCTGCAACTGTTGAGTTATTCTCACCAAGCTGCTTTCCAAATTGCCTTTTCCAGCTTTGTGGAGCTCAACAACTTAGCTTTGTGGAGCTCAACAACTTTTTCTCTGGTGTCTTTCGAAAGCTATCTGGTCTTGCCCATGGTGGAAGTTGGATTGGGACTGACTGTGCGGTGCGCAGGTGACAATATTTAGCTGAAACAGGTGGTGGGTGGGTGGTTACTCACGGGGTAAAGGTGGACATTTTTTAAGGTACACTGTCAACTCTTTGAGTGTCATAATTATTGTTGATTCTCAGGGGTACAAATACTTATGAGCCCCGGTAAATTACAAATAAATTATTTAAATAAGCATACAATGTGATTTCTGGATATTTTATTTAGATTATGCTCTATTATTGAAATTTCAGACCTTTACCTATTTTCTAAGTGGGTAAACTTGCAAAATCATAAGGGGTGAAAGTAGTTCTGCTCCTCACACTTCTCACATTGCTGACACTATGTTTTGGGGTCATCAACATGTTTTGACCCCCCCACACACACACACATACACACACACACACAAAACTCAAACTGCCTATGCATAGGGGGCTTTTTCTAATAGTACAACGTTATTATATTTTGGAACATAATTTCCCCACTCTTGAGATAACAGACTGTAAATTATCAGCATCACGCTTGCTCTTAACAGCACTAACGGGTGCATTTACTTGAAAGGATAAATGTCATTAAAACCCTGAATGCATAATGTCTGCCATGTCTCTGGAGTGTGTTGCAGAAAGTTACTTTGAACATAGATAGAAACATGAGAGACACCAGTATTCACTGTCAGAGGTGGGTAGTACATTTACTTCAGTAACTTTTTGAAAAATATTTTACTTGAGTAGATTTGTAAAGAAGAAAGGCTACTTTTAGTCCGCTAGTTTTGGGCTGCAGTAGTCGTCACATTACAAATTTTACTTCATTTTTGCCAGAGATGTCCATTGTGGCTCCACCAATTTCATGAATGAGACGTCACAACTATAAACACATGACTCCAGTATATCAATCAGAAGTGACAGAACAGTCACATGACCACATACAAGTTTGCAGACGGATGATCACGCTGGCCTGTTTAAACACGTGGCGTCTTTAAAGCACCGTAAAAAATAAATAATTTCACATGGAGTGCTGCCGTCAACATTAGTCGAAAGTGCTGGTTTCAACCTCTCTCCCAGTTTTTATTTAGCACCATATGTACCACAGAAAACCGTAGACAGCATTGTTTTAATTTCATGGTAGGAAATATGTTTTCTCCACAAGAGTGATGTTTCATTTCTGTAGATATCTCTTGTTGGAATTAAAAGAATTTTGGCTATTTTTGGCCTAATACGGTCATGTAATATTGGACAGTACAGTATACACAGGGGGAAACATCGGATTTTCGTTAAAAAACATGATGTGACATCCGGTTTCTGAGCCTTCAGCCCGCCCCTCCAAATGTTCTGTTTCCTTTCCCAGTGGAAAATCTCAAAAGAAAATGGAAATCTCGGATGATTATTTCAACAAAGTATTGAAGGAAACTTTCCAGGTCCACAAAACTAAAGTGATCACAATTGTGGCATCAATAGTTATTTAAGTTACATTAAGTCAGTACTTCTCAAATAGTGGGCGCCAAATCCCCCAGGAGGGTGCAGAGCGTTGCCGGGGGTGGTGCATGTGATCTAAGAGAACATACTTTTTTACCGTACTATAATAAAGTGTAATTGGTGGCAGTGGCGCTCTCATTTTATAGTGTGCACAATATTTTTTAATCAAACAAGAGCATACAACAAAGAGCACAGGAGATATGAAGAGCTAAGGCAAGGAAATATGATGAAGCTTATGTAGCGTTTGGCTTGGCTTTGACATTTAATACAGTGGGTGACGAGGAAAGACCAGTCTGTTTACAGCAAGAAGCCAAATCAATTATGACGTCACCTAAAGAGATTAGACCCAAATCAAATTGATAAGCCGCTTGATATTTTTTCAGCAAAAACCTGCCCAATATTGCCAGCAATTGTCCCGCTTTGTCCGTGTTACATCAGTAAACCAGCGAGCACTGAGAGCATTATAAGGTGGCATACCAAGTTGCTCAGTGCAAAATAACCCCACACCATAGAAAAGGAGCTGATACTACCTGCAGCAAAAAAAAAAAAAAAAAAACTGTCCCTCTATCCAATTACACTGTCGTTTTTGTTCTATTCCTTTTTTTGTTGTTGTTTGGCATATTGTCCTCATGAGTTAATGTTGCTAAACAATTTGAATTTTTTATTATTTATTCTTTTTTTTCTTTTTTTTTTCAGTATCAAATGGTCAAAAAATTTACCTTGAGTCATAGACTTCATAATGATATCGACGGGACACCGGGCGCGGGGCCGATTAATAGGGGGCCTTAATTGTTGGCATGGCCATCAAAGCGGAACAGACAAAGAGCTTTTTTCATTGAAAATTTTTGTGAATAAATGCTTAAATCCCTGAATTATTATTATTGTTATTATTAGTTCAGCATTTTTTTTTACGTAAATATGTCGAAGTACAATGCTCGTCTGTTAGTCAATGTGGCGGCTGCTTTATGTAAACAGCTTTTCCATTGAAAATTCCTGTGAATAAATGCTTAAATCTCTGAATTCTTTATAGATATGGATGTAAAACAGTCTCGATTCTTGGTTAAAAGAAAAAAAAAAAAACATGCAGTTAGCATTTATTTTACGTGAATATGTCAAAGTACGATGCTAGTCTGTTAGTCAATGTGGTGGCCGCCTTATGTAAACAGAGCTTTTTCGGTGACAATTCTTGTGAATAAATGCTTAGATGCCTGAATTCTTTATAGATATGGATGTAAAACAGTCGTGATTATTGGTTAAAAGCAAAAAAAAAAAAAAAAGTGCAGTTAGCATTTATTTTATGTTAATATATCAAAGTACGATGCTACTGTTAGTCAATGTGGCGGCCGCCTTATATAAGGAGAGCTTTTCCAGTAAAAATTCTTGTGAATAAATGTTTAGATGCCTGAATTCTTTATACGAGGGGTATTCAAAAAGTAATGCACTCAACTTTATTATGTACAAACAAATTATAATAGCAACATGTATTATACATCAAAAGAAAGGTACAAGTGTGAGGATTACATTTTTACTTCTCCACGTAGTCTCCACCTCTCTCAAGAGCTACAGTCCACCTATGAATGAGGGCATGTATACCAGTGCTATAGAACTCAGCCGGTTGATCTCTAAGCCAATTCTTAACAGCAATTTTCACTTCATCGTCATTGCCCTATCGGTTGCTTTCATTCATTTCATTCCTTCATTTATTATTTCATTCATGTCAGTTCTTTTCAACTCATCCGCATAAGTTTTGTTGTCAGGATTGACAGAGGTGGATGGGCGACCACTACGAGGCTTATCGGCTATGCTGGCTTTACAAACCTCTTCATGGTCTTCAGTACTGTTTCTAAATCGCTGTACCCATCTTTTTACAGTACTATTGTCTATGGTATCATCCTTGTCGACATTTTCCAGCTGGTTGTGAAATCTCAGAAGGGTTTCTCCCTCTGCAACAAGGAATTCGATAATAGCTCTATGTTTCTGACGAGCTTCAAGAGGGGCTGCCATTTTGGAAGCTAGTTTAAGCTTTAAAAATCTGAAAATAAGAAAAAGGTGTGTCCTATCTTGTTTGTGCCAAATATAAACAAGATTGGCGAAATCCTGTACGAGCAATGCACTTGAGTGCATTACTTTTTGAATGCCCCTTGTAGATATGGATGTAAAAAAAAAAAAAAAGTCTCGATTCTTGGTTAAAAGCAAAAAAATCTAAATATGTCAGAGTATGATGCTAGTCTGTATGTATGTATGTAAAAAAAACAACGTCTCGATTCTTGGTTAAAAGCAAAAAAATGTAAATATGTCAAATTATGATGCTAGTCTGTTAGTCAATGTGGCGATCACCTTATGTAAACAGAGCTTTTCGGGTGAAAATTCTTATGTTACTTTTATATCTTGTGTATACTTTTTGTATATATAAGTATTATTTTTTTCTTTAATATTAAAAAGTTATGCAGATGTGTACTTATAACAATGTTATTGACAAATGATACTATTTACAGTGGCAGAAAGAGTTGGAGGGGCGTGAAACGTTTACCTCTTCTTTGGGGGGGGAGTTTAACAAAAATAATTCAGAAGCCCTGCATTAAGTAAATGTTTTCATGTTTTTTTTTTTTTGAATAAATTTTCACTATTACTAAGAACATGTTTCAGAGTATGCTTGTGCTTGACTAAAAAACTGCTCTTTTTTTTTTATCCTTGAGCATTCATAGTCATAGAGCATTTAGTTCAACTGTCTTGACCCAATAATTGCAAATATATTTATTTTGTCCTTTGGCTTAACCGTGTTTGTGGAGTGAATACGTCTTTGATCCTTTTCCAATCTGATCAGCCCCTGCTCTGTTGTGGAATCTTGAAAGCTATGCGCCTGTGTCGCTGTCATCAGCTAACACACAGATGGCTCCTTTGATGATTTCCACTCTTTGACGGCATGTCGGTACGTCTTTTATTATTCAAGGTATGGGACCGGCGGTGGGAAGAGTGTAACCTGTTTGTATGTCAACTTGCAAAGCTGCTTCACTCAAAATAATCACAGAGCTGCTGTTTGACATTGCCGTCACTCGGGTGTTATTTATAGCATCCAGGAGCTAATGCGTAGAATTCCCTGGACAAATGTGAAGGTGTGAGAAGTGTATCGCCACCTTGAATCTCCTTGGATAAGACCTTGTTGTGACGTTTTTGCTAACATTACTAACTGTGTATGTTCTTCATGCACACATGACACTGCACAGTCAGCACTTCTGTTATTTGTACACTGAGACTGAGGTTGTTTTGTTTTGTTTTTTTCCTACAGGGTACAGGGGGCAGAAAGGAGAAAGAGGTCAGGTTGGTTTCGGCCTACAAGGGGATCCAGGACCCATGGGACCACCAGGTAAGACCAGCAAACAAAGCTGATATGAAACTGTTTGTATACACTATGTCAATGTTTTTCAGACTATATTGTGCAAAAGCATGTACGGTACAAAGATGTGATCATCTATTTACTGACAAATTTGCTAACTCAGTGTGAATTCTGGTTATGTCTACTTGATTTTTACTTTTGGAACTATCATTTTGGGTTAAGAGAAACTGCCTGAATCTTTTTCCTACTAGGAAGGCTTTTTGTGTCTCAAATCAGAAAGCAAGGTGACATGCAAAACATGCTAAAAATGAATAAAGAGTGGAGAAAGTTAAGATGCCACTAAAACATTGGAATTAACTCAGCAATAAATGAAAATGAAAACTAAAATATATTTCTTGACTTTTGAAAATATCTTAAAAAATACCTTTTTTGGTGCTCACATTGTAAGTTAACATTTTTTTCCCAATAATATATATCATTTCCCTTTAAAAAAAAAAATGCCATGATTTTCATAATATTCAAAATACTTGGGCTTTAATCGTGCTTCAGTGCCAATGACTGATGGCAATAGACGTCCGGAATCGTGAAACCCAATGCTTTCATTAATATAGTATGCGAGCTATGAACTCTGCAGCATCCTTTAACATTGCAGTGTTGGCCATCTTTTAATCAATTGCTTTCAGTGTTGCCCCTAAGCTTAAGTGTGTTGATTCAGCCTCACCACTTTCATCAACACTAAGCTGTTGTCAGCAGCAACCCTTTGATGAATGCCTCTCACGTTGCGCACACGCACAATTCGGCAGTGCATTAGCAGAGGAACATATTGGAGCTGTTTCCATTAGAGTTAAAATGAGGTGCAATATTGATAATTATTCATCTTGCCCTTACACACGCAGCAGCTATTTCAGTAGACCTATTCTGGTGCTGCCCAGCATGTTTCAGTGCAATGTGATACTGCACAAAACCCTAAACTCACATAAACCCTTCTAACTGATACTGTAAAACCCCACGAAAAACGATCCTTCCTAAACCTGAACTGAAATATAGCTGAGGAACTCCAACCAAGTTACATCCAACCAAGTAGAAGCAAAGAAAGCTTCGGGATGCACGCCATCCCAAAAAAATCTACAACGGGGTCCCTCCATTTGCTACTGACTGACTAGCAGTTCCATTCGAAAGTAATAAAAAACAAGTTTAATGTTGCTCCGGAACAAAACTCTCCAATATCACATCAGAAGATGTCAGCATGTCCCCTGCTCCTGTGTAGTAAAAAATGATATCCCACAGGTGATATGGGAATGGCAAGTGGGCAAGGCCACTTTGATTTTCAGCCTTTGACCACTGAGTTATTACTGATCTTAATGCCATTTATCTCATCCACTGGGGTGCACAATTTATGTGCAGAGCCAAAGCAAGCTCACCTCCCGCCTTCTTTAGAAAAGACATCTGTTGAATTTTTTTCAGTAACAGCGAATCTTAACCATTTTTAGATAAATCAAATTAAAGTTACAGCACTTCAAGGGCGTCGGTTTGCATAGGGACGGTAGCGACACAACACTACCAACTTTTCAGAATGCTGAAATTTTCCCCAGCGACTTTTAAGCCACCTTATTTGCATTATATATTAAGTTCAGGTATATGGGTAATGATTGTCTTCCCATTTATTGTAAGGATAGAATAGACCCTACCATTATTAAGTGAATTATTTTCATTATGGCGTCATAATTCGTAATATTTACATAAAATAAATGCTAACTGCCAGGTTTTTTTTCTTTTTTTTTGCTTTTAACCAAGAATCGAGACAGTTTTATGTTCATATCTTTAAAGAATTTAGGGATTTAAGCATTTATTCATAAGAATTTTCAACGTAAAAAGCTCTTTGTGGTGATAAGGCGGCACCACAGTGGCTTAAAGACGAGCAGCACATTCAACATATTTATGTAAAATAAATGCTAACTGCCCATTTTTTTTACTTTTTTGTTTTTGCTTTTAACCAATCACTAATTTTGCTACTAAAAGTTCGACCTGCATCAGAGTTAGAATAGCATTAGTCTGTGTGAACTTGCTATCTTGCAAAACTACTGCGGTCAGGCCAACCTCCACAAGGAACAACAAAGTCAAGATAGCCATCTCTCATTTGGATCATTCTATACATAATGTGCAGTAATCGTTTAATAATCTGTTTGGTCTCAATGATATCCAGTCTCCATCAAAAAGTGTACATGCAGGTTATGCTGTTATAGCGTCCCTACTAATGTTGAGACCAAACCTACACCCTTGCTGTGCTTATACAAATGAAACAAAGCAAACGATAGGGTGTGTATTGCCTCATATCTGGCGAAATGATTCGCATCCCTATTCGATTTGATCACGATTAATCCCGATACTACACTTTAATATGATTATTGCAATATTTGTATATTACTTTAGACAGCACTCAAGTAAACATGTTTTTGTTTTAAGTCTGAATGTCTTTTATTATAACATTTTGTCTTTTTTTATTGCAAACAAGCTTAAGTCCAAACCTGTTTAAATGCAGGATTCTAAATATGAAAAAAAAAAAAAAAACATCTTAAAGGATGCATAACATGTTAATAATGAATAGATTTTTTTTTTTAAATTGGCATGTCAAAACATAATCTTGAGCATCCAGGTGTACCAACCACCACAGTGCCAAAAGACCAGAAATAACTTGCTGTTTCCGCAGTATTTATTTGGTATTTTTTAACACCCCCAAGGCTGATGTATGCTTCTGCATTCCGGTGACGGCGGAGTGACGGCATAGAACCTACGGCCTACGCCGTCATTGTGCACTTAAAAATCTGCATCAAGGGAACGCGTTGCTCTATAATAGCGTACCGCACAAATGCTATTTTTAGACCGTGACGTCGCTATTGTAACGCGGAAGTGGGACATTATCGACACACCCTCGCATTCAAACTATGTTATTTCTCCTTTTTTTCTCCGGTAATCTTTCAAAAAAGAACATGTCGATCAAACACTGCTGCTATGGAACTCGTAGAAACGGCTCTAGACATTATGACATATGAAGGATGTTTTCTTCATACGTTTCCCGAAACCAAAAACTCAGAGGAAAAAATGTGAAGGATTGATGAACTTGCGCAGACGTCCAAAAGACCAGTTTAACGCCAGCAAGATGAAGCCATTCACATTTCATATGCAGTAAACATTTTGTTGGGGGCGATGGTCCTACAGAGAACGAAGAGGTTAGCCATTTTGATATTTTTACTTGTTTTTTAGAGTAGCATTTTGCCATGCTGCTTCTGTCTGACAATGAATGACCTGAAAAAAAATGTAAATGGTATCTGACTGCCACTGTTACCTTTTCTGTTGTAAAAAAAAAAAAAAAAAAAAAACTTTCGTAAGGGGGAATTGTAAATAAATTATAGAATTAAGATTTGTTATTAATGAAAAGATTAAAAGTGTTGCTTGGCTGTCACTGAGTAGCATTTGCGATTGCTACACAAAAATAGCTATGTAAATTGCCCACAAGAACGGTCAGAGATGTAAGACAACCAGGGGATATAATATATAAGAAAGACAGGGCATACGGTTGAAAGGATAGATTGTTGTAACAGGAGAATGTCATTGTCAGTGGTGTAAGGCAATGCACACAAGAAAAAGGTGTCGATAAAAAAGCTAACTCTGGATCAGTTCAGCTCGTCTTTTTCAGCTCTCGACACTCAAACCATCTCTTTAACTGAACATTTGTATGTTCTTCCACATCCTTACCAGTGCATTTGGCACCAGGGACATCATTTTCGGACAGAACTGGTAAGTTTAGCTCAGTAAACATCTCGTTCGTACACAATTTCCATTTATTCACTATTAGGGACAAACGGGAGGTTGACGCGCCTAGCCACAATTGCTAATGTCATGAATATTAATGAGCAAAAGTGACATGTTTCTTGCGGTACACCATTCACCGCCATGGCACTAGAGGGGTGTAGCTTTGTCTGTGTACGGTCTTGGGGGACTCTTGTCGAATTCCTTTAGTTTTCTGACGGTCATTGACAGCAAAGGCAATGGAGATGGAACATGTGTACAGTGGGGCAAATAAGTATTTAATCAACCACTAATTGTGCAAGTTCTCCCACTTGAAAATATTAGAGAGGCCTGAAATTGTAAACATGGGTGAACCTCAACCATGAGAGACAGAATGTGAAAAAAAAACAGAAAATCACATTGTTTGATTTTTAAAGAATTTATTTGCAAATCAAGGTAGAAAATAAGTATTTGGTCAATACAAAAAGTTCATCTCAGTACTTTGTTATGCGCCCTTTGTTGGCAATAACGGATGTCAAACATTTTCTGTACCTCTTCACAAGGTTTTCACACACTGTTGCTGGTATTTTGGCCCATTCCTCCATGCAGATCTCCTCTAGAGCTGTGATGTTTTGGGGCTGTCGTTGGGCAACATGGACTTTCAACTTCCTCCACACATTTTCTATGGAGTTGAGATCTGGAGACTGGCTAGGCCACTCCAGGACCTTCAAATGCTTCTTACGAAGCCACTTCTTTGTTGCCCTGGCTGTGTGTTTGGGATCATTGTCATGCTGAAAGACCCAGCCACATCTCATCTTCAATGCCCTTGCTGATGGAAGGTGACGGTGTTCTTCGGATGCAGTTCAGTATTTCTCCTCCAAACATGAGAACCTGTGTTTCTACCAAAACGTTCTATTTTGGTTTCATCTGACCATAACACATTCTCCCAGTCCTCTTCTGGATCATCCAAATGCTCGCTAGCAAACCGCAGACGGGCCTGGACGTGTACTCTCTTTAGCAGGGGGACACGTCTGGCAGTGCAGGATTTGAGTCCCTGGCGGCGCATTGTTTTACTGATAGTAGCCTTTGTTACTGTCGTGCCAGCTCTCTGTAGGTGATTCACTAGGTCCCCCCGTGTGGCTCTGGGATTTTTGCTCACCGTTGTTGTTATCATTTTGACGCCACGGGGTGAGATGTTGCATGGAGCCCCAGATTGAGGGAGATTATCAGTGGTGTTGTATGTCTTCCATTTTCTAATAATTACTCCCACAGTTGATTTCTTTACACAAAGTGTTTTACCTATTGCAGATTCAGTCTTCCCAGCCTGGTGCAGGTCTACAATTTTGTCTCTGCTGTCCTTCCTCAGCTCTTTGGTCTTGGCTATAGTGGAGTTTAGAGTGTGACTGACTGAGGCTGATGACAGGGGTCTTTTATACCGATAATGAGTTATAACAGGTGCCATTAATACAGGTAACGAGTGGAGCCTCGTTAGTCCTCGTTAGAAGTTAGACCTCAATAGCCACGTTTACATGCTGACTTTTATTCATACCGATTCAAATCATTCCGAATGGAAATTTCAGATCAGCTGTTTACATGTCACTTCATCTATTCCGATCCAGCGTTTACATGTGACTGCCTTTATTCTGAAAGGACGCTTGACAACTGCCGTCTGACATGCACAGATTAATCAAAACAAAGCGTCACGTTGCAAAACATGGAGATCGATCGTCGGAGTGCTGCTGTTTTAACTTTAACCCACTTGTTGTGTTTGTGGGGTCGTAACCGCTTCTGCTGTTTTGCTCTTTTGCCTTGTAGTAGCCGGTTTTCCACCGGTTTCTAATCTGGTCAACGCTCCGGTCTATTCCGGCTTCGTGTAACCGCTCGTGAACTTTTTTAAATGGTTCACTGTTCCTCGTTTTACACCCTTCTAAGCGAGCAATTATATTCAATTCTTTTAAAGTTTGAATTAAATACAATCTTTCCGCCGGACTCCAATTAGGTGCGCTGTGCTTGGAAGCCATGTTGCAAGTGACGTTACTTACGTCACAAAGTGACGTCACCACGTCGGTACGGAGCATGTGCAGAAAGAACGCAACCAGACACCATTCCGCTTCCCTGTTTACATGATATAATTTTACTTCTAATCGGTTTGGGAAAAGGAATATTCCACCACTGTGAATCGGAATGAAATTCCATTCGGTTTGGGCCTGTTCATTCCGAATGAGGTGTTTATATGGAACACATTTATTCGGTTTGAACAAATATTCCGATTGTAATTGGAATATTTGGCTCCATGTAAACGTGGCATTTGACAGCCATAAATCTGCTTGTTTGTAGGTGACCAAATACTTATTTCCCACTCCAATTTGGAAATAAATTCTTTAAAAATCAAACAATGTAATTTTTGGTTTTTTTTCCACATTCTGTCTCTCATGGTTGAGGTTTACCCATGTTGACAATTACAGGCCTCTCTAATCTTTTCAAGTAGGGGAACTTGCACAATTGGTGGTTGACTAAATACTTATTTGCCCCACTGTATTTGCAGCTGCAGCTCATCAATATTAAACAGCAAATGTTGTTAATACAAATATTTGCAAATGTTTGAAAATGGTGGTGTTGTTGTGCTGAACCGGAAACGTTCTGAGAGGACCATTCACAGTCCTTCGACGTTCACGTCACGCACGTTGACATGACGCTTAGTCAGGATTTTTTGGAGGTGCACGTCAGGCTACAGCGTAGGGTCATAAATCGGGTCTGCGTTAACGGCGTAGGTCCACCATCACCACTACGCAGAAGCATAAATCAGCCTTTAGATGTCACTGTACCAAACAAAGCCTATTGTCAGTGTTAAATAATAATTCAGGTAGTTCCCAGGTTACGATGTACCCGACTTGCGTGATTTCGGCTTTACGACGCCTGGAGTCTCGTCTGCCATTTTCCAGTTGTTTTTTTTTTTTTGGTTTTGTTTTGTTTTTGTTTTTTAATAAAATGGACTTGTTTTGTGATGAATGATTTTATTTTAGCACAGGAAGCTTAAAGCAGTTAGTACTTCTGCACGTGAGTAAGAGAGCATGTACAAATGAAGTCGCGCAACCGAGTGAGGGAGAAAAGGGAAAGATTATAGCTGCAAGACTGCATGCACATATGTTGCGTGTGAAGCATCAACAGATGTAACGCCTTTTGTACTGTTTATTGTGCGTTTTCAATTGTGGCATAATACTTGGGGTGAGTTGATGTGATTGTTTTTGATGATGTGCAGATGCTAACTGATACATGCTAATCGTTTTTATGGATTGTTATTGCTGTTATATTGTTATTGTCAGCGGCTAGTTATAAATGCAACTTTGAATTTCTGTTATTGAAGATGAAACTGATTTAATTTCATTTTTATTTTAGTTTCATTTTGCAAGGGTTGATGTCATGAGCAGCTGTCAGCGAACCACACGGACATCTGACCATAGACTTCATAATATATTGACATGACACGGGGCGCAGGGCCTATCCGTAGGGGGCCTATTTTCAAAAACTTCCAAATGCAAATGTTTTCAAAATCAGAGCTGCTTCTGACCTAAAACCAAAAAAGGCACCTATCTTAGGCATATATGAGTCTCCATGAGCAGCGGCATCAAAAAATTCAAAGTAGTTCCCTTATAAAATCCCGATAATTTTTTTTCAAAACTGGCTATAAAATTTTCACATTTTACACTAGATGAACAAAAATCACCAAATGCAGAGATAATCGCATGTTTTCAGGATCAATGGCAATATTTAACATGTCATATGAAATTTTGCCCAAAATAGCAACTTATTTTTTTATTTTCTTTATTTTTTTATTTAGTGCAAATTAAATAAATGTTATGTAAATATTTGAAAATATAACAGTAGTGAGAAATCCAATATGGCGGCCGTAGCAGCTAGTTTTTCCCCATTTTATTTACGTTTCAAAATGCATGCATGGTACGAAAAATATAATAATTACCTTGAATCTTCGAACAAATCCCTCCTGAGACAATCCCTCCTTTTTGTATGCGGTACAGCTTTCGCACTTTTTAAAAAAAAAATCCAAGCTTAAATCCGGCTTGGGCTGCAGCGAGTGCTGTCTTCGACTGACTCTTGCTAAATGAAGCCAAGCCCCCTACGATAAGGCGTCACGCAGAGAATGACGACGTGTCAGGTCAACAGTTTTTGAAGTCTATGGTTTGACATCGTCATTTCGGAGTTTAGCTCGCGCTCAAGTGAGGACTTAACTTCAACTTCTTGGCGGGGACAGTACAATGACATTTAATAAATGTTTTTAGACAGTTATTTTGAGATTTAGAGGGTATTTGGGGTACTCATAGGGTTAATTCCGACTTACGCGGAAATTCGCCAGAGTAGGAACGCAACTCGCTCGTAACCTGTGGTCTACCTCTATAGACATACAACACAAATTCCTGCAACCTAATAGAACAAATAAGTCACACACACAATCCTCACGTCAGCCGTTGCCGAATTAATCAAACCCACTTCAAATAACAGTGAAAAGACAGTAGATGACGTCAATGGAAAGAAGATGAGCAGAGGCTGATCAAACTTCTATTGTTCATTCGAAAGGTGCTGTGAAATAGTGACCATGTAAAAAAATGGAAATGGTTGCACCAGTGTAATTTTACATGTAGAAAACAAATTTGGCACTCAAATGTGGCAGTTTTTTTTTTTTTTACCATTTCATCGTCATTGTAACCAAAACAATGCATCAGGGAACGTTGTTGACAGAATGATAGAATGGTCACACGGCAACAGGAGAGAAGAAAGGCTATGGATAGCATGCTAGCAAACTGCAAAAATCTAGCTCATTCTTGGTGTGACATCTTCTGTTTGGAGATTTTTTAGCGGGAAGGGCTAAAACAGTTGAGAACTGAGGACTAATTAGGACCTAATTTCATGATTAAGCCTTTACTGTCCCTCTCTTGGATGGATTTGTGTCCAAAATACTGTATGGTCTTCTATCATTTTTAAGTCACTTGCTGTAGTATTTCATAGTACCTTTAATTTTTAGTGAGTTTCGGTCCTAATAGCTACCTCGACCGCTACAATCACCAGCAGTTTGGATTTAAATTAGTAGCTATGGCCTACACTGTCTGCCCAGTTTACGTACACGTTTGCGCGGAGAGTGACAGGATATCAAGGGCAGAGCTACAGAGGGTTTGGTGTGAGCCGTTAGGCTGGAGATGGATAGAGGGGTGATGAAAAAGGCGAAGTTCTGTGTGTGTGTGTTTTTCCTGGGGGGTGCAGCAAGATGTGGGATTCTTGTTTTGCACAAACTCTCCATGAAATGATGTGAGCGGCCTGCTTAGATGGATGCCATAATTGAAGGCTTACACTGAGCCGTGCTCTGCAAGTGATACGGAATAAACAAACAGATCTTGCGTGAGATTCTGTGTTCTATGTATTGTACTGTTTGTAAAACAAAATACAAAGAGCTCTTTGGATTGTATATCCATGACAAGTTGTTGCTTGGTAACATAAGATATGACTATCTGCTCCGGTAATGTTTTCCTATAAGACTGTGGAAATGTTTCTCCAGTCACAACAGGGGGTGGCTTTTAGAAAAATGGATGCCCATTGAAAATATAAAATGTTTGAGGCATATGTGATAGCCATTTGGTCTGATTACCATCTCCATCAATGTTCTTCTAAGCTGCGCGCATGCGCAATCGTGCACTGCTTGCACATATTCAGCGCACAAGAAAATCTATGCAGGGCAGGAAACAAAATTAAAAAGAAACGTACTGTAGCGTCAATAGGACTACTGTCTGTCAGTGCCGCAGTGATGTGACAGCGCAACACCCCTTTTGGTGCGTTCGATACGGCAGCTCAACGCTCCCACTGGTGCGCTCGAGACAGCAATGCGATGCTCCCCTTGGTGTAGAAAAGTGAGCTTGATTCCTGTGCTGATTTACTGAAGCAACATTCTGCTGCCAATCTTTGCAAGCGCTACAGTATTAATTATTATCAGTTATCTATTATTATCTATTTACACTGAGAACAAGGGAATTTAACTAGTTTTAAGGAGGTGTGTTAGCAGTGTAGCTGCTCAGACACGGAGAATAGGAATCTTAGTGTCCTTTATGTCTGAACAGTTCTAATATGGGAGTTTGATATACTGTACTTCCATTGTGGTTATTTTTTTTTTATCCCTTAACTTACCCATGCCACAACTGGACCTTACCCAGGCTAAAGCAGTACTGTTCCTATGTTTAAAGCAGGACTCTCACATATAACCAGTGCTGTTAATCTTACTTTAAAAAAGTAATTAATTACAGTTACAAATTACTTCTCCCAAAAAGTAATTGCGTTAGTAACTCAGTTACCTGCATGTAAGAGTAATTAGTTACTTGGCAAAGTAACTGGTGATAATTTTCATGGTTTTTTTTTTTCCTCAAAAAAAAAAAAAAAAAAAAAAACAGGTCACACAATGTGAAGTTTAAAGGGTTTTTTGGGACAATTGGCCCTAGCCCAATTCTTTACCCTAAACTTAACTAGACACAGGGGTATTGCGGATATTGCGATAACTAGATAGTAACCGTTGCTATGTGTGGAAGTCATTTTATGTTGTGAATCAACCGTTAAAGTTGTTAAAATTGCTCCCGTTATTGCATTAGTTCCCTTCTTTCTACTTTTGACGTGTGTAAGTTTTAAAACTATTTAATCATTAAAAGATAGATTTAAGTCTAGATTTTGCCGATTTAGGAGCATTTTAGAGAAAAAGTTACTTAGGTTCGCTAGGAAGGTTCTTTACAACAGAGCCTTCCTGTGAAGTCTACGCTTTAAGATGGCAGCTGTTTACTAACGCATCTAGTTCTTTATTATACATGTTGCTAATGCAGCCGTATCTGTCATTTGCATCTAGTTCTGTGTGTTCTGTAGTGATATCTACCAAAGCATCATGTGGGCGTAGTTTGTAGGCTATCGGCTACAGTCAGGTATTATTGGAGCCACCTAGCATAGTAGCCTCGTGTTTGCAACAGCGTCACCCTCCCTTGCCTCCTCCCCACTCCTGCTCTTCTCTCTCGTCTCCGTGAGTCCGTCTTTCTCAGACTTTTCTTGCGTCAGTCAACCAGCATAGTAACGCACGCCTTTCCCGCCTCAGTAACAGTAACAGCGTTGCCAAGATGAAAAAGTAATTAATTAGATTACTCACTACTGAAGAAAATAACGCCGTTTGTAACGCCGTTATATTCTAACGCCGTTATTAACAACACTGCATATAACATAGTCCACATCTCATGAACAACGAGATTTTGGTCTTTTCCATTGTAAGTGGGCCAAATCAACTAAATTAAAAGTAAACTAATGAAAAACACATTCTTTAAATAAGCCGTGTAACTTGCTCTGATCCAAGGTTTTGAACAGGCGTAATACTGGTGTGTGGCCACCGTGTACTATAGATGGGAATTCATAGGATTTTTACGATTCCTATTCCATTATCGATATTGCTTAGCGATTCGATTTTTTATCGATTCTCTTATCCATTCTAATTTGGGGAAAAAGAAGAACAAACATTTTATACTGGCATCTAGTTTGTTTGATCACAAACTTACAAACTCACGAAGTCAAAAGAGGCCCAAAGCCTCGATGTTAACTGTGGCAAATAGACAAGAATGTGTAACATTTTACTGAAGCATTTTTCTAATAGAAATTTTTAAAATCCTTTTTTTTAAAAGGACATATGAGCTGATAGCACTCAAAAATAATAATAAAAAATGATAAACACAACAGAAAAGTGCGTAGTGCAAATGTGCAAAATTAACAATTCTTTTATAGAAAAATAAGCATGTCTGCTTTTTCAGGTAGGATACGTGATCTTTCTGGACTTATGGTGTCTCCTGCAGTGAAGAACACCCTCTCAGATGGGGTGGAGAAAGCCTTGCGACACAGAAAGTGTTCAGCTAGTCCAGACAGCAGGGGCAGAGTATCTTTTTTGTTGTCCCAAATATTAACAAGTTTATAATTAGGTCAGTGTAATTACATAAGGACTGTTGGATCTCATACAAATAAGACAAATTTTAACACAGTCATCCATTAACTTGGATTTGTTAACTTCCTCGACATAGTTGGGGTACTCTATGGAAAGGCCTTTTGATACTGAGTAGAATAAAAGTGGTTTGGGACCAATGGGACCATCCTATCGCAAATTACAGGCGAAAATACGCTGATTGGCTGTAGTTGTCAGGTGCATTTAGGGAAGTCATTCTGAACATCCACTTCAGTTAGTCGTAGCGACACAAAAATACCACCATCTGATGCGGAGGTATATACTTTTGTGTGAAATTATCAGTAGTCAGATTGGCCCTACGACCCACCAAATTATTTAGATAAAAACACTGATTGGTGGACTACCGACCGAAATGAGTATTAAAATTGCTCATAAATTTGTTAAGGATTATTTTAGATTCAAATATGTTGCATTTTTCTTTTAGAGTTCGCAGTTCGTGGGTCTTTAGCGATTGGGAAGTAGCGTGGATTTTGTTTTCTTCGAGGTTGTAGGCTCATCTTCTGGCTCGTCAGGTGCCCTTTTCCCCGTAAAAAATCCATTCAAAGACGTCTGTTTTTCAGTCATTCTAGTGTGGGGGCTAATTATTTCCGGGAATAAATGTGATGCGCCCACCCTACGTCAGATATTATTATCGAGGACAGCGCACATAGATATACCAAACAAGATGTACAGCTAGCAGTCCAATCAATGGATTTCTATGACAACATTCCATCCTGTAGTATTATATCTAGAGTAGACAGGGATACTGGTGTGATAAGGGGCACAGGCCAAAGTTAATATGGCCATTATGCAGTCGTTAATAAATTATTATTTCTTTTGCGGTCTGGTAACAAATGCGACACGGACCAGTACCGGTCCGTGGCCCGGTGGTTGGGGACCCCTGCGATAGACCCATTAATAGACTTTTTAGGAAAAATCTCCATTTCTTTAAGTAGTCTCATGAATAATGAAAATGTGAAAATCAATCCCTTGGTGACAGCTCTCTAGATTGAACTTGGTGAGCGGTCACGCTTTGAATAGTATCGTAGTGTTACTTGCTGAATCGAGTAACATGCATAAATTACGAGACATAATTGTGACGCAATTTGTGCTGCTTGGAGTCTATAAGAGAATAGTTAAATAATCTGGCAAACGATTCCATGGAATTGGAAAGCACGGATTCGGTCCTCAATTCCCATCCCTACCTTGTACACATCTGATGTTGCTCACCGTGGTCCGCAGTGTGCTCAGGGAGCTTCTGTGTCTGCTCAGATACATGAAAAATTACAGGGAACATTGATCTCCATCCTTTTTTTTTTTTTTTTTTTTTGTCAAGGCCTTCCGGGGGCAACTTCTCAGGGTCCTCCTGGCTCTCCCGGACCCCGTGGACCGGCAGGGACTTGCGACCCAAGTGACTGTCATCCATTTGAGCCTAGTGTGGCTTTCAGCCATCCTGCTCCGAGCTCACAAGTGCAGCCTGACACTGTCCGTGATAGGAAAGGAGGGACAGTGTGATCCGGGTCTCTACAATCAACATTTGGATGCAGTAGGGGTCTTTTTGTGACATTGCTAATGGGCTTGTTTTGAATGCATTTTTTTTAACTGTACATTTAGATTAGGTCTTGTTTTCACCCACCCCTCTTCCCTGCTCTGATGTAATGCATTCCTCCTCAACTATTACGTATCCGAGGGCCATGAAATGACTTGGTTTAGTTACTTTCAGCCCCGTTGGATTCGTTGGAATAACATGATCTTAATTATTTGTTTGCCTCCTTAATTGGCACGCCTCTGCACCCTTCTGTTCAAATTCAGATAAGCCGTCTTGCTAGCAGAAGTCGTGCGTGTGTGCAAAATACGACCAAGAATGAGATTATCTGAATGTTTGTTTCATGTGCGCCTGTGAGAGAATTAGAAGCTCTTTACTTCTGTCGATTTTGCACGGTGGTCTTTGGTTTGAGCCGTCGCCCTTTGGAACTCCTTGTTATCAAGCTACTGCAGGGCCCGCGGGTGACCTAAAACATTTAAATAATAGTGTAATAATAGATGTGTGTTTCAAGGGAGAGGGAGCAAAACATCTGAAATGAAAATATCTTTGGAAAAAAAAAAAAGAAAAGGATCTAGCGCCTTACGTATAACCAAAGTGCATCCACTGTGTCTGATATAAAATTATTTATTTTTGTGGTGAGATCTTAAAGACTGTATTAAAAGGACTCTTTTATTTCTGGAAGGTGGATTAACCCATTTCTATATGAGTGTGGCTTAGTTTAGGTTTATCATAAAGTGATTTGCATCGTGCATGATAATCATTTAAAAAAAAAAAAAAAAAAGTGTCTTCCCATTTAGTGGTGAAACATCAGTCTTTAATTAGCTTTGCCATGGCAACTGGCTGTACAAAAAAAGGGAGAAAACCCATTGAGGGCAGATTTATACTCATGAAAATGTGCTGTATTTAAAACGTCTAAAATTTTCATGCGACTGATATAATTTCAGCTTTATGGAGGAGTATTAGGGCCACAAAGACTAGAAAACAGTAAATAAGCTAATAAAGCTGTATTATTACAAGAATAAAGTTCTAATGATGTTTCTGAAGATGTAGTACCGGTAATTAGAATGAAATATTTCTTGCAGCTATTTACATCTTCTAAAATGTTCTTAATTATAATGAAATGTATCACAGTAATAAGAATTCTTGTAACAATTTAGTCATCATGGGATCCTTTAATCGTAATATTTTTGCTTCTGTTTTGTTTTCTAGTAATTTTATTACTTTACGGCAAGGGAAAGTTGTATTTTATTCAACTTTTTTGTTGTCCTGTACTCAATTACAGTGGTACCTCTACATATGAATTTAATTCATTCCAGGACCTGGTTTGTATGTCAAAATGGTCGTATATCAAGCGGGATTTTCCCATGAGAATACATTGTAAATCGATGAATTTGTTCCACAGCCCAAAAACCTACGCCAAATCCTTATAGGGAACCACGGATAGAAGGAGATGTAGTTCTTAAAAGATAAATCTTAGTACGAGTTATAATAATTTAATATTAAAACCCCTCTTAATGTTTTTGTTTCAATAAAATTTGTAAAATTATTTTAGCTTGTAGGTCGCCATTGTTGTTGACGTCGCAGGACGGTAACGTCACATGGCCACGCTGCCGGAATTCCATGTGCCACTCTTTAAAAAAAACAAAAAAATGTGTCACTCTTTAATTATGTAAGGTAGTGATTTAAATACGCCACACGGTGTCAGTGATGCCGTAGTTTTCCTTTAATCCACAGTGGGGTGTAAGGCAGAGAGAAAGGAGAGTGGACACAGGCGTTCAGATTCGCAGCTTGTACCGCGCCATTTATTGGCATAAGCTTCGGCAACTCCAACACAACAAACATAAGTATCATATAGTGAAAAGAAAACAAAAATAATATTCATATCTCTCAAAAAATAATGTTCACGAAAAGAAAAGTGCTTCAATCTGTCTTAATGAGGCCCTATTCTCACACTGTTAAACAACAAGACAAAGAGAACGGTGGCCTATACTACAAAGCCGGTTTTCTGGCTTAGCAGGGTAACTTGGGGAGTAACTTCATCACGTGCAGCCTATCTTGCCCGCTAACCGGGATTACGAAAGGTGGATATGTTGGAACTGGGGAGTGTTGCCATGGCAACACACGCCACACGTCAAACCTGGTCGTCTCAGAGTTAGATCTTGTTTAACCCCAGGATTCCGATTAAACAGCACTCCTCTGCGGATGTCTCCTCCTGACAATGACAGCGTACCTGGACGACCCATACGACATTGGCGCGCGGATTGTGAGGGGCTCTCTTCGGAGGGCGCAGGTTTTTGGAGACCGCCAAAAGAAAGGACATATACGTATTCATACAGTCAATGGGACTAAACATACAATCATCCTGCTTCATGTGGTGATGCGCGATAAATTATTTCTTACAGTTAACGTACCAAATCTTATTTTATTGTCCTGACAGCAGGCTTTATTTCTTTTCATGGACATAAGTTAACTGGCATATTGACGCATTCACAAATCACACGATCTGTATATTCGCTGCTAACAGACCCAGACCCGTCGCGCTCTACTTGCCGAAGCGGTGTTGGATTTCGCGGTGAGGGTGGATTTTAATTCCTCATAACTCCGCATGATTATCGCGCATTCCTCCTCTGTGAAGAAAGGTGCCCGTGCCATCGTCACAAGTAGTGGTGACTCTTGTCTCTGCCCCGTTTTATGTGAACGTGCAGTAACTCTGACTGGGTTGACACAAGTTTGACTAATCAACCTCATAATCAGCGTCGTAGTACCGATTGACCACAAACTAGATAACCAGGTTTTGTCAACTCCGGTTACCCGCTGGTAAACTGGATTACTTCAGGAGAGGTTGAACTCCGTTCGTAGTATAGGCCCCAGGCATTCACAAATTCACAATCAAAATAGATATGCAAAATAAACATAAAACTTAATCAGACTTTGGTCAAACTCTATTTAAACATTTTAGCAACTCGTTTAGCTCAACAAATGCAATGGATGGCAATATTTAGTCACAATGTAAAAACTATGATCCTGGGAGCCATTATCAGGAGTCTTGTTTGTTGTTAAGACAACACTCAAATGAACGTAAATCACAATGGACCCGCACTAAACAGGAAACTACTGCGTCACTCGAGGGACAAAACACACTCATTAGCTTGATCTCTTATTAATTTAAAACTCACCATTGACACCTTATTGTGTATTTAAATCACTACTTTAAATAGTTAAAGAGTGACAATGTGAAATACGGCAGCGTGGCCATGTGACCTCACCGCCCTGCGATGTCAACAACAATAGAGAGCTACTAGTTTTTTTTGTTTGTTTGTTTGTTTTTTTAAATTTTACAAATTTGATTAAAACAAAAACATTAACAGGGGTTTTAATATCAAATTATTATAACTCGTACTCACATTTATATTTTAAGAACTACATGTCTTTCTATCCATGGTACCCTTTAATAAATACTGCAGGTACAATTACAAATAGCAATTACACATAGCAAAACAAATACCATAAATCAGACATGTCCAAAGTCCGGCCAGGGGGCCAAATGCGGCCCATGGTCAAATTTCATCCGGCCCCCAGCCTCTGTCATAAAATCAATCAAATCTGGCCCGCACACAGACTTAATAAATTGGTCAGCAGTACTGCAACCAGCATATGAAGTAGCTTACACACGAAATGCTGCTCCTCATTTACCCACTAAAAGTCAGCAGCACTTCACCCCTTTATTGCCAAATGTATCACATTTGATACACCTAAAATTTCATGATTTTGAAGTTAGAATTTTGACTAAGGCTGTCAAACGAATAAAATTTTTAATCGAGTTAATTACAGCTTAAAAATTAATTAATCGTAATTAAGCGCAATTCAAACCATCTATAAAATATGCCATATTTTTCTGTAAATTATTGTTGGAATGGAAAGATAAGACACCAGACAGATATATGCATTCAACATAGAGTACATAAGTACTGTATTTGTTTATTATAACAATAAATCAACAAGATGGCATTAACATTATTAACATTCTCTTAAAGCGATCCATGGATAGAAAGACTTATAGTTCTTAAAAGATAAATGTTAGTACAAGTTATAGACATTTTATATTAAAACCCCTCTTAATGTTTTCGTTTTATTAAAATTTGTCAAAATTTCAATCAAAAAATGAACTAGTAGCTCGTCATTGTTGATGTCAATAATTACACCATGCTCACTCATTGTGCTGAAAACCCATAAAATCATTTGGGCCCAAGCGCCAGCAGAGGGCGCCAAACACCAAAAAACAAGTAACAAGCGGACATTACACTGCTGTCATTTTAATTTGTTTGAGCGGGGCATGTGCGTTAATTGCGTCAAATATTTTAACGTGAAAAATAATTACTGCCCGTTAACGCGATAATTTTGACAGCCCTAATTTTGACATTTCTTTTTGGGAAAAAAAAAATGATGGATGCAAGTCAACACATGCATCTGCAGGTTCCATAAGAAAAAACATGATTTAGCATGGGTCATAGATATTAGAGCGCTTATTACACATGTTTTTTTTTTTTTACTTTTTACTTTTCACAAATTTAAAAAAAAAGGTTTCAGTACGACCTTATTTTTCAAATTTTGGGATTCTCTGATAATTGCTTCATGTTGCAGGTATTTAAGGGCTTAGCAACATTACTCCGTGTGACCCTCTACTTCCAAATTTCTAAAATGGCAACAATCAAACAAAAAAAAACAAACCTGACAAAGCTGGCGACTTCATTGCTGATGTTACAATAATAATAATGATAATAGAGTCATCCTCGCGATTGCAGACACATATTCCGGCCGGATTGTCAAGCCAGTTCACTAACGTGTACACCACGCTCATATTTTTCTATAATTTCCTTCTTAATTTTAATAGTAAACGTCACCTTTTTTCCTTTGTACAACACTTGCACTAACCTTCTTGCATTTCTCACACAACAAAATACGCCGTGCGTCCATCTTGCAGGAAAACAATGAATTTGTGACACTGTCACATATGAATGTCGTGATATGTCGAGAGAACTGTTTACGTCAGATGTCAAAATAATTGTATGTTGATGTGTTCGTATCGAGAGGTACCACTGTATTTATCTGAAAAACATTATTCTTGTAAAATAACCGTTTTAAAATAACCGTCAACACTATGGTTATATACTCGCAAAATTAAATCTTAATTATTTTAGTGCCATTGACCATGATACACATTCAATCATGTGGCTGTGAATTTAAAGTTAGTTTGTCCCTAGTAGACATACAATCCATTTGGGGCGCTTTCACAAGAGCACTGTTTGGTCCGTTTTAAAAGGACCAGGGTTCTTTTTCTCAGATAGTCCGCTTCGTTTCGTAAATGTGAACGCGCATCCGTACTCTAGTTCAGACTAAACAACCGAACTCTGGTCCGCTCAAAAATTGTGGGTTTCGGTCCCCTTTAAGCGCACCCTGCTTTGCTTGGGAATGCAACCAGAGCAGGGTGTGCTTTCGCTACTTTATGTGCAGCGTCACAGCGTGGAGCTGTGATGCTCTAGGCTGTTACGGTACGCGCAGGGAATCTTTGGAAGCGGACGCTATTCATGATCAACAATGGCAAGATGACAGACGATTAGCCATGGGCAAATGTTGTTGTTCTGCACAAAGCAGCTGCATTTGTTACACAGAATCGGGTTCTAATGTAGTGATTGTGTTTTGCAGACTGTTGCTTAACATACAATGTGAGAGTTATTGGCCGAGAAAGACAGAGCCTCTCGTGGCGACAATATGACAGTCCAAAAAGTCACAAAAGTGAAAGTGATTGCACACCTATGTGATTTAGGGGTACCTTGCGGTTCCCTTTCATGGTTTTATTTTCCCCTACATTTTTTATATACTGTAGTTCACTCGGCAGTGAGTCAGGAGGGAGAAACACCGCCACTGGCCGAGCGGCAACTTGTTATGCTTTTTTTTTTAACGTGCGTGCATAAAAACTTCTGCTCCATACAATTCAGTTGACAAAAAATTGATAAATGGCGGAAAACATAGACAAGGCTGAAAAAGCAGATTCTGCTCTTGCCCCTCTCTTCAAAATAAACTGCTATATTTTAAGCCAAAAGAACTGTTGTGTTTGATAGAACTATATGTCTATATGCTGCCATAACGGATTCATGGCGCATTAAATCTCCTAACTATTTTAATTTGTTTTACCCCGGAAACTCCCGTTTACAGACTTCGCGCTACCGCTTTTGTTTCAACCTAGCCATAAAAATAAGGTAAGTAATCATATTTATTATTCGAAATGTAATTTTTAGCTCAGAATCATAAATTGATGTCTAATATTTAGTTTAAAAAAAAAAACTAAAAAATTACTCACTCGCATATTTTAGACATTTAAACAAATAAAAAATTAGCGTCTGTAAAAAAGTCACGAATATCTACCTCATAACTATCGCTTAATTGCATTTTTTTTTCATTACTGCAGCATTTTTTCCCAATAATTTAGATGATAAATAATCGATCCAAAGAAAAATTGGGAAAAAACAACATTTAAAACGGTAAATATATGAAAATGGAAATCTCGACCACTGCTCGATGTCTGCGATTTCTGCATCGCGACCCTTGTTATATTACCATTATCACCCAAAAAATCCCCCCAAAATCCGGCCGTGGCCATTCACAGCTGTCTTCACACTCGGTGATACATTCTACATGGAGTTTTTTTTTTTATCAAAAACGGATAGGTACGCAATAATATCTGGTTAAAATCATGGCGTCTTTAATTATGCTCTCGCGTGCTGTCACCTCCAGTTAGGGTTTTACTGTTTAAATTGTTTTTTTCTTTAATGCCCTGCTGTTCAAAAATTTTCTTCCCCCAGAAAATTGAGATTTTAAGCTTTCCAATCATGTATCACACATGCATATACCTACGACAATTTTGAAATTTTGCCAAATTGGGGGTCTCAGAACAGAACTTCAAGTCACCTTTGTGTTTTCTGCCATATCGTATGCACGGTTATATTAGCATTGTAAAATAAAAGACAGTGATAAAAAAAAAAAAAAAAAAAAACCTTTGTACAGCTTAACGTAAAAACAATGCTACATTACGTGCAGCATCACAGCACCACGCTGTGACGCTCCACGCTCTCTTCCATCCCAGGAGGGAGGTATTTCCTCTTCTATTTGTCCAATCAATGAGTACGCCTTTCTTCCATGTAATATGACTCGTAAAGTTCGGTTGGCGCAGGGTGAATGCTGAACTTTTTTAACAACTCATTTGCAAGTGTTGCTGCAAGGTAGCTTTCCAACCGAACCCTTGTCCTCTTGGTCTCATGTGAAAGCGCCCTTGAACTTGGAGGGCTGGCAGTGAATTAAGATTCTTTAATTTTCTGCCAGCCCTCATACAGATTGGATGTGTATTGCCGTCAATGGCAGCTAAAGAGTTACCACAAAATGATTTAATTTTTAATTTTTACAGTGTATTTCTGATTAAACAATGACTAACTGATGTTCTAAAACTTTGCTAATGCAATAATGATATTCAAAACCTTGAAATAAATAGCATTATTTTTGGAATTCTATTTCTTTAGTGTCCCAAGTGCTCATTCATATATTTTAATCTTACTCTTGTCTAAATGTGTAACTACTCTCAGTTGTATACCACAATGATAAGTAATGAGTCTTTAGCATATGGTTTTTCTTTCTGGCTAATGGGGCCTGTAATGGGACCTGATGATGTAATTACACAAGCAAGTTATCATTTTAACGACGTGTTAAGGTTCTCAGTCTACACGGTTAGAAAGGTTGCTGCTTTGTGTGCCTTCGTTGATTTAAAGTGTCGTGTTGTGTTTACACAGTGTTAGCGGATGATGATTCCTCTGGTCTATTTGTATATTTTTGCGTTTCCGTGGCGCCAAAGTAATCGGAACACTTCGCTAAATTTGTTTGAACTTACACAAGTACTTGATATATTGACAATAACATTCAGGTTATTTTTTATTTTATTTTTTTTATTTCATCGTCTTAACACTGGATGATGTTGATTGATTGATTGATTGATTGATTGATTGATTGATTGATTGATTGATTGATTGATTGATTGATTGATTGATTGATTGATTGATTTACTAATATCTGAAGATGTTTTGACGTACTGATCTTATGCTTTGAGTCAAACTGCCTTTACAGTAATTTAATAATACTGACAATTGATCTGTAGGCAATATTAGTTTACTTTGACCTACAGTGGCTCTGGAGGCACTGGGCAATTATTAGGTGTGCAGCATTGATTACAGGGGAGTCAACAAATTTAGGTTTTGCTAAAGTAATATCTGTATTCTATCCATCCATTTTCTATACTGCTTATTCTTATTTTGGTTTAGGGTGAACATACAAATAGTTTTACAGTGGTATGAAAAAGTATCTGAACCTTTTGGAATTTTCACATTCCTGCATAAAATCACCACCAAATGTGATCTGATCTTTGTGAAAATCGCAGATGTAAAAACACTGTCTGTCTTAACTAAAACCACCCAAGCATTTATAGGTTTTCATATTTTAATGAGGATAGCATGCAAACAATGACAGAAGGGGGTAAAATAAGTAAGTGAACCCTCTGCCTGAGGAGACTGAAAGAGCAATTGAAACCGATTTTTACCAAACATTTTAAGACAGGTGTGTGCCCAACCACTCATGAGTGTTTTAAAGCTGCCCTGCCCACTATAAAACACACACCTGGTAAGAAATGTCTTGATGATAAGCAGTGTTTGACGTGCATCATGGATTGGTCAAAAGAGCTGTCTGAAGACTTGCGAAGGATTGTTGATTTGTATAAAGCTGGGGAAGAAAAGGAAACCATCTCTAAAAGTCTGTATGTTCATCAATCGACAGTCAGAGAAATTGTCTGCAAATGGAGAGGGCTTGCCACTGTTGCTTCTCTCCCAAGGAGTGGCCATCCACCAAAGATGACGCCAAGAGTTCAGCGCAGAATACTCAGAGGGCTAAAAAAAAAACTTTCGTGTCTGCTAAAGATTTACAGAAATCACTGGCACAGTCCAATATCTCTGTGCACACATAAACTATATGTAAATTTATGGCCAAGAATAGTGTTCATGGGAGGACTCAACGGAGGAAGCCACTGCTGTCTAAAAAAAAAAAAAAAAAAAAAAAATGCTGCTTGTTTAATGTTCGCAAAAAGGCACTTGGACACTCCACTGAAGTGTTGTCAAAATATTTTGTGGACTGATGAAATCAAAATTGTTTTGGAGTAACACACAATGTCATGTGTGAAGGAAAAATGGAACATCTCACCAACATTAACACCTCTTTCCCACCATGAAGAATGTTGAAGGGAGCATCATGATTTGGGGCTGTTTTGCTACCTCATTGCATTGACAACTTGCAATAATTAATAGAAGAATTAATTCAAATGTTTATCATGATTATTGCAGGAAAACCTGAGGCCGTCTGTTAGACAGTTGAAGCTAAAAAGAGGATGGATGCTGCAACAAGACAATGATCCAAAACAGAGAAGTAAATGAACTTTGGAATGGTTTCAGAAGAACAAAATACACGTTCTGGAGTGGCCAAGTCAATGTCCAGACTTGAACCCCATTGAAATGCTGTGGCATGACCTAAAGACAGAGATTCATGCCAGACATCCCAGGAATCTGACTGAACTACAGCAGTTTTGTAGAGAAGAATGGGCCAAGATTAGTCCTGGTCGATGTGCCAGACTAATCTACAGCTACAGGAAGCGTCTGGTTGAAGTTATTGCTGCCAAAGCGGGGGCCACAAAATATTAAATGTGATGGTTCACTAACTTATTCTTCCCCCTTCTGTCATTGTTTGCATACCATCCTTATTAAAATATGAAAACCTATGAATGTTTGGGTGGCTTTAGTTACAGCAGACACTGTGTTTTTATCTGTGTGATTTTGACAAAGATCATATCACATTTGATTTTATGCAGAAATGTGAGAATTTCCAAAGGGTTCCAAAGGTACTTTTTCATACCACTGTAATTCCTTAACAATTTACCCAGTTTGGATGGAAGAATCCTCAAATTAAGGATGAGAAACTGCAGTTAATGAAAATTATGTCCCACTGAGCTCTTTGCGCAGCATGCTGTAACATCACATCCTGGGAAAAGTAGCACCTCATGCTTTTCCTATTTCCTAAAATCTCTTAACCCTGTGTTCATAATCTCAAATTACCAGAAAGAACCTGTTGAAAGGTCGTGTTTTTTTATTTAATTCCTGAAGTGACGCAAACAATAGAATAAGCATTGATATGTTCTAGTATGCGCTTTGTCACCTAATTTTAAAACCATTTTAAGCGGTCATGGATTCTTGGCAATGTTGAACTCACTTCTGCTTAAGAGTATTGCTGGGACAAAACTTGCACCATGTAGGTATGATAGTTTTGGCAAGTCCTGTAAATGCGACATGTTTTAATCAATAAATGGTAAGTCGTATATTGAAAATGCAGGACAATACGTGCAAAAATTCCATATTTGTGGATCTAGCTCTACTTGTGCTGTGCCTTCATTTTCTATCACGTTTGTCCTCAATAGGGTCCCAGATTAACTGAAGCCTATCACATCTGATTTCAGGCATACGCCCTAGCTGGTCGCCAGTTAATCACATGGCGCATAGAGACAAAGACTTATTATTCTCACTCAAATTTACACTAATGTAAGTTCTTTAGTTAACTAAACGTCTCTGAAGGAAGCCAAAGAAGCGAGAGAGTGAATATATTGTATGCATTCTATTGAATACATAAGGTCACTATCACTCATTGAACAGTTGGTATATATAACTGTCTTCAGTTTCTAATAGATGTTTTATGTCTTGTTGGAGGAAATGTAGCCACATCATTTTATTTATCATTTATTTTTTGTGAAATGTGGCTTTTATAGAGTTGAAGCCACTGCTTGAGGGAATATGCTGTAAACTATTCTTTTTTACTACGGTAATTATAATTATTGTTATTTAATGCTGATGTTGATGCTGATTTTTTTCCCCATTTCTTTCTAAATTCTTCCTTATTTAATAGTTTTTTTTTTTAATTTTTTTTAATCATGTTTCTTTTGTTTCTAGTCTCTCATCACAGAGCATCAAATTTGATGGAAAAAAATTTTTAACAGCATGGCTGTTTGGTCACCACCTGGGTTGTGTAATGAATGCGGTTTTATTTGAAGACTTCATTTATGAGTCTAAAGAGACCCCTGGTGGATGATAGTGAAAATGTTAAATACAGACGACTGGGCTATAGTCTCTATGATTGGCTTGTGGCTTTTTTCATCATGTTCCTCATAATGAGCTCCCCTCTGAGACAATAAATCTGAACTTGATTGAATTTTGATGGGCACAAAACATAATCTGAACTTCCTGTTTTTCCTCAGTTGTACCAATGAGTGCTTATCCTGTGTGTACATTTTAATACTAATGTAACTTCAATTTGGCTGAGATAACAAGGGGGAATGTGGCTCCTGATGTCACAGCCTCTGTCACCTGTATTATTCGTCCAAATCAATGTAACTATGTGGAGCCCAAAACACAACGGTGTATTGTAATAAGGGAAACTTTATTTGGCTCTCGGCATGCTGTCTCAGATTTAAATGTTCTGCCTGCTGCTCTTAAAGCAAATCAGTTTAAAAACTGGTGTCGTACTGAGTGTCCTTTTGTCCTCGTTTATGTTTGCCTTAAATCTACCTCACTCTGTTCGACACGTGATTTAGCTATTTGTTTTTTTGTTTTGTTTTTTTTGTTTTTTAATGTTTTCACACAAAATCAGTTTAGTGAGTTGACTTTTTATTTGATAACATGAGTGTAAGTTATCTTTCACATATGTTTTTGTTTGCAGCATTTTCTTGATCTATACTGACATATGCCTTGTGTGCAATAAATGTTGTTCACTGCTTTATTTATGAGATTCTGTTGTATTTCTGCACAGAACACCAATCCCTGGAACTGTAAAACATAATTCAACTTCAGTTTAAAAAAACACAGTAGAAGGACCTTAAATTATTTTCTTATAAAACAGTTTTTACATTTTACATATTTGTTTTATCATAGTGTTATCCATTACTTTGTATTTCAATTGTACATTGTTTCTATGCTAAACATGAATATTTTGTCTTCAGTCAGACAACAATGTGTAACAAACATGTCTTCTATCATCTTAAAGCCCAGGTGTTGCGTGATCCTTTATCTATATGTCATTGATACAGCTGCAGTCTTATATTACCTTCACAAAACGTATAGGAATAAGTAGAAAACTAGCCCCAAGCAAATTATATACATATATATTATACAGTATATATGGCGGAAAACACAGACAAGGCTGAAAAAGCAGTTTCTGCTCTTGCACCCCTCTTTAAAATAAACTGCTGTATTTTAAGCCAAAAGAAGTGTTGTGTTTGATAGAACCATATGTCTATGTGCTGCAATAGCAGATTCATGGCGCATTAAGCCCCCGAACTATTTTTAATTTGTCCGTTTTACCCTGGAACCCCCCGTTTACAGACGTCGCGCAACCGCTTTTGTTTCAACCCAGCCATAAAAAGAAGGTAAGTAATTATATTTATTATTCAAAATGTCTGTCATTTTTAGCTTAGAATCATTAATCAGTCTCATATTTCGTTTAAAAAAAAAAAAAAAAAAACGACTCCAAAAAAATTATTCACCCGCATATTGCAAACTTTTAAACAAATTACGTCACAATGAAAAAAATTGGTGTCTGTAAATAAGTCAGGGATATCTACCACCTAAATATCGCTTAATTGTATGTTTTTTTTGTTACTGTCACATTTTCCCCGATATGTTAGATGATAAATAATCGATCAAAACAAAGAAAATCAGAAAAAAAAAAAAAAAAACGTTTAAAAGGGTAAATATATGAAAAAGAAAATCTCGATCACTCCTTGATGTCTGCGATTTCTGCATCGCGACCCTTATTATATTACCATGTTTCACCCATAAAATCCCCCAAAATCCGACTGTGACCATTCACAGCTATGTTTTGACACTCGGTAATACATGCTACATGGAGTTTTTTGATTGAAGAGAGGTAAGTCCGCAATAATATCTCGTTAAAATCATGGCGTCTTTAATTATGCTCTCGCATGCTCTCACCTCCAGTTAGGATTTTGCTGTTTAATTTTTTTTTTTTTTTTTAAATGTCCTCCTGTTAAAAATGTTTCTTCTTGTGTGATACATGATTGGAAAGCTTAAAATCTCAATTTTCTGGGGGAAGAAATTTTTTGAACAGGAGGGCATTAAAGAAAAAAACAATTTAAACAGCAAAACCCTAACTGGAGGTGACAGCACACGAGCAGAATTAAAGACGCCATGATTTTAACGAGATATTATCACGTACTTACCTCTTTTCGATCCAAAAACTCCATTTAGCATGTATCACCGAGTGTCAAGACACAGCTGTGAATGGCCACAGCTGGATTTTTGGCGGATTTTATGGGTGAAACATGGTAATATACCAAGGGTCACGATGCAGAAATCGCAGACATCAAAGAGTGGTTGAGATGTTCATTTTCATATATTTACGCTTTTAAACTTTTTTTTTTTCTTTGGATTGATTCTAAGCTAAAAATGACAGACATTTTGAACAATAAATATAATTTATTACCTTCGTTTTATGGCTGGGTTGAAACAAAAGCGGATGCACGACGTCTGTATAGGAGGTTTCCAGGGTAAAACGGACAAATTAGAAATAGTTAGGGGACTTAATGCGCGCTAAATCTGCTATGGCAGCATATAGACATATTTTCTATCAAACACAACAGTTCCTTTGGCTTAAAATACAGCAGTTTCTTTTAAAGAGGGGTGTCTGTGTTTTCCGCCATATACATATGCTATC
Organism: Corythoichthys intestinalis; assembly: GCF_030265065.1. Taxonomy (NCBI): domain Eukaryota; kingdom Metazoa; phylum Chordata; class Actinopteri; order Syngnathiformes; family Syngnathidae; genus Corythoichthys; species Corythoichthys intestinalis. The sequence continues at coordinate 12,163,435 of NC_080404.1, forward strand.
CTCATTAAAATATAAAAATACTATAAATGTTTGGGTGGTTTTAGTTAAAGCAGACTGTTTTTATTATTGTTTTTAGCATGCAAACAGTGACAGAAGGGGAAAAATAAATAAATGAACCCTCTGCCTAAGGAGACTTAAAGAGCAATTGAAACCATTTTTTACCAAGCAATTTAAGTCTGGTGTGTACCCAATCACTGATGAGTGGTTTAAAGCTGCCCTGCCCACTATAAAACACACACCTGGTAAGAATTGTCTTGATGAGAAGCACTGTCGGATGTACATCATGGTCCGGGGAAGCTGGGAAAGGATACAATACCTCCTCTAAAAGTCTATATGTTCATCAATCAAACAGTTAGAGAAGTTGTCTACAAATGGAGAGAGTTTGGCACTGTTGCTTCTCTCCTAAGGAATGGCCGTCCACTAAAGATGACGACAAGAGTTCAGCACAGAATACTCAGAGAGGTAAAAAAGAACCCTAGAGTGTCTGCTAAAGAATTACAGAAATCCCTGGCACAGTCCAATAAAACTATGGCCAAGACTGGTGTTCATGAGAGGACTTCACGGAGGAAGCCACTGCTGTCTAGAAAAAAATATAAATATATTGTTGCTTGTTTAATGCTCGCAAAAAGGCACTTAGACATTCCACACAAGTTTTGGTAAAATATTTGTGGACTGATGAAACCAAAGTTGAATCGTTTGGGAGTAACACACAACGTCAAGTGTAGAGGAGAAATGGAACAGCTCACCAACATCAAAACCTCATCCCCTCCGTGAAACATGGCGGAGAGAGCATCATGATTTGGGGCTATTTTGCTACCTCAGGGCCTGGTCAACTTGCAATCATGAATGGAAGAATGAATTTAAAAGTTTATCAGGATGTTTTGCAGGAAAACCTAAAGAGCTCAAAAGAGGATGGATGCGGCAACAAGATAATGAGCCAAAACAGTAAATCAATTTCAGAATGGTTTCAGTGGAACAAAATACACGTTCTGGAGTGGCCAAGTCAAAGTCCAAACTTCAACCCCATTGAAATACTGTGGCATGACCTAAAGACAGCAATTCATGCCAGACATCCCAGGAATCTGACTGAACTGCAGCAGTTTTGTTGAGAGGAATGGGCCAAGATTAGTCCTGATCGATGTGCCAGACTGAAAGGGGGGGGGGTATTAATTGTGATGGTTCACTTACTAATTTTCCCCCCCTTCTGTCATTGTTTGCACACTATCCTCATATAGATATGAAAACTTTTGAAATGTTTGGGTGGTTTTAGTTAAAGCAGACAGTTTTTTCATCTGTGTGGTTTTGACAAATATCAGATCACATTTGATGGTGATTTTATAAAGAAATGTGAGAAATTCCAAAAGGTTTAGAGGGTTACTTTTTCTTCCCACTGTAGTTGGCAAGATTTCTGTAACAGTTTTGAGTGAGCAAATAGATGATGATGAGTGTGATCTAGAAATCCAACCTTATTCATGATCCGTACCGGTCGTTTCTGAAATATGAGTAGTGGATTAATGCTAGATTTCTAACTGTTTCTCCACACTTCAATACAACATGTGAAATATGGGAGCACCAGGGAACAGAAGGCTATAAAGTGTGGACTGCACGACTATCAAGGTATGATTTAACTTTATTTATTTGTGAGAGCCTTTTGGATATTTTGTTTTTGATGTATCTCACGTGGGCTTTCCATGATAAGTTATAATCTATAATAACTCCTAAAAAATGTACTTCATTCACATTACCGATTGGGACCCCATCTATCATTATCTGTTATTCTGAATTATATTTACAGTTCCTAAACATTATTATTTTTGTCTGATTTGCCTCCTTTATTTAATTAATTCCTCATTTGCAATAGTTACCCATTCATGTTGAGGAATTAAGTAAATGTCAAAGATATTGTACTATGTTATTGATATTATTGATAAATAATATCAATATTATTGATAAATAATATCAATAACCTAATTTTAGGGTACAGAGCAAATAAACAGGTGTTTTATTAGTATTATTATTACTATCAGTGACACATGAAGTGTTGGGGTGTTGGGGAGAAAAAGGTGTTTTGGAAGATTCTCTTTTTTTCGTTTGTTAAAAATAAATCAATAAATAATAGCATATATAACTTTGCGGATTAAATACATATATTGAAAAAGTTTGTTTGTTTGTTTGTTTTTTTTAATAACAAGATCACCACCAAACACCTTGCTAGCTATTGAGTTACGTTGAATAAGGCGCTATTGGAACGGAAAAGTTAACTGTTAAAAGAGGAGGCGTTAATATGGCGCGAATTAGCAATTTTCTTTCCTTAGAAAAAAAGTGAAATTTTCTAAAATTTGAAGATGATTATGATAGTTTATAATAATGCCAGTCTGGTGGTCGGAGAAAGCTGCAGATTTAGACCATGGAGAACTTCAAATAGCTTGCACTGTAGCTATATTATTGATTGTTGTTGCTGTTGAACTGCTGCCTTGAAGACCTCTGTTGGATATTCGTGTGCAATTTATTTGAGTGTTGTAAAAAGTGGGTGTTAAGCTGAGGCTTATTGGACCTTTTAGTTTTCAAATGTGTTTGTGTGACAATTCGACATCTAGCTGTGGGGTTTTGCATTATAAAAAAGAACGCTTTTATTTCGGATACAAAAACTCCAACATACACTGTAGGTGAAATAGAACACTGTCTATGTAGTAGCCTAGTAGTAGTACATAAACTATCCAGCACGCGTGTTTACTGCCATTGTGCATGCCCTGTATGGGGCCCGCGAGCATGACAAATTTGGACCGAAACGGCTCTTTTTGGATGGGAAAAACTAAAAAAGGTCCTTAGCACCCACTGCTGTGAGTGTGTTCCTGATTATTATTATTTTTATGTATTATTAATATTATTACTGAACATTGCACTCATTATCATTAGAATATCTCGCCGTCCGGTACAATGAGGCAAAATGTCACATCAGGTTGTTTCGTAGGAAATATATTTAACCACAACTCCCAAAAAAATTTATTTTATACAGATTTACAACATACACTGAAGACAGTGTGACCCCTCACCCCAGTTTTTCAACTTGAAATACTTTCTGACTTGCGGGCACTGTAAAAAAAACATCTAATAATAAAATATTTTACTGATAAATTACCACGTATTTCACAAACAGGCAATTCCTGGTCCTGATTTATTTGAGGTGAGTAAATTGAAGAGATATCTTTGCTTGTTGAGGGGGAAAACAGTGTACAAAGAAATTGGAATGAACAATTAAAACACTTTGCCAGCAATATAAAAAGATATCCAGGTAGAAGAAAATAAAAAATATATATATTGTGGATTTTGGCAGCATATAAAAATTGTGTGTTTTCGTGGAGGTGTGCTCCTTTTGGTGGAGCTTGTCAAGACAAGACTAGAGGTTAATGGAGGGAAGGCACCACAAACCCCTGAGATGAAACATGTTCTAATCCAATAGTCTCTGTCTCTCCCAGAGTGGCTTTTAGTTCCCTGCAGGTCCCTTAACATCTGTACGCTGAGCGCCCGCTGACAAATTGCATGAGGACGGGTCGCAGTAACCATTAGGACCGGCTGCACCGGGTGGCCCTGGTACGCCAGGCTGTCCAGGAAGGCCAGGAGGTCCTCTTTGGCCGTCGCGACCATCCTGACCGTACCCAGGTTTGCCAGCCTCACCTGCACACATTTCTCTTAATAGCCTGTAATATTTACTTAAACTGTGAAAATCAAACATCTACTCACCTGGGAGTCCAGGAGGTCCTTGCTGACCTTTGGGTCCCCGCACTGTGGGTCCTCGGGAGCCTCTGTCGCCCATTTCACCTGCAAAGTACATATCATGCTAGTTTCAAAGCATTGTTTTTCATCAATTTTTTCATGTAGTAGAATTAATGGGGCATGGCTAATTTTCACAAAACTATAACTGTTCCTAAACTACCCATGTTGGGAAACATCATTTTCTACATGAAGTTCAAATTGCAGGTCACAAATGTTCAAATCAAGTGTTCAGTTCATAGTTCATAATTCAAAATTTTGAACTAAAGTTCATGGTCAAAAAAAAAAAAAAAAAGAATTTTGATTGTTGCAGTTATTTTTTTTTTATTTATATTTTTGTAGTTCTTTCTTCTCCCCACTAATTGCTACAAGCTATTACTGACTGAGTCGATATTACAATCACAGACAGCAAATATGTTATTCACTTAAACACTGAAACTGTGTCAAATTTATCTTCATATTCAATTTCAAATCTGCGTCGCTACTGACCTGTTCGTAAAACTCACTTAAAATGTTGGTACTAGACCAGTGTTCTGTCAGATTTTGTACCCCATCAGAAATTACTACTTTGCGGTTCAGGACATGCGCGTAACGTTACAAACGGCCGTGAATGCAGCGATTCCAAACTAAACACCAAAAACTTTCTAAAAATAAAGGAATTATGTACTTAAGTTTGGGCATGGACGCACACAAAGGAAAGTTCCCTCTCACTGCATCTTCCCTGTGCCGTTAAGCATTTATTTACGCCGTATTCATATTGCAGAAGTATGTTTATGAAGCTACTTGTTTAAATATTATCCAAAGATGTGAAGTACAGTCATACTGAATGTAAAAGAATGGTTATTCGCCGCCATAAAAGCTTTGGGAACAAAAGGTGCCATATTTGCTACATCATATATACGGTATATATACTGTATATGGCTTTATCTGCAGTTTTGTTGGAAAGGCTTTAATTCTAAACTCATGAATGTGGTATACGTACGGCGTCCCATGATCACCTGGGGTTCACACAGCCAATGGGATGAGACTTGGGGATTGGGGGAAATCACTGTTGTGTAATATGATATCTAGAGAGATGTGCGCAATAGTTACAATGCATAAAAAATGATTTGACATTTACCGCAGTAGTCCCATCTGTTCATTGCTGAGCAACACCAGTACTTGACAATGAACGAGGTTATGAACACTGCTCACAATCGCTAGCATGAGCTCATGTGTTCAGTTCACATTCGCCCAAAATTTGAACGTGTTCATGAAAGATCGTTCATTGAACGCGGTCATGCACAACACTGCAAACTACATTCTCCAAACATCATGATTCTTGAACAACATTTTGCCATTGAGTCACAATGGAACTGGTCCACTGCCAGAAACAAGCATGGTATGGTACCCTTCACTTTTTCCTCTATGCTTGCTGGAAACTATTTGCTGTATATTATAAAATTGAACTATGTTGAAATAAAGGGACAACTTCATTTAAGCAGGCCTATGGAAAACTAATGGTTTGCAGTGGCATTTAAAAGCAATTATAAACCTCGTTTGGGGGTTGTTAATTAAATTTGGGGGATTCTGTCACCAATGCAGTTATTCTCGGAAAATACAAAAAAAAATGTAATTAAATTTGGGAGATTCTGTCAATACTGCAGCTATTCTCAGAAAAAAAAATACTCATTCTGGAATACACTAAAGCTCTGATGAATCAAAAAGTAGTAATTGGTTTCAAGAACAAAGTGTGAAAGAAGAGTTAAGTAAACACTGATTTGCCAATATTAGTTATACAGTCTCCAGCTCCATTGTTGTGTGCATGTAAACATCAAATGTAAGCCACCTATGTTTTACTGTAATGTAAAGGGGGGCCAAACGTCCTCTTTTGTCAGGACATGTCCACTTTTTACATCCTTTCCGGGCGTCTGGGGTTTTATAAATTCATGTAAATGTCCGGTTTTCATTACTTTTCGCCAGAACAATTAGCGTTTGTTGAAATTCAATGACGCTTCACAGAATACCCTGGTACTGTGCTGCCTGTGACTCGTTCACAGAGAGCCTGCCCAGTATTGGGTTCTGCTGTGCATTCCAGTTTTTTTTTTTTGCGTTATTATTTTAGGAATAATAAAGTGAACGGGATAATTAGACTTAGTGTTAGACTAATGTAAACAGTTGTACTGTGTCTGCGAGAAAGGTTCCCTTCATTCCCTTCAGAAGCCTGTTGAGTAACCCCTAATTTGAATTTGTGTCTTTGAGTTATAAAACTGGATTTTCCATCCATACGGAAAAGGCATACCGGTACTTGAAATATATTAAAGTGATTCGACATCTTTGAGTGAACTTCGAGTATAATTTACGTATCTCGAGGCCAGTCCGAGTGTCCTTTTTTATGGAAATCAAAATATGGTCACCCTAGTCATGTAGTACTAGTAAGCATTCAACATGTTTTGAGATATACTTTTTTATATATTCGCAGTTTAAATAATTAGTAGAGGCCATTCTATGGCAAGCTAACGGACATTAAATCGAAAGGTACAGTCCCGCCATTTTACGTAATCCTCCATGGACCATAAACCATTACTCTAGTTAAAAATAATTTGCTTGCTTGCTGCCACACAGCAGACAAACAAACACACTTGTTTACGCTGGTAGAATTTTGTACTCTCGTTACCTTTGGGTCCTTTTGCTCCAAGTTGTCCTGGTGGTCCTTTAAGTCCAGGAAGTCCTCTTGCCCCTGCCTGCCCTGGCAGGCCATTGTCTCCCGGAGCACCAGGAGGGCCCGGAGGTCCGGGTTTACCAGGTAAGCCCACTGCACCAGACTCTGGTCTTCTCAAACTTGCAGCCAACTGAGCCAGTTGTTCTATTGAAGACCAAATGAGAATATTAATTACCGTATTTTTCGGACTATAAGTCGAAGTTTTTTTTCATAGTTTGGCTAGGGGTGCGACTTATACTCAGGATCGACTTATGTGTGAAATTATTAACTCATTATGATATCATTTCAAGTGTTATTTTGGTGTTTTGGAGTGACACTGATGGTTTGGTAAATTTGTTAGCATTTTCTTTATGCTATAGTTATCTGAATAACTCAGTAGCTATGGCCACGTTCGCGTTCTGGCTTTGGCAATGTGTGTTCAATTGTATTATTGACTTTTTTATATTGAAATGCATGCGTTTAGATTGTGGTGCTTTCACGCCCAAGTGGGGGCGCACTCGCACTTATTTAAGCGAAGAAGAGCGCTTACACGCCAGAAGAAGACAGACAGCTACGTAGCGTCTGTGCGAGAGAGAGTGGGCGAGAGAGAGAGAGAGAGAGAGAGAGAGAGAGAGAGAGAGAGAGAGAGAGAGAGAGAGAGAGAGAGAGAGAGAGAGAGGCACGACTGCGAACTTACGTTCATTGTTTAAGCTTGTAAAATATCTCTACTTAGAGCGTCTTAGAGCCAGTTGTGTGGTTGTTTGAACAATGTGCTAATGCTAGCAAACGCATGCTAACCGTTTTTGCCATTGCTGTAATAACACCTAATTATCATTTATTTACGTTGATGCGAACCTGTTTGGTATCGAGGACAAAATTGATTCAGCAAATTATACGGACGTCCAGCATCGTCATTTGGGAGTTTAGCTCGTTGTATAGCCAGGACCGAGCCCTAGCGGCCTAGCGTGAGGACAGTACATTCGCATTTCAATGTTCATGCATGTTCATGCTTTTCTCTATTGCATTTTTACATTAAATTGCCTTTCAAGATGACATATCTCACAGCATACGTGTCGTGGCAGGTACCAATGTTAAGCTGGCAGTTAGCCTCATTGGGATGCGTGCGAGTTCAATTCAGAGTGAAGCAGTAACTTATAAAACTAATGAAGTCATGAAAATCCCTCAAACTTCTCTTGTATTTTGACAAAACCCTTTGCAAACTCAACAGAGAAGAGACAATACTTTTTATAACGGCAATAAACCATAGAAAATGTATGCTCAGGTGCAAATGATCCAATATTAATCTCCTGCGACTCTTTGCTGCCTTATATCTTGGCTCTTGCTGAAAATTCATGCAGTGCATGCAGCCTTACTGTTCCTTTTAAACATTGCTTTACCCAGCACTGACTATCTGGCTCCGAGCGGAGGAGTGGAGGTCTGCTGGAGGTGTAATTAATTTTTCAGCAACTCGGCAATAAAAAAGTAATGACTCTAGGAGATGAGTTTGGAAGACACAAGAGCAAAAGAATAAAGAGAACAGAGGTTGTGTCTTCCGCTCCAACATTTCTTTCGAGGCGAACAAGGAGATCTTTCATCCATCAAATAAACAAAGTCTGAAGCTTATTTCATGTTTTCCTTATGAGCTTTTCTCTTTCCTGTTTGTGAACTGCAGAGTATTGAGTATGTGTCCTAATCAATGAGAGAGCAGAGGGCCAGGGTTACATATATCTTATGTGTGTGTATGGCAGGCATTGTAGCAGAGATTCAGCCATAAACAAGGCCCAAGGGGATTATGAATGGTGTCATCACTTCTTACCTTGCATGACTCGCATGCAGACCTGTTTGATGTGCTGGTCGCTCGGCTCTTTACCCTGAAACACAAAGAACAGCAGAGTGCTTCAATGCATTAACTACTTCACATTTCCGTTTGGAGTTTACCACCATCTTGAGATTCTCTAGAGAGGGAAATGGGTGGCTGTTATTGATCTCCAAATGGAGAATTTCTAGCAAATAGGGTTCAAGTGTTCAACTGCCAGAAACCTGCTTTTTAAAAATAACACAGCTCAAAACCCATCAGTGACATGGGAAATGGGGTGCTGAGGGTGCTGTAGCAACCCCTGGTGTTGGGGAGGAAAAAAGGGGTTTTGGTAGATTATTTTTTTGGGGGGTGTGGGGGTTAAAAATAAATTAATAAAATAAATAGACATATTGAAACAATAGCATATTTAACTTTGGGGATTAAATATATACTGTATGTTGAAAGAGTTTTTTTTCTTTTGTTGTTGTTATTTTGTTCTTGCTACCAGGTCATATTGAATAAGGCGCTGAACGGAAAAGTAAACTGTTGACAGAGGAGGCGTTAACATGGCATAAAAACAATTTAGCGATTTTTTTCTTTACTAAAACAGCAACATTTTTCAAAATTCAATTTGAGGTCGAAAATGAAGATGATTGTCCTTTGGTAAGTCATGCTTGCATTGTAACCATATTATTGTTTGTTGCCATGTAAAGCACTGTTGGATATTCTTGTGCCATTTATTTTAGTTGTATGAAAGGGGGTGTTAACCGAGGCATATTGGCCTTTTATTTTCAATGGCGTACCACAAGCAACACTTCACTTCCGCTCATTGATATTCATGACGTTAGCTACTGTTGCTAAGGGGCGACGCTCCATCGTTTGTCCCTAATAGGAAATGAATGGAAATCGTGTATGAAGAAGATGCTTACAGAGCTAAACCTACCAATTATCTCCGAAAAGGATGTCCCTGGCGCCAAATTCACTTGCATAGATGTGGAAGTACATAAAAATGATGGCTTAAGTGTCGAAGGTTGAAAAAGACGAAAAAAAAACGAGCCAACCTTAGCATAGCCTTAGCTTTTTTTATCGACCCCTTTTTCTTACGAGTCTAACAATGACATTCTCCTGTTTCAACAAGCTATCCTTTACCACCAGCCCTGTCTTTCCTATATATTATATCCTCTGGTTATCCTACGTCTCTGACCTTCTTGGGGGTAGTTTTGTTAGTTTTGTGTAGCGATCGCAAATGTTAGTCAGTGACAGCCACCGAACACTTTTAATTTTTTCATTGATAACAAATCTTAATTCTATGATTTATTTACACTTGCCCCTTACTAAAGTTGTTTTTTTTTTTTTTTTTTTTTTTTTTTTTTTGTTTTTACAACAGAAAAGGTAACTGGCAGTCAAATACAATTTTAGTTCTTTTCAGGTCATTCATTGTCGAACAGAAGCAGCACAGCACAATGTCACACTATGAAATAAGTTTGAAATATCAAAATGGCTTACCTCTGTCCTCTGAAAGACCATGCCAACCCAACAAAATTTTTACTGCATATGAAATGTGAATGGCTTCGCCCTGGCTTCACCTAGCTGGCGTTAAAACGTCCGTGCAAGTTGATTAATTCTTCTCATTTTTTTCCTCCGAGTTTTGGTTTCGGGAAACATATGAAGAAACATTCTTCATATGTCGTAATGTCTACAGTCCTTTCTACATATCCAAAGCAATGTGTGATCGACATGTTCGTTTTTGAAAGATTACCGGAGAAAAGTAGCAGAATTAACATTGTTTCTATGCGAGGACGGGTCTATTATCTCCTACTCTTGCTTTACTTCCACTTTACGATGAAACGTCACAGTCTAAAAATAGCATGCGTGTGGTACCCCATTGTGTTCGTGTGTCACTGTGCCGTCTAGCTCCGGGGATTTGCTTTATAATACACGGGCACATTTATTTCCAGTACAAAAACTACCATACACTGTGGGTGAAATAGAACGCTGTTTTTGTAGAAGCTTAGTAGTAGTACATAAACTATCCAGCATGTGTGTGTACTGCTATTGTGCACGCCTTCAATGGAGAAAATGCACGAACATGACAAATTTGGACCGAAATGGCTGTTTTTGAATGGGGAAGAACTAAAGAAGGTCCTCAGCACCCCATGCTGTGAGTGACTTCCAGCACCCATTGAACCCATGACAAAATTTGGGTGTTACAATTTATTTGAACTTGATGTCACAAGACTGTCATAATGATGACATGACGCCTGTCATGAATATGAATGAGGGCTTATGATAGATGTCATTGAGTGTCATTTAGTAAATTATTTCATTTTTGATGGAATATTGAGATTTGTTCAAATGTCTTTGGATTGGGATTAGAGTTTAGGAACTGTGTTAGGGTGAGGACGCTACACGACATTTGTCATAAGCATTCATTAATTTATGACAGTGTCATGTCATAATTGTGATGGTCTTTTGACACCGAGTTCAAATAATGTGTTACCAAGTTTAATTTCACTACGTAATAACATTTCATTCAATTTAACCATACATTTTGTTTCAAAACTATATGCTGCATCCAAGATAATGCCCATGGACTGTATCAACTCTAGACACTGTGACCTGTGTCCTGTGACCTGTGTCATTGGCTTTGCTGCCTTGAAATGAGCTGCACCATAATACTTTTTTTACAACGATAATAATGCTAACTAACAGAGAATTATTTTTTCATAAACAAAAAAATCTCATATTGTGAGCCTCATAGCATAATTGCCTAAGTCAATTTTGGGCCAAATTGTGATAACTGCCTTACTTAATGCTCTTTTCAATACTGAAAAATCCTGCCTTTCTGTTTACAGTGTATCCTTAGCCAATCACAACACTTTTTAGAAACCAAAATAATATCAGTAAAAAGGCCAATTTGTTTTCAGAAAAATATGTTTTTCTTTTTTTGCAGAACCAGTGAAATATTATTTAGGCAATCATGCTGTACTGATAATGATATTTAAAATTCCCACAATTCCATGTATCTAGTGCTCTATGCTAGAGAAAATAGTAAAAATATCTTATCATTATTGGGAATTGTAATCAATCAATATTTATTACATGTACATATATATCTATATATATATATATATATATACACACATATATATCAGGGCTGTCAAATTATCGCGTTAACGGGCGGTAATTAATTTTTTAAAGTAATCACGTTAAAATATTTGACGTATTTAACGCACATGCCCCGCTCAGACAGATTAAAATCACAGCACAATAATGTAATGTCCACTTGTTACTTGTGTTTTTTGGTGTTTTGTCACCCTCTGCTGGCGCTTGGGTTCGACTGATTTTATGGGTTTCAGCACCGTGAGCATTGTGTAATTAATGACATCAACAATGGCGAGGTACTAGTTCATTTTTTGATCGAAAATTTTACAAATTTCATTAAAACGAAAACATTAAGAGTGGTTTTAATTAGGGCTGTCAAACAATTAAAATTTTTAATCGAGTTAATTACAGCTTAAAAATTTATTAATCGTAATTAATCGCAATTAATCGCAATTCAAACCATCTATAAAATATGCCATATTTTTCTGTAAATTATTGTTGGAATGGAAAGATAAGACACAAGATGGATATATACATTCAACATACGGTACATAAGGACTGTATTTGTTTATTATAACAATAAATCAACAAGATGGCATTAACATTATTAACATTCTGTCAAAGCGATCCATGGATAGAAAGACTTGTAGTTCATAAAAGAAAAATGTTAGTACAAGTTATAGAAATTTTATATTAAAACCCCTCTTAATGTTTTCGTTTTAATAAAATTTGTAAAATTTTCAATCAAAAAATAAACTAGTAGCTCGCCATAGTTGATGTTAATAATTACTTACACAATGCTCATGGGTGCTGAAGCCTATAAAATCAGTCGCGCCCAAGCGCCAGCAGAGGGCAGCGAAACTCCATAAAAAACAATTGACAAATGAGCGTTTCACTGTACTGTCATTTAAATCTGTTTGAGCGGGGCATCTGCATTAATTGCGTCAAATATTTTAACGTGATTAATTCAAAAAATTAATTAACGCCCGTTTACGTGATAATTTTGACAGCCCTAGTTTTAATATAAAATTTCTAAAACTTGTACTAACGTTTATCTTTTAAGAACTACAAGTCTTTCTATCCATGGATCACTTTAACAGAATGTTAAAAATTTTTTATGCCATCTTGTTGATTTATTGTTATAGTAAATAAATACAGTACTTTATATATTATATACACTCACCGGCCACTTTATTAGGTACACCTGTCCAACTGCTTGTTAACAATTAATTTCTAATCAACCAATCACATGGCGGCAACTCAGTGCATTTAGGCATGTAGACATGGTTTAAGACAATCTCCTGCAGTTCAAACCGAGCATCAATATGGGGAAGAAAGGTGATTTGAGTGACTTTGAACGTGGCATGGCTGTTGGTGCCAGAAGGGCTGGTCTGAGTATTTCAGAAACTGCTGATCTACTGGGATTTTCACGCACAACCATCTCTAGGGTTTACAGGGAATGGTCCACAAAAGAAAAAATATCCAGTGAGCGGCAGTTCTGTGGGCGGAAATGCCTTGTTGATGCCAGAGGTCAGAGGAGAATGGCCAGACTGGTTCGAGCTGAGAGAAAGGCAACAGTGACTCAAATAACCACCCGTTACAACCAAGGTAGGCCGAAGAGCATCTCTGAACGCACGGTACGTCGAACTTTGAGGCAGATGGGCGACAGCAGCAGAAGACCACGCAGGGTGCCACTCCTTTCAGCTAAGAACAGGAAACTGAGGCTACAATTTGCACAAGCTCATCAAAATTGGACAATAGAAGATTGTAAAAACGTTGCCTGGTCTGATGAGTCTCGATTTCTGCTGCGACATTCGGATGGTAGGGTCAGAATTTGGCGTCAAAAACATGAAAGCATGGATCCATTCTGCCTTGTATCAACGGTTCAGGCTGGTGGTGGTGGTGTAATGGTGTGGGGAATATTTTCTTTGGGCCCCTTGGTACCAGTTGAGCATCGCTGGAACCCCACAGCCTCCCTGAGTATTGTCCCTGACCATGTCCATCCCTTTATGACCACAATGTTCCCAACTTCTGATGGCTACTTTCAGCAGGATAATGCGCCATGTCATAAAACTGGAATAATCTCAGACTGGTTTCTTGAACATGACAATGAGTTCACTGTACTCAAATGGCCTCCACAGTCACCAGATCTCAATCCAATAGAGCATCTTTGGAATGTGGTGGAACGGGAGATTCACATCATGGATGTGCAGCCGACAAATCTGCACCAACTGTGTGATGCCATCATGTCAATATGGACCAAACTCTCTGAGGAATGCTTCCAGCACCTTGTTGAATCTATGCCACGAAGAATTGAGGCAGTTCTGAAGGCAAAAGGGGGTCCAACCAGTCACTAGTATGGTGTACCTAATAAAGTGGCCGGTGAGTGTATATCCGTCTTATCTTTCCATTCCAACAATAATTTACAGAAAAATATGGCATATTTTATAGATGGTTTGAATTGCGATTAATTACTAATAATTAATTTTTAACCTGTAATTAACTAATTAATCGTTTGACAGGCCTAATATATATATATATATATATATATATATATATATATATATATATATATATATATATATATATATATATTCTGTTATGTCCTCTGGTCTTATGTTGACTACTTTTTGGGTTTAATTTCTTTCTAAGATTGTACATTGTTCATCCGTCCACAGGATGTCGCTATTCTAACTCAGAATCTTAAGTTTTTCTTTGGTATTGCTGTTTGCGCTCGGCTTCCCCTAGTGGCGACTTGCTGTAAGCAGCAGGCAGAAAGAACTTTTTATTTCAGTTGGAAAAGAGGCCTTGAGGTGTTAAGACGTTACACACCTCCTCTGCACCATACATCGTTGGGAACCCTTGACAAAACAAAATCTGTAAGTTTGTACGTTTTAACAGTGGGTTAGATGTAATTTTGGTGTGTCTATTCTGTTATTTTGTTGTTATTCATGTGGCGCGAACCCACACGTTTTTGTGCTAAGCTAAAGTAGCCACTTCATTTCATTTGCTCATAATGGAGCCAGTTTTCTGTTATTTACATAAACATGTTATTGTATAGAACCTTTTATTTTGTGTATAACATTTGTGTTTTATGTATGTTTCAGTTTTACCACACATACACACACACACACACGCGCACACGTTCACGCGAAGAAATAAATGAGAGGAAGGAGTTTGGGCCTCCATTTTTCTTTGTTGGTTTAGCTCGCTGCCAAAGTCGAGTAGCCATACGCTCGGCTGAGGGCAGAAGAGTAAAAAGATTTTCAACACATCAAGCACCCAAGATGTCTCAGCAAGAAGTTTCACCACCTATCAGCCAAGTGGTCACCAGGTCGGAGGCCAGTCATTCTCATTCTTCACGCCGGTCCAGAACGAGTCAAGCTGCTGCACAAGCACGAGCAGACGCCGAAGCTGCCTACGCCAGAGCACGGTACGCCAAACGCCAAATCGACATGGAGGTCGAGAAGGCACGCATCGAGGCAACACTACACGCTCTGAAGACGGAAGGTGAAGCAGAAGCAGCGCTCGCCGCAGCTAAAGTTTGGGAGGCGACTTTCGAAGAAGAGGAGCGCGCCAAAGTCGACCTCAGCGAGCAAGGGGTATTTTCCAAGACACCCCCCTCCATCAGGCGTGCACAAGAGTATGTGCATGCTCACTTTGACGACCAGCGTGTGCAAGCAGATGGCACACAAACGCCAAACAATGAGCACCTGGTTAGGCACAATGACTCTCAACAACCAGAAAATAGCCCAAAATCAGCTGGTGCTTTTCCACATGTGCGTCACATCGACATCGCTGACGAAGAGCATCTCCAATCTCATCGTGCGAGAACGGACATCTCACACCAGCCTACACCTTCAGCAACCCCACAAAGTGAACTGTCCAATTTAGCAGCCTATCTAGCACGGCGTGATCTGCTGACATCGGGGTTCAAGGTTTTCGACAACCGGCCAGAGTCCTACCTGTCCTGGAAGTCCATGTTCTGCAACGCGACGGAAGGCCTCAATCTCAAGCCCAGCGAAGAGCTCGACCTTCTCACCAAGTGGCTCGGCGGGGAGTCTCTTCAACACGCTCAGAGGATCAGGGCGGTCCACGTGAGTAATCCGCAGGCAGGTCTCCAGCGTCTGTGGCAGCGGCTAGACAAGACTTATGGCTCTCCAGAGGTAATTGAATCCTCACTCTTCCAACGGTTGCAGACTTTTCCAAGAATCTCCAACAAAGACACTCACTTACTGCAGGAGCTTGCTGATCTTCTGTTAGAGCTATCGTATGCCAAAAGTGAAAGTTATTTGCCGGGTCTTAGCTTTCTCGACACACCAAGGGGCATAAACCCGATAGTTGAAAAACTCCCATATGGACTCCAGGAGTCATGGGTTACACAAGGTACCAAATACAAAAGGGAAAACGGTGCAGTCTATCCACCTTTTTCGTATTTTGTGCGGTTCGTAAATGACTACGCTGAAATGAGAACAGACCCTAGCTTTATGTTACAGTGTTCAAACGTAATAAATCCAAGGGTTGGTAAGACATCAGTAAGACGAGACAAATACAGAGTTCCACTAGCAGTGAATAAAATAGAGATCAGTCCGGCTAAATTGACAGCACCCGATCCAGACAAACAATGTCCTATCCACCAAAAACCACATTCACTCGTCAAATGCAGGGGGTTTAGAATGAAAACACTAGACGAAAGAAAGAACATTCTCAAAGAGCACGCCATTTGTTTTAAATGTTGTGCGTCCACAAATCACAGGGCTCGAGACTGTAAAGCTATTATCCAATGCTCAGAATGTGATAGCGATGCTCATGTGTCTGCCATGCATGTCGGTCCACCTCCATGGACACCTCAAGACTTTAATCCCCCAACCCAGAGTCACGGCGGGGAGTCTGAGGGCCCAAATCCTGTGAACACAGCCAGTTGCACAGAAGTATGTGGGCAAGGCGTAAAAGGAAAATCATGCTCAAAGATCTGTTTAGTTAATGTATATCGCCGAACTTCTCCAGAAAAGAAAAAGAGGGTATATGCCATGTTGGATGATCAGAGCAATTCATCCTTAGCCAGATCTGCGTTTTTTGACATGTTTAATGTGCAAGGTACCATATTCCCATACACCATGAGAACATGTGCAGGTTTATCAGAGACACGAGGTCGCAAAGCTGATGGCTTTGTTGTAGAAGATGTAGATGGTAAGGTCTCCATGTTGCTGCCTACAATAACAGAATGTGATCAGATTCCAGATAATAGAGATGAAATTCCCAGCCCTGAGGTAGCAGCAGCTCACCCTCATTTGCGATCAATCGCTTCACAGATTCCTCCTCTCGACCCATCGGCAGACATTCTTCTGCTCCTGGGAAGGGACATCATTCAGGCTCATAAAGTTCGTGGTCAGGTAAATGGGCCAAACAATGCACCTCATGCCCAGCGTCTCGATTTAGGATGGGTTGTCATAGGTGATGTCTGTCTCTCTGGAGCTCATAAACCCACATTGAACTCATTTAAGACGAACGTTCTAAACAGTGGACGTCCCACGTTCCTCAGTCCTTGCGAAAACACAATCGTTATCAAAGAGAAATACACCAAAAACGATCCACTAAACACACAAGCGGAACTAGGACAACATATTTTCCAACAAACAACAAATGACGACAAAGTTGCACTTTCGGCAGAAGATGCGTTGTTCCTAGACATTATGCACAACAACTTTGCTAAAGATGAGGCGAATAACTGGGTAGCTCCACTTCCATTCCGCTCACCTAGGCGGCGCCTACCTGACAATCGGGAGCAGGCCTACAATCGTTTAATGTCGCTCCGCAAAACGCTGAGAAGAAAACCTGAAATGAGAGCGCATTACGCTGAGTTTATGGAGAAAATATTCAGCAAGGGCCATGCCGAACCAGCGCCCGCACTGGCGCCAGATCAAGAGTGCTGGTATCTCCCTAGTTTTGGCGTTTACCACCCGCAAAAGCCAGAAAAAATTAGGGTAGTCTTTGATTCGAGTGCTCAACTTGACAATGTTTCTCTCAATGACGTGCTCCTCAAGGGACCAGATCTTAACAACACTCTCGTAGGAGTTCTGATGCGGTTTAGGTCCGACCCATACGCCGTTATGGCAGATGTGGAGCATATGTTTCACAACTTTGTAGTACGAGAAGACCACCGTAACTACCTTCGTTTCTTGTGGTTCCAAAATCATGACCTTGATGGAAAAGTGCAAGAATTTAGGATGACTGTCCATGTGTTTGGTAATTGTCCTTCCCCATCAGTCGCCATCTTTGGACTGAAAAGAACAGCCATAGAAGGAGAAATGGAATTTGGCAGTGACGCAAAAGAATTCATTGAACGGCACTTCTATGTAGATGATGGGCTAAAGTCATTCTCTTCCATAGAGCAGGCCATTGATGTTCTTAGTAGGGCACAGAAGATGCTGGCTCAGTGTAACATACGCCTGCACAAAATCTCATCCAATTGTCCTCTCATAACAGGAGCCTTTCCAACCGAAGATCGTGCTGTAGGCATGCAAGGTCTTGACATTGGGCAGACTACCCCACCAATGCAGCGCAGTTTGGGCTTAGGATGGGAGCTGTTGACTGACCAATTCAAGTTCCAAGTAAGAGTAAATGAAAGGCCGTTCACAAAAAGGGGAGTTCTGTCAGTTATCAACAGTGTGTTCGACCCACTTGGTTTTGCTATTCCAGTAATCGTAGGGGGTAGAACCATACTCAGAGACATTTCCACAAATGTTTCAGAGTGGGACACTGAACTGCCAAAAGACAAATTAGAACAGTGGCAAAAGTGGAAAAGTTCCCTCGGACACCTACAACATCTTGAAATTCCCAGAATGTACACTTCAATACCGCTGTCTGCAGCCCAAAGAATAGAGATTGACGTTTTTTGTGATGCTTCCACAAAAGCCGTAGGTGCGGTAGCCTACCTCAAACTCACAAATGAGGACGGACACAGCGAAGTGGGATTCCTCCTCGGCAAAGCACGTTTAGCTCCTAAACCAGACATCACCATACCCCGACTTGAACTCTGTGCAGCAGTCCTGGCCGTGGAAGTAGCAGAGTTGGTTCTAGAGGAGCTGGATGTCACAGTCGATCAGGTGAATCTTTACACAGACTCAAAGGTAGTGCTTGGGTACATCTCAAACACCAAGAGACGCTTTCACGTTTATGTGCACAACAGAGTCGAACGCATCAGGCGCTTTGCACAAACTCACCAGTGGCATTACGTGCCCACACACTTAAATCCGGCAGACCATGCCACACGAGCGTTGCCCGCTGAGCAGCTCTCCAGCTCCACCTGGCTCAGAGGCCCAGCTTTCCTCTCCAGGTTGGACCAAAGTCAAGTTCGAAGTCAAACCTTCGATCTCATAGACCCAGAGACTGACTGTGAGTTGCGTCCTGAGGTAACAACTTGCACTACCACCCTATCAAAAGGCCAGTTTAATAGTGCCAGATTTGAAAGGTTTTCAAGTTGGAAGGTGCTGCAAAAGGCTATTGCCAAACTCCAACATATAGCTCAATCATTCAAGAACAACTCTGAGGTTTCCTGTCGTGGCTGGCACAACTGCAACAAACATTTAACTGAAAAGTCACTGCAACTAGCCAAGACCACGATCATTCGCACCGTTCAAAGAGAGGTCTTCGCAGAAGATATTGGATGCATTGAAAAAGGCACAGCTTTAAAAAACTCAAGTCCACTCAGCAAACTGAATCCATTTGTTGACACGCAAGGGCTCCTTAAAGTTGGAGGCCGACTAAAGAAAGCACAGTTGTCTGCAGAAGAAACCAATCCCATACTCGTCCCTGGAAAGCACCATCTTGCTCAGCTCATAATAAGACACTTTCACGAAAAATTATGTCACCAGGGAAGGCATTTCACGGAGGGAGCAGTCAGAGCAGGGGGCTTTTGGATTGTGGGAGGAAAAAGAGCAGTAAGCAGTGTGATTTTCAAGTGCATCACATGCCGCAAATTAAGGGGCAGGCAACCTGAACAGATCATGGCTGAACTTCCTGAAGACAGGCTGTCCACGGACCCTCCTTTCACAAATGTAGGCCTTGATGTGTTCGGTCCCTGGTCCGTTACAGTGAGAAAAACGCGTGGTGCTAATGCAGATGCTAAAAGATGGGCAGTCATATTCACCTGCATGAGTACACGTGCAATTCATATTGAAGTGATTGAGTCAATGGACACATCGTCATTCATTAATGCACTGCGTCGTTTCTTTGCCATCCGAGGTGGTGCCAAACTCTTGAGATCTGATTGTGGGACAAATTTTGTGAGTGCCTGCAAAGAGCTCCAAATAGACAAACTAGGCTGTCACAATGACAAAATAGGCACATTCTTGAAAGACAGTGCGTGCAAATGGCAGTTTAATCCTCCACATGCATCCCATATGGCTGGTTCCTGGGAACGCATGATCGGCGTCACCCGAAAAATCCTCAATGCAATGCTCCTTGAACATCCATATGGGAAACTCACACATGAAGTACTCGTGACATTGTTAGCTGAAGTCACCGCAATTGTAAATGCACGCCCGCTAACGGCCGTTTCTACAGATCCCGAAAACCCAGTCATTCTTACTCCTGCGATGCTACTCACGCAAAAGGTTGGCACACCACCGATTCCACCAGGGCAGTTTCAGACCAGTGACCTATTCAAAGCCCAATGGAAGCGCGTGCAGTACTTAGCTAATGTTTTCTGGAGTCGTTGGCAGAAAGAATACATCGCAGGCCTGCAGGTTCGTCGCAAGTGGAAAATAAAAAAGCCGAACCTTCAAATGGGCGACGTTGTTTTAATGAGGGAGTCTCTGGAACATAGGAATAATTGGCCACTCGGACTGATCACAAAATCTTTCCCAAGTGAGGACGGTAATGTCAGAAAAGTTGAGGTTAAGATTTGCCGAAACGGCGAGAATAGGTTTTACATTCGCCCAATTCGTGAAGTTGTGCTTTTGATGTCTAAGGATAGCATGTAAAACGAGTTGTTGTTTTGTATCGTTCATTAGTTAAGGGCTGACATCTTGCAGATGTCAGGCGGGGAGTGTTATGTCCTCTGGTCTTATGTTGACTACTTTTTGGGTTTAATTTCTTTCTAAGATTGTACATTGTTCATCCGTCCACAGGATGTCGCTATTCTAACTCAGAATCTTAAGTTTTTCTTTGGTATTGCTGTTTGCGCTCGGCTTCCCCTAGTGGCGACTTGCTGTAAGCAGCAGGCAGAAAGAACTTTTTATTTCAGTTGGAAAAGAGGCCTTGAGGTGTTAAGACGTTACACACCTCCTCTGCACCATACATCGTTGGGAACCCTTGACAAAACAAAATCTGTAAGTTTGTACGTTTTAACAGTGGGTTAGATGTAATTTTGGTGTGTCTATTCTGTTATTTTGTTGTTATTCATGTGGCGCGAACCCACACGTTTTTGTGCTAAGCTAAAGTAGCCACTTCATTTCATTTGCTCATAATGGAGCCAGTTTTCTGTTATTTACATAAACATGTTATTGTATAGAACCTTTTATTTTGTGTATAACATTTGTGTTTTATGTATGTTTCAGTTTTACCACACATACACACACACACACACGCGCACACGTTCACGCGAAGAAATAAATGAGAGGAAGGAGTTTGGGCCTCCATTTTTCTTTGTTGGTTTAGCTCGCTGCCAAAGTCGAGTAGCCATACGCTCGGCTGAGGGCAGAAGATATTCATTCATTCATTCATTCAAAAAAATTGCAATGTGAATTGTATCGGGAAAATATATGACTTCCCACTGTATCAGTTATTTTTCCACGATTTTTCCATGATTGAGATAATCCAAAATTCCAACAAGAATGCAAAGTTTAGAAAAAAACACTTCCACATTAGCTGATATCGTACACTCCTTCGTCTCCCAGTCAACATTTTAAGTGCTAATTTTTTTTATTTACAAATAAGGACCTTTTACCACTCTAAACCGTCATCATTCATTCATTCATCATTCATCCTTCATCATTCATCACCACCTTCATCAAACATCATTTTAGTGAGTGAGGATTATACCTACCGCAGGGCCTTGTGTGCCTCTGACTCCAGGTGGACCTCTGTTACCCTGCATGCCTCGTGGTCCAGGTGTGCCGGCTGGACCCTCGACTCCGGGCTGGCCTCGAGTTCCCTCTGGTCCTCTTCTACCAGGCTCGCCGGGGTTTCCATTCTTAAGAAATAGTACAGCCCGACCAATAAACTCACCAGTTCTTTGCATATTGAGAAAAAAAAAAAAAAATGCCGGAAACCGAATTACACACCTCACCCTTGGCACCAGTTTCGCCAGGTTCACCCTTTAAAACAATTAATATATCAAAATACGGAAACATTATGCATCATATTTTCTTTTTGCATTGAAAGCAAAGTGTTCACATATGCATAAGAACATACATTATCTCCTTTCTCTCCGGGGTTGCCTTCATCACCTTGTGGACCCTGAAAAAATAGGAAATCATTTTTTGGGTTAAGTATCATTATACCTCATACATGAAATAATCATTTCATATCAGGATTTCATACCTGGTCTCCCTTGGGCCCTGCTTCTCCCCGCTCGCCCTGTAATCAACAAGACAAATGAGCTTTGCTGCAGGTGTGTATATGCGTGTGTGTGCATGCTGGTGTCTCATAGTGTTCACATTTATCCTCAGCCAGTGGTGGATGAAGTACTCACTTTTTTTACTTAAGTAAAAGTACAAATAAAGGTGCAAAAATTACTTAAGTAAAAGTACAACTATGTAAGAAAGAAAACACTCAGTTAAAAGCACAAAGTACTTGCTTTAAAACTTACTTTGCAAGTAACAAGTAGGGCTGTCAAACGATTAAAACTTTTAATCGAGTTAATCACAGCTTAAAAATTAATTCATCGTAATTAATCGCAATTCAAACCATCCCTAAAATATGCCATATTTTTCTGTAAATTGTTGTTGGAATGGAAAGATAAGACAAGACGGATATATACATTCAACATGCTATACATAGGTACTGTATTTGTTGTTTATAACAATAACTCCACAAGATGGCATTAACATTATTAACATTCTTTCCGTCAAAGGGATCCACGGATAGAAAGACTTGTATTTCTTAAAAGATAAACTTGAGTACAATTTAAAGTAATTTTATACTAAGAAAAAGAACGTCTCCTGCTCCGCCCAATTGCATGATGGGAAGTTGGGCAACAATGACTGTTAGTGGTGGCTGCAAATGGTATACAGTATGTTCTGCGCTGTGTTCACTTAGGCGTGTTAAGAAAAAGATTGTCTCCTGCTTCGCCCAAATGCGTGATGGGACGTTGGGCAACCATGACTGTCAGTGTTGGCTGCAAATGGTATACAGTATGTTCTGCGTTGTGTTCAAATAGGTGTGTTAAGAAAAAGATCATCTACTGCTCCACCCAAATGCATGATGGGAAGTTGGGCAACCATGACTGTTAGTAGTGGCTGCCCAAAGCTTAAGCCAATAAAAGGCGCGGTCCAATGAATCCTGTGTCCACTCGCATTTCTCTGCCTTTTCGCTCGCAATATGCTAAAACGGCAGTGTTGTAAACTGTTTGAGGCACCGCAAGAACGGGTCATTTCATCCATGCGATAATTGTGTCAAATTTTTAAACGTGATTAATTACAAAAATTAATTACCGCCCGTTAACGCGATAAATTTGTTAGCCCTAGTAAAAAGTAAAAACTATTTTCTCCTGATGCAAAAACACCTTGGACACAACTTCTCATTCGTGCGTTTTATTTTCATGATTATTTACATTGCAAATTCTCACTGAACGTAATAAAACTATGAATGAACACATGTGGAATTAGCAAAAAAAAGGTGAAATAACTAAAAACATGTATAATATTTTAGTTATTAATATAACTAAACTAAATCAGTTGCTCTGATCAATTTTTTGCACACTCTTGCCATTCTCTTGATGAGCTTCAAGAGGGTGTCACCTAAAAGGGTTTTTGACTCAACAGGTATGCCTTTTCAGGGTTGATTAGTACAATTATTGCTTTACCAATGAGCTTGGGACCTTCTGTAGTGTTGCTTTGAATGAGGTGTGTCCAAACTTTTGGCCTGTACCGTATATCCATACAGTATATACATACAGAGATCTGAGTCAATATTCAAAGAAAGAACCACAAAATTCCTTAACTGCTCAGTTATATTTAAAACTCTGCAGAATAGAAAAAATTAAGAATAAAATTGACTGCACTGTAAACAGAAGCTTAACAAGCTCAAAAACTCCTAAATCTAGCTTAATGGCGGATTGCAAGCAACTATCAGGTGCCTACCGCCAGCTTCTGTACAAGAGTGAGGTGGTTTTTATTGGTCAATAGTTCACCTGCCTAATCTTGCTTGTTGCTGCCTCTAGTGCTCAGTTAGGTATAGTTGCACAGGGCTTATCGATTGTACCACAGGCATGAAAATGAAACTATCAATTCAAAATGAGAAATAAAAACACTAAAATTAACATGTAACGCAGGCGACAATTTAAAAGGTAGTGGAGTAAAAGTACTCATACCTGTTTTAAATCATATTGAAGTAAAAATAAAAAGTACCACTTCATGTTTTGACTCATGTAAAGTGATACACAAAAATGTACAGTTAACGAAGTACTTTTACATTTCACCACTGCCCTCGGAGTAGGGAACTCAGTGTTGAGAAGGAATTATCCAAATAATGGTCTTTTTAACAGATGTGATTTCCTTACCCTTTCTCCTTTTACTCCAGGAACACCAGGAGGGCCTGGAATACCAGGAAGACCGGGGTCACCTTTGGGTCCCTACCACAAAGCCAAAAACATGTATTTTTGTTTGTTTTTTTATTTTGACATACAAAGGGCATACAGTGCTTGGCATTAAAAAGAAGAATGTCTTCACGTGTTCCTAAAATGTGCTTTAACCCTTTAATGCCTGCAATATGAAGCAATTGTCAGAGAATCACAAAATTTGAAAAATAAGGTCTTAATGAAACCTTTTTTTCAAATTTGTAAAAAAAAAACAACAACAACAAAAAAATGAAAAAAAACTAATATGTGTAATAAGCGCTCTAATATCTATAACCCTTGCTAAATCTTTTTTTTTTTTTTCTCATGGAACCTGCAGATGCATGAGTTGACTTGCATCCATTATTTTTTTTTTTTTTTTTTTTTTTTTTGAGAAAGATATTTCAAAATTCTGAATTAGTCTCAAAATCATGAAATTCTAAGTGTATCAAATGTGATACATTTGGAAAGAAGGGGATAAAGTCATGAACATGATGGTAGACACTACAACAATAAAACAGATACATAATTTGATTTGAAGATCACTTCACCTTTTACCTGGACACAAAATTAAAAAATACATATACTCAATGTTTTTGTAATTTTAGGAATTACATCATTCTGAGCACTGTCAATTTACATGGGGTGCATATAACATCTTCCCGAGCCTATTATAGTGAACGTTTAGCAACTAACACAGCAACCTATCTCTAGTTTGTCTTCCACTTGATCTTTGCGCCACTGTGAGGAATGTCTGGAGAACAGTGGGCCCTTTCAGCCTACTCTCCCCTCAAAGTGAAAGTAGACCTCATGTGAGATCCATTTGATTATGCCAAAGTCTGCTGGGAAGCAACAGCAGAGTAAGAAACCTTTTCAGGCCATCTGTATAAATGCTACAGCATTTTTAAATGTAATATGATGAGCTCACCAAATACATCTTTTTAATTATCAATTTATGATCCCTTGATGTTTTCAATAAAACCAAATTAAATTAAGTGTATTTAAAGGACATAATAGGCCTAGTTACATCGCACTGTGTCAATAAATTAAATATGCTCAAGTAGCCTATAAATGTTTTCAATAAAAATACCGTATAGGAAATGAAACGAATATTCACTCATCAGCCAATATCTTACCCTTGAACCCGGCTTGCCAGCTGGACCCACCGGGCCTTGTTCTCCTAATTCTCCCTACAAGCGTAGAGGAGGATTTACAATCAGGAATGACTTGAATTTAATTAAAATAATTTAATTGCATCCAAGATACTCACAGGTTCACCGATTGGTCCAACGTCTCCAACCTCACCTTGTTCCCCGCGCTCGCCCTGAAGAGAAAAAGATCAACATTGTTTTGCCCTTTGTTTTGTCTGGTCAATTTCAAACAAGTCTTGTTGGATATTAAATTGGCGTGCTCTACCATTTTCCCAGCTGAACCTATTGTTCCAGGAAAGCCTGTTTGACCAGCATCTCCCTAAAGCACAAAAAGCAGTCCAATTGTGACATTTTCCTTTAAAATATGAATGCAATACACAAGAGTTCATATTTAATAATGAATCAAGCAAGCAACCTTTGAGCCACCCTGTCCTTTTGCTCCAGGTGATCCAGGCAAACCCTAAACAACATAAAATAAAACCCAAAATCCATTTAAATAAGAAATTCCCCTCACAGTTTCCATATAGATGGATGAAGAATATTTGTTGTCTGAGTGACTGGCCCAATTAATAATAATAATAATAATAATTTAAATGTCTTGATCAAAGCGCTATGAATTCAAGTATATAAATATATGCAGTATGTACAGTATACAACAGAATTATTTTGGGGAGAAGTTAGCATTATAAGCACTGGCTGTTTATACAGTGGCATTTAGTAGTAAGGTCATACTTACAGGAAGCCCCTGTGGGCCAGTCTCTCCAGGGAGTCCAGGCTTTCCAACCCCTCCCTGTAAGCAAAATGGAAAGTAAGGACGATCCAATTGTACCACATACTTATGACAATAGTCATACACACAACAGATGTGGTACCTTTGTTCCCGGCAAGCCTGGAATACCCTCACGGCCGTCCACACCTGGTAAACCCTGGTAGGAATAATAAAATAAGACTAAAAAACAACAACGCGAAACACTGTAATCCCATCTGACCAAATAATCATACTCACAGCGTCTCCTTTGGGACCTGGCAAACCGGTGATGCCTCTTGGCCCTTGTAAGCCCTGAACAATAAAACCTAATGTAAGATTGTTGAAATAAACATTTATTATGTACTGTAGACTGCAAGATCACTGACGATATGCCAACCTACCAGTTCACCTTTAGGCCCAGGCTCACCCATCACACCTCGCTGCCCTTGATCACCCTGAAATCATATATTCATGTCTAGAGGTGGATAGAAACGCGTTACATTTACTTTGTTACATTTACCATCGTTTCTGCACTATAAGGCGCATGGGAGTATGAGGCGCACCTTCAATTAATGGCCTATTTTAAAACTGTTTTAATATATAGTAATCCCTCATTTTTTTCGCAGTTAATTGGATATCTGCGAAGTATAAGTGGCGCTTATTTACTTTAATTTTTTTTTTTTTTTTTTATATATGTTCAATGTATTTATTCAGATTTACACTGCTGGCCAAAAGTAGTGGCACCCCTGCAGTTCTGTCAGAAAATGCTCAATTTCTCCCAGAAAATGATTGCAATTACAAATGCTTTGGTAGTAATATCTTCATTTAGTTTGCTTGCAATGAAAAACACAAAAGACAATGAAAAAAATTAAATCATTATCATTATACACGAAACTCCAAAAATGAGGCCGGACAAAAGTATTGGCCCCCTCAGCCTAATACTTGGTAGCACAACCTTTAGACAAAATAACTGCGAACAACCGCTTCCGGTATCCATCAATGAGTTTCTTACAATGCTCGGCTGGAATTTTAGACCATTCTTCTTTGGCCAACTGCTCCAGGTCTCTGAGATTTAAACTGCCAAACTGCCATTTTCAGATCTCTCTATGGGATTCAGGTCTGGATTCATTGCTGGCCACTTTAGAAGTCTCCAGTGCATTTCTCTCAAACCATTTTCTCGTGCTTTTTAAAGTGTGTTTTGCTTTATTGTCCTGCTGGAAGACCTATGACTTCCGAGGGAGACCCAGCTTTCTCACACTGGGCCCCACATTACGCTGCAAAATTTGTTGGTAGTCTTCATACTTCATAATGCCATGCACACAGTCAAGCAGTCCATTGCCAGAGGCAGCAAAGCGACCCCAAAACATCAGGGAACCTCCGACATGTTTGACTGTGGGGTCCGTGTTCTTTTCTTTGAAGGCGTCGTTTTTTTTTTTATGTAAACTCTATGTTGATGCCTTTTCCCAAAAAGCTCTACTTTTGTCTTATCTGACCAGGGATCATGAACGTTTTTGGATTTCTCAGGTAGGTTTTGGCAAACTCCAGCCTGAATTTTTTATTGTCTCAGGGTCAGAAGTGGGGTCTTCCTGGGTATCCTACCATAGAGTCCCTTTTCATTCAGATCCGACGGATCATGCGGGTTGACACTGTTGTACCCTCGGACTTCAGGACAGCTTGAACTTGTTTGGATGTTAGTCGAGGTCCCTCATCCACCATCCGCAAAATCGTTTGTTGAAATCTCTTGTCAATTATTCTTTTCCGTCCACATCTAGGGAGTGCAATGGGCTTTACACTTATAGTCCTCAGACAGTCTTTGATCTTCTTTATTTTCTCCATGCTCAATGTGGTACAGACAAGGACACAGGACAGAGGATTTTCATGTTGAAATGTTTTTTCACTGCAAGCAAAATAAATGAAGATATCACTACCAAAGCATTTGTAATTGCAATCATTTTCTGGGAGAATTTGAGCATTATCTGACAGAATTGCAGGGGTGCCAATACTTTTGGCCAGCAATGTACCATTGAAAAGAGATACATATAGGACTGTTTTTCCCCAAAATATAATTTAAAAAAAAGTTTTAAACGTGTAACGTCCCATCATTTTTTTTTTAATAAGAATAAAATAGCAAAATGTTTGTCTTTATTAAATGCTTCATTTAGTGAGTACACTCAAATCCACTCACGCTGCTAAGACCAGACTCTCTTCACTCTCAATCTCTTGCCACAGCTGACTACCGCTTGTGTTTAACAAGCTAAATGATGATTGACAAATCTGTGGCTCAGAAGATAGCGCTACCAACCTACTCTGGCAATATCAAAGCAGCACCCATGTCACTCGTCATTGAGATTAACAAGCAAACTCAGTCTCCAGCTGCCTGCTGAGCAAGAAAAGCAGCAGGCAGAAGAGTGAGAGGCTGTACGTGATTGGATCGGGACATCTTTATGAAATAGTGTGTTTATTTATTTATTTTAATTGAGAAAAAAATCCGCGATGGACTGAGGGCGAGAAGTCTGATTGTCTGTTTAGGGTACACCACATTATAAGGTGTAGTAGTAGTTATGGTTGGAGTTGTGTAATACATCCTCTAGACGGTGCTGCGCTAAAAGGAATGTCATGCCATGATTAACCAATATTGATGCATATACTGTAAAAGGTGCATCAGATTATAAGGCGCACTGTCTGCTTTGAGAAAATTGAAGGCTTTTAGGTGCGCCTTATAGTGCGGAAAATACAGTACTTGAGTAAGTTTTTGAGGAAAAAAAATTTTAGGGAGTAGTTTTACCACACAATACTTTTTACTTGAATAGATTTGCAAAGAAGAAACACTGCTCTTACACCGCTACTTTGGGCTGCATTGGAGTAGTTACATTTGCTCTCTCTTTTCGACATATTGACTTTATTTTTGCCAGAAATGCCGACAGTAACACTGGCAATTTCACCAATGAGATGTCTCAACAATAAACACATGCCTCCATTATACCATTCAAAGGTAACAATGTTTTTTCTCCACTAGAGGGCACTCATGCTGTTTGGATGGGTGATGAGTCATAGTGTTCTGGTCGAAATTTATTTTTGTGTAATCTTTTTGGCATAACACGTCATGTAATAAGCTCGGCAACTCAACAGGGATCCCCAACCATCGAGCCCCAGACCAGTACCAGTCCGTGGCGCATTTGCTACCGGGCCGCAGAGAATTAATAAATCATTTGTTAACGACTACAATCTGGCCTGTGCCACTTGATTAATCCGAATAAAAAATTGCGTATGTCGCCCTCTAGTGGTTGACTCCCATTACTGAGGTGTTAGCACACCTATAGCAGCCCAGTGTTAGTCAATGTAAACAATAACATTAGCTGCAGTTGGCTGTTTTTTTACGGGGAAAAGGTCACCTGCTGAGCCAGAACAGGAGCATACAACCAAGTAAATTCTGCATAAAATGTGGCTAAAAGCTAGCAAACGAGGCAACAAAAGTGAATTCACTGAGAGCATCCTACCTCGTGGCGAACCGTATTTCTAAAGCCGAGAAACCTTTCACGATTGTTAAAAAAAAAAGCATACAGTGAGTTACATTTTGCCTGCACTAAATGTTCGTTTTTAGCCCTGTTGTGTTATTTTATATTTACTGTTATTTTCTGACACACATTGCCAGTCCGTGACAAAAAGGCCCATATCACAACGGTCCATGGTGCATAAAAGGTCAGGTACAACTGGGCTATAGTACATTATAATAATCACAGTGAATATAAATGAAGTTCCGCTTAGAAAAAAAATACACCAATATTTTTTAAAAATATGACATTGTTAGCAGTTACTCACAATGTTACTCATGAAATGAGTACTGTATTCTTTTCAACGAATACTCTGTATCATCAGCACATGTACCATTATGAATCAGAACAGTATTATTGCCGCATTATTCCAAATATTATCTAAAGTGTCAGTCGGTACAATTTGTGTCCATATTTTCTCTTTCCAGTACTTACAGATGCCCCGGCAACACCTTGAGGACCTGGATCTCCATCAGGACCTCGAGCACCCTGTCAGACACCAAACACTAAAGGTTAAACATTTAAACTTCATTGAATAAATAATGCAGGGAGAAGAAAACACCAACCATCTCTCCCTTAGTACCCATCATTCCTGAGGCTCCACGGATGCCCTGGGCGCCCTGAAAAAACACATAGGATAACAGGTGAGTGGAATAAAAGCGAGCATGACCACAACACTGACTTAAAGCAACATAAATAGTCAATCTCACCGTTGGCCCTTGTGCACCGACCTCCCCTTGACCGCCTTGTTCACCCTCCTCCCCCTAGGAGCAAACACAAGAGTAGTTAAAAAAAAAAAAGTCACACATGTAATGATGCCCTTCGGTTGCACAAAAACAGTAGATTTATGTTAATTGGAAACAAGAACAGTAATTCCAGTTTTAATTTTTTTAAAGCCGATAATTTAACTCTAATTTGTTGCGCCGCTTTGTTAATTACAAATGAATAATGTGCTGACTCTGCACTAGATATGGAAGAACATGTTTGGGCGTTTCAAGCGTCACAGATTTTCCGTCATTAAACAGGCAATTTGTTTTTTTTAATTACGGGTAATAGAAGCGGCTATTGAAAGGAGTAAACAACACGGGCTGGATAATGAAACATTGCGCAACAACAAATAAGTGAACGTCATGAAACATGTGAGCATATG
Organism: Corythoichthys intestinalis; assembly: GCF_030265065.1. Classification (NCBI taxonomy): domain Eukaryota; kingdom Metazoa; phylum Chordata; class Actinopteri; order Syngnathiformes; family Syngnathidae; genus Corythoichthys; species Corythoichthys intestinalis. The sequence goes on from NC_080404.1 coordinate 12,194,167, forward strand.
CTTAGCGCCCCAGACCAGATGAATGATTCAAGTCTGTTTGTCTGATGGAAAAACTTATTAATATTCTTCTAATAGCAACTCCAGAAATAGTGAGCAGTTAAACTTATTTTCTAACACTGTTTGTAAAATAAATTGCAATTAATGCATCTACATAGGCCTCCAGCATTTCATGTATGGAAGGAAGTATTTTGTGAGCTTCACACTTGAACATGATGGATTCTGTTATTGTTAACAGCAAGTGGTTGCACATTTATGAATGTGTATGAAAAGAATAGGTAAAAGGTCCCAGGAATGGCTCCTCTTTAGTCAGTGATAGACAACATCATTGTGAGCCTGATGGTCAATCATATCCTGCACACAGAGAGATCACCTCATTTCCATTTATATAGTGTATGAACACATTAGAGGGGAAAAGGATGCATGAACATCACTTCAAATAAATCACGCTGGCTGCGTTGCATGGTATCAGTGGCATTTCACAAGCGTGTCTGGCCTCTTGTCGACAAAAAGTAGCACAAAAATGCTTTCCTCATACAACGTGGGTTTCAGACACAATCTGTATGGGAGTGATGTGGCATGTGTGTTGCAGTTTAGTGTCCGAATCCCAGTTGAATTAGTTTACTTGTATTAAATATAGAAAGAGGTGGGTAGAAACACGTTACATTTACTCCGTTACATTTGACTAACTTTTTGAGAAAAATGTACTTCTAGGAGTACTTTTACTAACCCATATTTTTTACTTTTACGTGAGTAGATTCGTGAAGAAGCGCTACTCATACTCCACTACTTTGGGCTACATTGGTCATTACATATTAGATTTTTTTTAGGTTTTTTTTTTTTTTTTTACCGTTACCGCTAGAGACACCAGCAGTGGGGCTACTAGTTTCACCAATGAGACGTCGCAACCAAGGGCATAGGTTTGGTCTTAACATTGGTAGGGACAATATATTGTAACAGCATAACCTGCATGTACAGTATACTTTTTGCTGGGGACGGGACATCAATAAGACCAAACAGATTAGGTAAACGTGGGTCAGCGCTACATTTCTCACGGATATCAACCTAATTAATTGATAGGCTATATGATCAATGCATAATAAATCTTTGACTTACACTTTGACTTTCACGTGTGTTAGTTCAGGTGATACGCCGTTCGATTCAAACCTTTGTTTTTAAAAACTACTAAAGAAACCTTTCTGAAAAATTCCAGAGTAAATGTCTGAATTTTATTAGCAAATTAAAATTGCAATATTTGAACATAATTTAAATTATATTAACGTACACAATAAATACAAACTGTAATAATTAATAGTTAATAATATCTTAACTATCCAGGAATGGAAAAAATAAACATTTGTCTTAAGAGCACTCAACGTTGTCTGTCTAAATAAATGAATTAGATATAAGTGAAAAAACTTTTCAGCTTATTCAGCGTATAACAAAAATAAACAAGCAGGACTGAACGGGCCCTCGCACTTTAACGCAACTCGGACGGCACGCAGGTCAGGATGGTGGCACATCGTCTCCCTCTCATCATCTCCTGAGAACCTAACTTTGTCGGAACTCGCCTCTTTTTTTGGGGATTACAAATACATTCACATATCTAGGTGAAAAAGACTCTATTGAAGATAGTCCTACAAAAAAATATTTCAATGCACTCGTGTTCAGGTTGGGATACCTCACATACATGCCAGATTTGAAAAAGATTGAACGTTGTATGAGGGAGTTATTAGTCTTTTTCTGAATTTGGTGTTTTGCCAAAAAATGGCCGACTTTGCCGCCCCGCCCAGGGCAGGCCTGTGAATGAAAACTCACAGTTTTCAGAACTTAAGATCTCATATGTCTCATGAACATTCTCACCAATTTTGAGGAGGATCCAACTAACAGTCTAGGCACCAAGGTCTCAAATGTACACCCTGTTAATCAATAGAAATTCCACATTCAATCCAAAATACCTGATTTCCTGTTGGGTTTGGAATATGGGTGCAAGACACTTTTTGGAGACGTTTTGCACAATGTATCGACTCCCCACATTTTATCGCTCTGCGTTGAAAAAACCTAAATGGAGAGGCCTTTTGTAAAAATTCAAGGGGCGCCACTGAGCCATTTCGTTACTTTTTTTTTTTTTTTTTTTTTTTTTTTGCAACGTTGCAAAATAATCAAAATTTACGCAAAGCTGCAAGTATGTGCAAATTTTGGTGAGTTTTGTTCAGGCCTCAAAATTGACCATTTTCATTTGCCAAGGAGAAGCAATAATAAGAATCCTTTGCATTACAATAGGGCTCTCGCACACTTAGTGCTCGGGCCCTAATAAAAATCGAGCCTTCCTTCAGGTAAAACACCAATGCTTTTGTCGAGAGGCACAGCCAATAAGCAACAAAAAGATGAAAAGTTTTTTCCTCAATTATGATTCATGTATGATTATCCCAAAAAAATGTCTGCATAGGCTTCATATAAAAATATGTTTAAATAAATAATGTAGAAAATAAATTAATACATTTTAAATAAATGCAAGTCATTAGGCAATCAAATGTGCGTTTGAGGGGAAAAAGTGGACCAGCACATTCAGCAGGTGAAACAGGAAAATGTAAGTCTGAACATAATGAAAACTAATTACATAAGGTTGCTTAAAAGTTAGGTAAGGACAATTTGAGCATCCTGAAAAGTTGGAAGTGTTTTCTCCCTATCGTCCCTATGCAAACATACGGCCTTGGTCGCAACAATGATTACATAAATCCATTATACCAATCAGACACAAGCTTGCTGTTTTATGATCATGCCAGCCTGTTCAATCACAAGGCGTCTTTAAAGCACCATAAAAAAAAAAAAGATATATTTGACATAGAACGCTGCTGTCAACATGACACGAAATTTTTATTAGGCACAGATTGACCACGGAAAACCGGAGATTTGATTCTTCTAGTTTCATAATAGAATTTTTTTTTTTTTTTTTTTTAACCAGAGGGCACTTACGCTGTTTGGACAAATAATGCTTCATTTCTGTTTTTTTTTTTTTTTTTTTTTTTTTTTTTTTTTTTTTTTTTTGGTACTTCTTTGGCTAAATTGGGATATGTAATAGGTTATACTTTTTTTTAAATGAATTATATTTTGGTTTGTTGTAAAGCACTTTGAGGACCTCACGGGTTTTTGTAAAGGGCTTTATCAATAAATTTGATTTGATTTGATTCTTCTTCAAAGTATAGCAGGTCATATAAATACCTTTGTGCTGAGAACAAAAATACCATTATTTAAATTTTTTTTTTTTTTTTTTTTTTTTAAAACATCATTTGTCTTTGTTTTTTCTTTTAAATCAAACTTTGTAAGCAGTTACTCACAATGTTATTCATTACCTGAGTATTCTATTCACCAAATGTTTTTTATTTGCACTTGAGTACATTTTTTGGATGACTACTTTTACTTTTACTTGAGTAATAATATTTTGAGGTAACGCTACTCTTACTTGAGTAACTTTTTTGGCTACTCTGCTCACCTCTGAATATAGATGTGTGCACCTACCTTGTGCCCTTGTTTGCCAGGTTCCCCTGCTTCACCTTTAACACCTTTGTGGCCCTGGTAAAAAGCAGAGAAGACCCGTTAAATGTGCATATCTGAATGTGGAGAGGGACCAGGAGAAGCCCCCAGTTTTTTTTTTATTTTGCTAGTCCTAATATGATTGAGCTCATAGTCCCATACTTCAAAAGCAAACTGCACCAGTGCACACAAGACTCTTGTCTTTAAATCACCTTCATGCCAGGAAGTCCAGGATGTCCAGTAGTCCCTGGTGGACAAGAGTTGGGACACTAAACAGAAGCAGAAAAGTCAGAAATTTAGATCACGTTGCAAAAATGAATGTATTCCTTTTCATTATGAATATAGTTTTACCAGGTCAGCGCTTCCAAGCATCCCAGATGCCCCCTGTAATAGATAGATAGAATATGTTTGATATTTAGAAGACATTGCTAAGCGGTGGTATTAGTTTTTTTTTACGGTTCAAATTTTAAATCGGTCACATACTCGAGGGCCTGTTGGTCCTCGAGGTCCTTGTGGCCCCCTCACACCCATGGGCCCCTGCGGTAAGCAATTGCACAAAAGCACAAGCATATAGTTTAGAGTCCTATCTGAACCACGATATAGTTGTAACTTTGATCACATTTTTTTCCTGGGTCTTTTTCCACATTGTTTCTACTGTGCTTTGTATTACTTGGGAATAAAAATCTAATGAACTTGGAAAGAGAAGTGTAGTTGTAGTAACAACAGCAAGAATATTAGGCTAAGTGAAAATTAAAAGTAAACTACCAGTATATTATTTTCAAGTTGTTAAATGAGTGCATGAGTTTAGTTTCTTATTTTTGGGATGAATGGCCTGATTTATTGTTAGCAGTGTTACATTATAGGCGTATTTTAAAGAATCAGCTCCTACATCCAGAAACTCTTGCAAAGAAATGAAGGGCATTCTGATGTGATCAATGATAGCAAAGGTATTAGGTAAGGTAGTAATTATTAGCAATTATAATGAGCAAATGTCCTTAAACCCAATAAAAAAATTGTGGGAACAGGCTCAAAATATACATATACAATATTTTGAGTGATAATTGGGACTGAATGCATTCCAATAATATAAAGTGGTATGAAAAAGTATCTGAACCTTTTGGAATTTCTCACATTTCTGCATTAAATCAACATCAAATGTGATCTGATCTTTGTCAAAATCACACATATGAAAAAGCAGTGTCTGCTTTAACTAAAACCACCTAAACATTTATAGGTTTTTATATTTTAATAAGGATAGTGTAAAAACAATGACAAAAGGGGAAAATAAGTAAGTGAACCATCACATTTAACATTTTGTGTGTGTCCCACCCCATTTCCCCCCCTTTTGGCAGCAATAACTTCAACCAGACGCTTATTGTAGGTGCAGATCAGTCTGGCACATTGATCAGGACTAATCCTGGCCCATTCTTCTCTACAAAATTGCTGTAGTTCAGTCAGGTTCCTGGGATGTCTAGCATGAATCGGGGTGGCGTGGCTCAGTGGTAGAGTAGTTGTCCCCCAACCCAGAGGTTGTGGGTTCGATTCTTCGCCCTGATGAACTCACCTAAGTATCCTTGAGCAAGATACTGAACCCCACGTTGCTCCTGGTGCTGTGTCACCAGTAGGTGAATGGCGAGATAGTGTAAAGCGCTTTGAGCGCCTTGAAAGGTGGAAAAGCGCTATATAAGTATAACACCATTTACCATGAATCGCTGTTTTTAGGTCATGCCACAGTATCTCAATGGGGTTCAAGTCTGGACTTTGACTTGGCCACTCCAGAGCGTGTATTTTGTTCTTCTGAAACCATTTTGAACTTGATTTACTTCTGTGTTTTGGATCATTGTCTTGTTGCAGCATCCATCCTCTCTTTAGCTTTTTATCTGATATTGTGATATTCTTGACCACAGTTTAGTTTCACAGATAGTTTATGTGTGCACAGAGATATTGGACAGCGCCAGTGATTTCTGTAAGTCTTTAGCAGACACTCTAGGGTTCCTTTTTACCTCGCTGAGTATTCTGCGCTGAACTCTTCTCGTCCTCGTTGGTTGACGGCCACTCCGTGGGAGAGAAGCAACAGTGCTAAACTCTCTCCATTTGTAGACAACTTCTCTGACTGCCGATTGATGAACATCCAGACTTTTAGAGGAGGTTTTGTATCCTTTCCCAGCTTTATACAAACCAACAATACTTGATCGCAGGTCTTCGGACAGCTCTTTTGACCGAGCCATGATGCACATCAGACAATGCTTCTCATCAAGACATTTCTTATCAGGTGTGTGTTTTATAGTGGGCAGGGCAGCTTTAAACCACTCATCAGTGATTGGGCACACATCTGACTTAAAATGTTTGGTAAAAATTGGTTTCAACTGCTCTTTAAGTCTCCTTAGGCAGAAGGTTCACTTACTTATTTTTTCCCCTTCTGTCATTTTTTGCATGCTATGCTCATTAAAATATGAGTATGAAAGCCTATAAATGTTTGGGTGGTTTTACTTAAAGCAGACGCTATGGTTTCATCCGTGAGATTTTGACAAGCATCAGATCACATTTGATGGTGATTTTATCAAGAAATATGAGAAATTCCAAAAGGTTCAGATACTTTTTCATACCACTGTAATTAAGTTTAATGATGGTCACACCACCTGTTTTAGATCTATAAAGAGATTCAACAGAAATACTCTGTTTCAGGCTAAAAATGACTGACATTCACCTTTTTTAGGTACATATATTTTAGGTCAAAACAAATAATGTACTTACAGGTGGTCCTGTTTTCCCCAGTGGGCCCGGAAGCCCTCCTGGCCCTGGTGGCCCCTGTCATAAATCAGATCAAGATAAAAATGTGTTTTCATGAGAAAAACATACAAACAAGACTAATAAAGTAAAAAAAAATGTGAAGAACTTACAGGGGGTCCATCTGGCCCAACACCCTATGGAGAAGCATGCATTGTAATAAGTGTTTCAAGTTGTTTGATGGGTGTAATATTCTGGTATGATGTTTAACTCACAGCCATTCCACGAGGTCCAACTGTTCCGGGTTCACCCTAGAAAAAAAACAACTCCATATTACTTGAATGGATTGATGAAAACATTGAGATTTTGCAAACGATCTATGTGAGACTAAATAGTTATCACATGACTGGGCTGGGCAGGCACACTTGACCCAGCAATGTTTGTACTAATGAGGAGTGATGCCAGGCTTTGCCTCCCCATGGAGATTACACAGTGGACTTGCAGGATTAGGTCTCATTTGTCAGGAGGAATTTATGCAAAGAATGCCAAAAGAGCAGACAGCAGCTTGGCACCGTTTCCCGGACGTTCTCTGAGGTGAGAGGCTCATTAGTCACTTACTTTCTGTCCGCGGGGACCATCAGGCCCGGGCTCTCCGATACGGCCGGTCAAGCCCTGCAGAGAGCGCATTCAGTCAGGATTAGCTCAAAGGTTGTCATGTGCTTGTTAAATGAGCCAGTATCTTTCCTCTGGCAAAATTTCCAGAGGAGCATTAAACCAATATAATGTTACATCATCATAACTTTCATCTAGTGAGAGGAGCCGTGATCAAAAATGGGATTAACCACCTCCCATCAGGTGGTACATTATACAACCCCGAACCAAAAAGTATGGAATCACCAGTCTCGGACGAGCACTCACTCAGACATTTGAATATGTAGAACAAATTCAGATAAAAAGCTTGAAAAAAACTAATGAATTAGTTCAAAAGTGCAACTCTTTAGCATTCAGAAACACAAAAAGAAATGAATGAAAAACATTGCGGTGGTCGGTAAATGTTACTTCAATAGAGCAAGTGCAGTGAAATAAATATAGAAACACTCCATTCTGAGGACAAATATATGGAATCATGAGAAACAAACAAAGAAATAACAATCGAAACACATCTCTAGTATTTAGTTGCACCACCTCTGGCTTTTATGACAGCTTGCTCTGAGGCATGGACTTGATGAGTGACAAACAGTATTCTTCATCAATTTGGTGCCAACTCTCTTTGATTGCAGTTGCCAGATCATTCTTGCAGGTCGGAGTCATCACAGATTTTCAATAGGGTTGAGAGCTGGGCTATTTGCAGGCCATGATATTGACTGGATAAGTCTTTCTCCAAGGAATGCTTTAACCGTTTTAGCTCTGTGGCATGATGCATTGTCATCTTGTAAATGATTTCATTATTCCCAAACATATATTCAATTGAAGCGATAAGAAAGCTGTCTAAAATTTTAATGAAAACTTGTGCATTTATTGAAGATTTAACCACAGTCATCTCCCCAGTGCCTTTGCCTGACATGCCTGTCATCAAGGACTGAGGGAATTTTGATGTTTTCTTCTTTCTTCTTCATCTTTGTAAATCTCACTGGAATGGCACCAAACAAAAGTTCCATCATCATCACCTTGTCCAATGCAGATTTTGACCTTCATCCAGTCATTCACAATCCACGATTGCCTCTCCTTAGCCCCTTGCAGTCGTGTTCTTTCCTGTGTGACCTTGATGGTTTCCTTTTGCCTTCCCTGAATAAAATCCCATTTCCTTCTGGTGATTTTGCACAGTTCTGTCACATACCTTGACTCCAGCTTCCTCCCATTTCTTCTTCATTTGTCTTGTTGTACATCTTCTGTTTTCAAGACGTAAGGCCTTTAGTTGTTTGTCATGACGTTTGGATGTCTTCCTCGGTCTACCAGTTCGCTTAACTTTAACAACCTTGCCATGCTGTTTGTACTTGGTCCAGATTTTTCATACAGCCCACATCTTTGGCAACCATACGTGTAGCGTTACCTTCTTCAAGAAGCTTGATGATCCCCTCCTTGGTCTCAAGAGACATCTCTCTTGTTGTAGCCATGATTCCTGTGAATCCACTTGGTCCAGCAGCCCTCCAAGGTGTGATGACGGCACTGTTTTTAACTGCTGACTAATGAGCAGAACTAATCTGAGGCAGGGGCCCAATTAAGGAAAGGAAATTGACTGGGTGTGTCTGTATTTTCTACTCAAAATGGAGTGATTCCATTTTTTTTTCTTCAGAATGGAGTGATTTTATATTTATTTACCTGCTTTTGCTCTATAAAAGTAACATTTACTGGCCACCACAATGTTTTTTATTCATTTCTTTTAGTGTTTTAGAATACCAAGGAGTTGCACTTTTGAACTAATTAATTATATTTTTTTCAAGCTTTTTATCTAAGTTTGTTCTGCTTAATAAAATGTCTGAGTGAGTGCTCATCCAAGACTTGTGATTCCATACTTTTTGCTAGGGGTTGTATATAATGCATTACAGTTTCAAGCATATGAATAAATCTCTCATTTAACTCAAACTCTAACGGATTTAAAGATGCACATGGGGGAACATTTAGAAGAAGAAGAAGAAGTCAGCAGTGGGTCAAGAGGGCAAACCGCTTAGACTGCACATATTAGAGTGCAGCATTCCTTTGGCTCATTTCAAACAAGTAATCATTCCACACTACTTTGTGGATTCTCACTGGGAAATAACCACTCCATCTGGATTACAGAGACGCTTTTGTTTTCAGCCTTCATCATTTTAGAAGAAGTCATTTGAATGCATTAATTAAAATGTAAAAGTGAAAGTGTGCAACAATGCAACACAAGATTACACCTATCAATTATTTACAGCATAGTACCACCACCAATACGGAAATAATTGGCATTAAATAGGCGTCCATTCCATTGCACAGTTAGAGGGCTAAGTTCCAATAACTTGCATTATTATTACTACTATTATTATTATGCCTTGATATTTAGTATCTCTGTCATAAACAGTCTTAGGAATTTAGGAATAGATCAGTGAGACATTTCACAATACAAAGTGTGGTGTAACAGCTAACACAAAGTTTTAGGCATTTACTGTAGATAATGTCACTATACAATTTCTAGAACAACTAATAAAATCATGTTCAAGACTTTTACACAACAGGTTAATGCTGAAACCACCGTAATCATTTTTGAAAATCACATAATGTTAACTAGTAAGTAGCAATATTCAAACTGTCTCTTTAAAAATATTCTGCAACCATAACGATTCTACAGTTAACAGGCTTGATGGCAATACAAAATATGTGCTGAGTGAAGTAGTGTTTTTATGGATAAACCTTAAAAGTCTAGTAACGCAGCAAAAAAAAGAAAAAAGATCTTGGAATATCAATACAGAAAAGCATATAAACAAATATAACTCACATCATTTCCAGGAATTCCGGGTATTCCAGAGGATCCAATTTTACCAGGCTCTCCATCAGGTCCCTGTAAATGATGCACAAACACTTTGAAAAGAAGGCCTATAATTAAAAAAATAACCGTATTAATTTAAAAGAGGGGGGAAAAAGTATCAAAGTGAAATGAAAAATTATAATTACAGCAGGACCAGCTTGGCCATCTGATCCTCTATCACCCTAAAAATAATGATAAAATGTTGAGACACAGTCAAAGGAAAACACAACAGGATGACTATTACTATACTTGAAGACTCACATCAATGCCATCAATTCCTGGTACACCTGCAGGTCCAGCAGGTCCTTGGGCCCTCTAAACAAAGGAGAAATACATTAACACAAAGAAAAGAAAAGAAAAACAAACAATCATTAAATTGGAAAATACATACAAAAAAACATGTTTCGTTAATGCCTTTCGCGTTTTTTTAGCCAAGTCAAAGCGAACGAGACACCTTCGAACAGGTGCACACTCGACCCACTCCAGACACATCAATCAATATAATTATAGATGCTTATGATAATCTTAGATGTTGGGACTTTCTTTTAAATTTACATCATATGACAGTATATGATTTGTGAACGTGTTTTAGTTTGCATGCATTGATCATGTTTGAGTAGGTTATATCCTGTGATTTCTTCCAACCAATCCCCCATGAAAAGATAAAATGATAAAAATGGAAAACTAAATCAAAATAATTTGTTTAAAATAATTATTGAATATTAAATATTGTCAAATACTTAAAGAAGCTTGCATTTTTCTACTGGTGTACCATTATTACAAATTTATTCTTTGAAAATAAATGCATTATTTTTAAATAAAGGCATAACTGGAGTAATCAAAAATGAGAAAATATCATTTTCACTCATAAAGATATCATTTAAAATGTTAAATGGTATCCTTATGGTATCCTTTAACATTTAAAATGTTAAATGGTATCCTTACGAGTGAAAAAAGCAAAGGACAAGCAAATACAATATTGAAATAATCTCTCCATTTTTTGAGGAGAAAACACTTGTCAGCACAATTGAACAGCAGCTCATATGTCAAAACTGCGGAGAAAAGCCCTTACCTGCTTATTTGCACATTAGTTTGGAGAGAGAAACAAAGGAATGGGAAAGGGGGGCACACATAATACTTACTTGAGCCGAACAAAGTAGAGCAAAGTGCAGAAGCAGCCCCAAGAGAGGCCCTCGATAGCCTGGGGCCCGAGCCATGATTTCCCGTGGGCTAAAAAAAGGTAATAGTTGTAAGTCCTTTTCTGTGGGATTTGTTGGGATGGAAGAAGCCCCAGACAAAACAACCCAACTGGACCCCTCTCGGCTATCTAGAAGTCCTCAGAGGGCCAGTGGCCATCCCGAGCTAATAAATATTCATGAACGTCATGTTTATACATGTGGTGCCAGACGAAAGGAGGTTAAACAAAGGGGAGGGATCATAATGACTCAGCTATTTAAGTATTGTACTATCCCCAATATATGTGAAGTGAAAAGTAGGTGTAAACTTTTATTGGGTATTACAAGGGTTGGACAAAATAATGGAAACACCTTAAAAAATCAACAAAAACTAATTTAATATGGTGTAGGGCCGCCTTTTGCAGCAATTACACCCTCTATTCTCCGAGGAATTGATTCATACAACTTGTGAATTGTTTCCAAAGGAATTTTAAACCGTTCTTCAGTTAAAATCGAATAGACTGTGCCAGCCATATGAGATGCGCAACTTCATTAGAATGTTCTTCATGCTATTGTTTAACAATTACAGTATGTTCAATGATTATGATGCCAAAATGTTAGGTGTTTCCATTATTTTGTCCAACCCCTGTAAGTGCCATGCTGTCATGTGGAGCTGCCAATCTGGTTGCCTATTCTTACAGCAACAATAAAGGATTCTATTCTATTCTATTCTATTCTATTCTATTCTATTCTATTCTATTCTATTCTATTCTATTCTATTCTTCTTACACATTTGCTCACGTGACACAAACATAAACTTTTGAACTCATAAGTGGATTTTAAGGGGGAGGGGGGGTTCAGGGGGGCCAGGCCCCCTCTGGTGGCCGAAAAGTGTCATAGCATGTAATTGACTTTCCTATATAGATAAAAGTTGTGAAGAAATAAAACTACAACAAAAATGAATGAAATGAACAAAAAAATATATTCTTATAATGGGTCAAAATTGTTTTTTGAACAGATCATGTGACTAGCAACGTAGACGGTCATTTGCTTTTTATATACATTTCAAAAAATAAAAAAAATAGTTATCAAATGATTTTTTTCTTTGATTGAAAATATATAAATATTTTTTTTTATTGAAGCAACTTTTTGGGGGATTAAATGATTTAGACACAAATATCCTACCCATAATATGGCCCAGACACAAAAAGGATTGCTTCTGTCAAAGAAAACTTTTTCGATGAAAAATTAAGTGTTTAAATGCAAATTTTTCAATCTCAAATATTTTTTCGCATTCAAAAACGTGTACCATCATTGAAATTTTTCTTTTTTTTGATTGAAGTGATTTTTCTTTTTGAAAATATATATTTTTTGAAGCAAATTATTTTTTGATTGAATAATGACAAAAATGTCCTAGCCAAAATTTGGCCCAAAACACAAATCAACATTACTTCAATAAAAAAATTTGCTTCAATCAAAAAAAAAAAAAAAACGACTTCAATCCAAAAAAAAAAAATATCAAAGAAAAATAGCTTTTCGCATGCTTTTTTTTTTTTTTTTGTGACTTTTGTCTTGGGTTGAAAATATATATTTTGATCGAAGCAACTTTTTTTTTTTTTTTTTAATGAACCACTTTTTTTTTTTTTTTTTTTGATTCAATAATAAAGACACAAATCTACCTCCATATGGCTCCACCTCGGGGATACAATTTTTGACTGGGGTAACTACATTGGCACGACACCAGCGGGCGTACCATATTCAATGGATGACGATCTTGGCAAAAAGTATTGCCTAGGCAGCCTGATTTAGAATTCCCCTCAAGAATGATGGGAAACAAAAAACCTCTCATTATCAACTTGTTATTTTAAATATTCTTGTAAGTTAATTTTATTGCTGACACTGCGTTTCAGGGTCATCAACATGTTGTGTTGTGCCCCCCCCCCCCCCACCCAACCCCAAAATTCAAACTCCGCCTATGCTTGAACTGCTTTCATATAGAGTACAAAATCAAAAGGTTTATTATTTTTATTATATACATCAAAACATTGTTATTCATTTGTTTTCAAACAAATGACAACATGAGAAGGTCGTAGCAGGCACAAGTTTGTTTTGATTGAATGGAGCTCCGATTTTACAGAAAACCCAAAGGTAAAACATTTTTACGATCACACTAAAAATCCACACAATTGGGGGGAATTAAACCTCGAGCATGTTTATTATTCCAGCACTAGCTTAGTACAGCTGTATAAGGTATAGTAAAAGTAACCTTGCAGTTTTCAAGATGATTTTCATTATTCTTTATGTCCACCAGAGGACACTATTTGTGTTTCTTTTGAAGCAATATAAAAAGGTCACGCTGGAGGTACGTTTCAATGTAGTGGCACAGGCTCTTAAAGGTTTAAAATAAATAAATAAATACATAAATAAATACATAAATAAATACATAAATAAAAGCTTTTTAGCTGGCCTTTAGTTATAATCTTTTCTTGACTGGCACTATTCCTCTTACACAGTCCTTTGCATGTATTTGTTCCCAGGAAGTAGCTCTCAATTTTAAAAAGGTTGGTGACTTCTGGTCTTGGGTAATAGGGATCCAAACCCTTGTTCTAATTTAGCCCCTTTTCTACATCTCTTTCTGTTTGCGTGTTCGTTTGTTTGTTAATTGCTTTGGCTTAGATTATGTTATTTGAGCATTGAAGGGGGGGAAATAAGGGGAACATGAAAAAAAAAAAAAAAACAAGAAACAATCAACAGAAATATCCTGTAATATGCAACATTTTACATTGAAAAAAGAAACTTTAATTGTTATTATTTCCTAAGCAGAAACTAATGTGTGCAACAAGCACTGTACCTGAATGAACTTCAGTGGAATCTCTTTGACTTATTTTATCAAAATTATTAAATTTTCCCCTGTGATATTTGAGCTGCAAATGTTGTTAAGGTCAACTAAAAGTGTCACTGACAGCTTCCTGAAGGTCAAAAGGATGCTGTGTGGTTTATGAAAAGCAAATTAAGGGCTCTGAAAACAGCAGTCGTTGTCTCATTGTTCATGGTGGAAATGGACAATTCCAGAGGCTGACTCACTGTTTAAACTGCATCTGCTCATTCCCATTCCCATTCTGCATTTGCGAAATATTACAGTTACAAGTTATGGTGCCAGTTGGCATGGGCCTCGCAACCATGAGGGGAAACCAATCTTGTTGACCCAGTGAATATGTCAACCTTAACCCTTAAATACCTGCAACATGAAGCAATTATCAGAGAATCCCAAAATTTGAAAAATAAGGTCCTAATGAAACCTTTTTTTCAAATTCGTAAAAAGAAAAGTACAAATGAATATGTGTAATAAGCGCTCTGATATGTATAACCCTTGCTATATCTTGCTTTTTTTTTCTCATGGAACCTGGAGATTGCATGTGTTGAGTTGCATCCATCATTTTTTTTTTCCAAAAAGAAATGTCAAAATTCTGAATTAGTCTCAAAATCATGAAATTTTAGGCCTATCATATGTGATACTTTTGGCAATATAGGGTTAAGTATAGAAATATAGAATTCTGTTCAGAGATGAAAGGTAATTATTGTCACACATCGTACTTTCATGGTGTACTTCAGTGTTGAGGACCATGGACAGGGTTAAATGCTGTTGTACTAGTTTACATTTTTACCTGTAGGTGACGCTGTTGACCAAAACAAAACGAGTGACAGCTGGAATGTCACACATTATTTGGTGTTGATTTTAAAGGGCTGGGTTTATTTGATAAAGCTACAGCACCAAGAATATATTGTTTCCTGCCTGGAAAACCACTCCTCTCCAAAATGCACTTCACCACATGCACTGTTGCTTTAAATGAATGGCAACTTGGTAACTTGATGTGAGAAAAAGGCAATAATAGGATGTTGACTATGCCTAGAGCCTGAATAAATCTTGAGCAACTTCTTTCTGTTTGTTGTGTCCTCTTTAACACCCTGATTTTAAATTTGTGTAATCATGCACAGTCGGGCGGGAAGTTATTTTCTTTAACAGGTTTGGAGTGGAAATTGTATAGTGTTGTATTAAATGTAATTTTTTATATTCAGTCAATTAGTATTGTGTTAAAGGAGTTGCATTTGATGCAAAATTGTAATAAATGTCTGACATTCAATTGCGATTTATTATTAAACTTATAACGAGGGTTGTTCCGATCATGTTTTTTTGCTCCTGATCCGATCCCGATCGTTTTGGTTTGAGTATCTGCTGATCCCGATATTTCCCGATCCGATTGCTTTTTGTTTTGCTCAATTCCAATCATTCCCGATAATTTTTCCCGATCATATACATTTTGGCAATGCATTAAGAAAAAAATGAATAAAACTCAGAGGAATATATACATTCAACATACAGTACATAAGTACTGTATTTGTTTATTATGACAATAAATCCTCAAGATGGCATTTACATTATTAACATTCTTTCTGTGAGAGGGATCCACGGATAGAAAGACTTGTGACTTTGTATATTGTGACTAAATATTGCCACCTAGTGTATTTGTTGAGCTTTCAGTAAATGATACTGTAGCCATGCCCAAATGCGTGATGGAAAGTGCAACCATGACTGTGTGTAGTGCTACTAATTGATATATCTTCTCTGCGTTGGGAAATAACATAGGGTGTCAAGAAAAAGATCAATTGCTACCTTGTTTCCCCACATTGCTTCCCATGATATTTCTAATCGTAGGGAGAGGGATTGTAATGCTTTAGCCAATTAAAAAAAGGCTCCAAAGGCTGCCAAAATTAACTCTACTCATTTAACGCTGCCTTTTAGCTCTCTATATAGGTAAAACGGCACCATTACAGATTGAGCGCGACAATGCGTGAGTGGGTCGTGCAGCGCAAGCATTAATTGCGTTAAATAGTTTAACGTGATACATTTTTTTAAAAAATTAATTATCACCGTTATCGGGATAAATTTGATAACCGTACCTTAAGCCTAAACTAAAGACTCTGGATGAGTGTAACATATTATATCTGTAACGTTAAACACAATTAGAAAACGATTTAATTAAAAAATATACATTTTAAAAAGGCATGTCCGATATTTTTTTGCCAATTCTGATACTTTGAAAATGACGTGATCGGACATCTCTACTTATAACCTTTAAATTCAGGCATTTCCCCTTGTAAAAGTCAATTTGATTTAGAGTGCTGGCCAAAAGTATTGGCACCCTGCAATTCTGTCAGATAATGCTCAATTTCTCCCAGAAAATGATTGCAATTACAAATGCTTTGGTAATAATATCTTCATTTATTTTGATTAAAATGAAAAAAAAAATGGGGAAAAAAAATTAATCATTATCATTTTACACAAAACTCCAAAAATGGGCCGGACAAAAGTATTGGCACATTTTGAAGAATCAAAAGACGCTTCTCTAATTTGCGTAATTAACGGCACTTGTTACTTACCTGTGGCACATAACAGCTGGTGGGATTAACTAAATGACACTTGCAGCCAGTTAAAGTTGACTCAACCTCTGTCCCGTGTCCTTGTGTGTACCACATTGAGCATGGAAAAAAGAAAGAAGACCAAAGAATTGTCTGAGGATTGAGTAGCAAAAATGTGATGAAGCATGGGCAATCTTAAGGCTACAAGTCCATCTCTAAAGACCTGAATGTTCCTGTGTCTTCCATGCGCAGTGTCATCAATAAGTGTAAAGCCCATAGCACTGTGGCTAACCTCCCTAGATGTGAACGGAAAAGAAAAATTGACAAGAATGGTTGATAAAGAACCTCGACTAACATTCAAACAAGTTCAAGCTGGTCTGCAGTGCAAGGGTACAACAGTGTCAACCCGTACTATCCGTCGGCGTCTGAATGAAAAGGGACTCGATGGTAGGATACCCAGGAAGACCACACTTCTGACCCAGAGACTTTAAAAAGCCAGGCTGGAGTTACCTGAGAAAGCCAAAAATGTTTTGGAAGAATGTTCTCTGGTCAGATGAGACAAAAGTAGCGCTTTTGGGAAAAAGGCATCAACATAGTTTACAGGGGGGAAAAATTAGGCCTTCAAAGAAAAGAACACGGTCCCCACAGTCAAACATGGCGGAGGTTCCCTGATGTTTTGGGGTTGCTTTGCTGCCTCTGGCACTGGACTGATTGACCGTGTGCATAGCATTCTGAAGTCTGAAGACTACCAACAAATTTTGCAGCATAATGTAGGGCCCAGTGTGAGAAAGCTGGGTCTCCCTCAGAGGTCATGGGTCTTCCAGCAGGACAATGACGCAAAACACACTTTAAAAAACACTAGAAAACGGTTTGAGAGAAAGCGCTGGAGACTTCTAAAGTGGCCAGCGATGAATCCAGACCTGAATCCCATAGAACACTAGTGGAGAGATCTGAAATGGCAGTTTAAATCTCAGAGACCTGGAGCAGTTGGCCAAAGAAGAATGGTCTAAAATTCCAGCAGAGCATTGTAAGAAACTCATTAATGGATACCGGAAGCGGTTGTTCGCAGTTATTTTGTCTAAAGGTTGTGCTACCAAGTATTAGGCTGAGGGTGCCAATACTTTTGTCCGGCCCATTTTTGGAGCTTTGTGTAGAATGATAATGATTTATTTTTTTTTCCATTCTCTTTTGTGTTTTTTCATTGCAAGCAAAATAAATCAAGATATTACTATCCAAGCATTTGTAATTGCAATTATTTTCTGGGAGAAATTGAGCATTATCTGACAGGATTGCAGATGTGCCAATACTTTTGGCCAGCACTGTATAGTCTAGCAATATACAGTGGGGCAAATTAGTATCTAGTTCCCCTACTTGAAAAAAATTAGAGAGGCCTGTAATTGTCAACATGGGTAAACCTCAACCATGAGAGACAGAATGTGGGGGGAAAAAGAAAATCCCATTGTTTCATTTTTAAAGAATTTCATAATTAGAGTGGAAAATAAGTATTTGGTCACCTACAAACAAGCAAGATTTCTGGCTGTCAAAGAGGTCTAACTTCTTCTAACGAGGTCTAACGAGGCTCCACTCGTTACCTGTATTAATGGCACCTGTTATAACTCATTATCAGTATAAAAGACACCTGTCCACAGACTCAGTCAGTCACACTCCAAACTTCACTATGGCCAAGACCAAAGAGCTGCCGAAGGACACCAGGGAAAAAATTGTAGACCTGCACCAGGCTGGGAAGACTGAATCTGCATTAGGTAAAACGCTTGGTGCAAAGAAATCTACTGTGGGAGCAATTATTAGAAAATGGAAGACATACAAGACCACTGATAATCTCCCTCGATCTGGGGCTCCATGCAAGATCTCACCCCGTGGCGTCAAAATGATAACAAGAACGGTGAGCAA
Source organism: Corythoichthys intestinalis (assembly GCF_030265065.1). NCBI lineage: Eukaryota > Metazoa > Chordata > Actinopteri > Syngnathiformes > Syngnathidae > Corythoichthys > Corythoichthys intestinalis. The sequence goes on from NC_080404.1 coordinate 12,212,419, forward strand.
AAATCCAAGAGCCACATGGGGGGACCTAGTGAATGACCTACAGAGAGCTGGGACCACAGTAACAAAGGCTACTATCAGTAAAACAATGCGACGTCAGGGACTCAAATCCTGCACTGCCAGACGTGTCCCCCTCCTGAAGCCAGTACACGTCTAGGCCCGTCTGCGGTTCGCTAGAGAGCATTTGGATGATCCAGAAGAGGACTGGGAGAATGTTTTATGGTCAGATGAAACCAAAATAGAACTTTTTGGTAGAAACACAGGTTCTCGTGTTTCGAGGAGAAAGAATACTGAATTGCATCCGAAGAATACCATACCCACTGTGAATCATGGGGCTGGAAACATCATGCTTTGGTGCTGTTTTTCTGCAAAGAGACCAGGACGACTGATCTGTGTAAAGGAAAGAACGAATGGGGCCATGTATCGAGAGATTTCGAGTGAAAATTTCCTTCCATCAGCAAGGGCATTGAAGATGAGATGTGGCTGGGTCTTTCAACATGACAATGATTCAAAACACACAGCAAGGGCAACAAAGGAGTGGCTTCATAAGAAGCATTTGAAGGTCCTGGAGTGGCCTAGCCCGTCTCCAGATCTCAACCCCATAGAAAATTTGTGGAGGGAGTTGAAAGTCCGTGTTGCCCAACGACAGCCCCAAAACATCACTGCTCTAGAGGGGATCTGCATGGAGGAATGGGCTAAAATGTGAAAAGCTTGTGAAGAGTTACAGAAAACATTTGGCCTCCGTTATTACCAACAAAGGGTGCATAACAAAGTATTGAGATGAACTTTTTGTATTGACCAAATACTTATTTTCCACCATGATTTGCAAATAAATTCTTTTTAAATCAAACAATGTCATTTTCTGTTGTTTTTTTTCCACATTCTGTCTCTCATGGTTGAGGTTTACCCATGTTGACAATTACAGGCCTCTCTAATATTTTCAAGTGGGAGAACTTGCACAATTCGTGGTTGACTAAATACTTATTTGCCCTACTGTATAAATAAGACCAAGGCTGGTTTTTCCTCTGTCATGACATACTGTATATACAGTATACTGTATGTGCTGCAGTACATACGCAGGAGGATGAAAGGCAATAGCAAACAACTAATGCAGATGGGTCACTATGGTTACAGTGCATGCAAAATACTATGTGACTTCTATAACTTGAATTTTCCAACTGTAAAAGTTTATGCAACGCGATCGCGAAAAGTATAAGCGAAAACTTACATTAAATGTGTGAAATGGCGTTTAGATATGGAAAAACAAGCAATGATTCTGTATGAATAAAATTTGTGATTAGCTGTCAGTTGTGAATGGTACTGTAAATATACTGTATGTTGTAGAGTAAATACTGTACATCCTCTAATTTGTGCCAAACTAGTACGTAGAGGATGTTACTTGTGTACTTGTGTCAATTTGATCTCACTATTTAGCTCCACAACTTGAATGACTTGCTTTGAGGATGGATTTCTGAGCAGAAATCCTTGTATTGCAGGTTGACATATGGCAGCAACATATTGTGTACAACAGAAATTTCGGAGGAAAAAAAATACCACAGGTTATGAAGCACATATTGTACCTGTAGCATGAAATCATTTGGTTTCATGGTTATATTCTGACTCTAACCATATACCCTACTGTATCTTAGTTTGTTCAGCAATGATTCACTTAGGTTGCTTCTGTAAAAGACAACTAGAGTTTAGATGGGCCGGAAAACACAGACAAGACTGAAAAAGCACTTTCTGCTCTTGCACCCTCCTTTAAAATAAACTGCTGTATTTTAAGCCAAAAGAACTGCTGTGTTTGATAGAACAATATGTCTCTATGCTGCCGAAACAGATTCATGGCGCATTAAGCCCCCAAACTATTTTTAATGTGTCCGTTATACCCAGGAAACCTCCATTTACAGACGTCGCACAACCACTTTTGTTTCAACCCAGCCATAAAAAGAAGGTAATTAAAGGGCAACTGAAGAGCTTTTCAGATTTCGCTCTTAAGTGTTTTACTCAGTTGAATTGTATTAAATGCGTCATTCGCTCTCTCAAAAAGTCACATTAAAAAAATAATAATAATAATTGACCGCGTAGTTTTTGAGTTATGGCCATAGCAACACCATAGCAACGAGGGACGCGCCGTCCTGCCGACCCCTACCTCATGACGTAACTTCCAGGAAGCCTCGCTACCACTCTGAACGCGGAAATATAGCACCACGCTATCCTCGCCATATATTGCAAACATTTTCTGGGTTTTACTCGCGGGACTCGTCATGCCATCTCGATGTGTAGCGATGAATTACTCACAGGAAGATTCGAGACTCTAGGAGTGGTCCCAAAAAAACTTCTCCTGCAAAGGTTTGGATCGTTTTTGTTAGCATGTCTGCGACATCAGATGACGATAATTTAGGAGAAATAAATGTAGCAAATTTTGATGACATGAAATCATAAACTAGTCATATATACAGTACACATTTTTTAAAAGAAAAATCTAGTTACCTTCATATTTTAATGATAATGCATTATCGTTGTATAGAGAACACTTCATGCTACAGAAAAGAGTAAATACATATTTCCCACTGCCATTATCATTTTTAAATGTTGCGCTAGTCCGTTGCTATCCTAACTTTGTGTTGCTTACTAAAATTATGCTCTTTGATGTGTGCCATTGTGTGCTTGGTATAACATGTTGTGTCACAATCTGACAACAAAAGCTAATGCTGATTCAACATAAATCTGGTATCATTTATTATTGTGGCCTATTGAATATTTTTTCAGAATGTAATATAATTACAATATATTATATACCAATAGAATACATTAAACAGTCAACAAAATGTGTCAATGTTGTTAACAATTTATGGTTTTATTTTTTTAATGTAATTCATGCCCCTGTCAGTACTTCAGCCTCCTCAAGTTTGGCTCTCACGTCTGGGATCTCCTGATGACACAGGCATACTCTTGGAAGGGTAATTACTTGACGGTTTACAGCAACACCTGGAAAATAAAATGGTTTTGTCATTTATTTTGAAATATCAATAACACATCATTCATTTAGCCACATTTGGGCTAGCTTTATCATATTTAGATCGGTAGGAGCTGCCCCATTACCTAATATCCAGTTTTAGCTATGTGTAGAGCATTCATTTAGCCACATTTGGGCTAGCTTTATCATATTTAGATCGGTAGGAGCTGCCCCATTACCTAATATCCAGTTTTAGCTATGTGTAGAGCATGGAAAAATATACAACCATGTAATTGCGTTCTAATAAAAAAATCACGATGCTGGACTTACCACTCACTCTCCCGTTCGTGAAGTGTCGAGCTGTCAATTGGCGTCATGACGCCATCTGCTGTGTCAATAAATCGCCGCCATCTGACGCCTCAGGTTAGAACATGTAGGGATTAATTGTAGTTCATCTTTCCTGGGAGCCTTTGCCATCGGTAGCGTCACGAAAGAGCGATCCTGAATGGTTACCTTTGGTGGAAATATCACTGACATCGTTGTTGCTGCTATGCTCGCTGTGGGTAGTCTTCTGTTGCCTACGTCACACTTCCGGGTTTGCGAAGGGACCATTAACGGAGTGCGAAAAAAACTAAAAAAACGCAAATTATCCTTACAATTACGTGTTGATAATGTCATGGTTGTTTTGACGAATTCGTCCAAAGTTTATATTCATAAAATTACACCAAAATCCGGAAAGGTCTTCAGTTGCCCTTTAACTATATTTATTATTCAAAATGTCTGTCATTTTTAGCTTAGAATCATTAATTGATGTCTAATACTTCGTTTAAAAAATAACAACTTTAAAAAATTATTCACTCGCATATTTTACTCTTTTAAACAAAAAACGTCACACTGAAAAAAATGGTGTCTGTAAAAAAGTCTCGGATATCTACCTCATAACTATCACTTAATTGTATTTTTTTTTTGTTTTGTTACTGTCGCATTTTCTCCGATATCTTAGATGATAAATAATCAATCCAAACAAAAAAAAATTGAAAAAATACGTTTAAAAGGGTAAATATATGACAAAGAACATCTCGACCACTCATTGATGTCTGCGATTTCTGCATCGTTACCCTTGTTATATTACCATGTTTCACCCATAAAATCCCCAAAAATTCCAACTGTGGCCATTCACAGTTGTGTCTTGACACTCAGTGATACATGCTTTATTGGGTTTTTGGATTGAAACAAGGTATGTACGCAATAATATCTCGTTAAAGTCATGGCGTCTGTAATTCTGCTCTCGCGTGCTCTCACCCCCAGATAGGGTTTTGCAGTTTAAATTTTTTTTTTTTTTTAAATGCCCTCCTGTTCAAAAATTTTTTCCCCCCAGAAAATTGAGATTTTAAGCTTTCCAATGATGTAACACACATGCATATCGGACAATTTTGAAATTTGGCCAAATTGGAGGTCTCAGAGCGGAACTTCAAGTCACCTGAGTGATTTCCGCCATATTTTTGTTGTTGTTGTTGTTGTATTTTTTGTTTATCTCTTATATTTACTGTTCATGGGAAAATGTGTATATTTCATTTGGTTCATTGGATGTGAGGGGACTTAAGGACATTGTGAAGAGAAAAGCACTATTTTTGTTTTGGAAAGGGCGAAAAGTCAATTGTTTATTTTTACAGGAGACCCATTCTACAGAAGAGGACGCATCTTTTTGGACAAATCAATGGGGAGACCGGATGTTGTTCAGCCATGTATCTAACAGGTCAGATGGTGAGGCCATTTGATTTAAAATACTTCCAGGAGAAATTGTTACACAAAAAGCAGATGAAAAAGGTCATTGGTTAACTGTAGTGTTAAAAGTGGAAAGTTTGTTTTTTGTATTGACAAGTATTTATGGATATAACAATGACTCTCAGAATAGGAAACTTTTAGAAAAGATGACTGAGATAATTTCTGATTTGAAGGTTTTATACCCTACTGACTATGTTTTAGTTGGAGGAGATTGGAACAGGACTCCAAATGAGTGGGATGATAGGATTCCTCCAAGGTTAGAGAAAAGTCAACAAAATTACATTATTCACAGTTTTTATGGCAGATAACAATTTGACTGATATATGGCGGAATTTCAACCCAGGGGTTAAGCGTTACTCATGGCTCAAACCTAATGGAAATTGGATGATTAGGGAGTAATAATGTTTTAAGTAATATTTCTCATTCTGAGATTGCTAAAGTGCCCCTGTCAGATCATTGTTTTGTTGAGTTAGCATTGGAATCCAAAAAAATGGGAAAGCTGTAATAAGGAGTATTGGGAATTGAATGCCAAATTGTAGCAAAAATGAGGAATATTGCATTAAAGGGATCCTTGACCTTAAATACGTGTAGGCTCTAATAAACCACAATTGTTCTCTTGTACTAAAATATGTTGTTAGAAACACATAAAATGTTAAATCAATGGCAATATTTTATAATATTTAGTACATATTTTGACCAATTGTTGGCGCCATGTTTTGCGGGCTCGGAGTGATGACGTAAATGGGATGTTTCCAAATGTGTAGTGTGTACAACAATTGCGTATTGCTGCCTAAACTAGCAAAGTAAAATGCCACAATGTGCTGCTTTTGGATGCAATTTCCAGTCAAATGGAAACAAGGGGAGTGATGTGAGTCTTCACAGATTTCCTGTTGACAAGAAGAGGAGAAAGGTTTGGGAAAATGCAGGCAGACTGGCAAAACTTCCCAAGGACCACAGGCTTCGTTCTCGCCATTTTTCTCCTACCGCGTTCGAGGCTTATAGTCGACGACAACTTATGAAAGACCTCACCGGAGCAGCTGGATATACTGCAGACTAAAACCAAATGCTGTTCCAACTATTTTCCCTCACAAAAAGCCTCAACGTGCCTCGGATATCAAGTGAAATGCGTGCAATAAAGCGCCAAAGACAAGACACTCTGGCCGCGCTCTTAAGCAGCCAAGCCGCTCCTGTTGCTACAGCGGTAGGCGAACCTTCGGGCGTATCGCTAGTCACAGAGGAAGCACTAATTCACTTCTACTGTCAGTTCATCAGGCAGTAAGCGTGTCTGTTCAGTATTCGCCTAATATGAGTGATGCTGCCACTCAAACTGATCCAAACGCGTCCGATTCAATGGTACAGTGGCTAACTGATGCGCACCGAGCACTTAATTTGGACCACCCTTATGTAGCTAAACGTGAGTTGGATGTACAAGACATGGCGGACACTCGATCCAGATGACGAATTTAATGAGGACAGCCACGACACGACTCCGATCCTGACTATCACATGTGTGCATTTATAGTTTTATTACCTTCAGTGAGAGTTTATAATGTCAATAGTCATTAAAATAAAAATGCACGAATGGCAAGGTGTGTTCAAACTTTTGGCCTGTACTGTATATATAGCACATGACAGCTCTGGATGCTAACAATCTACATAATTTTACTGGGATAAGTTTGAAAACGCAATAGCTTACCTTGAAGATCTGCTAACAAAAACTGGAGTTCTCAACAGCATACACTCTCTCGCTCCGTTGTCATTGAGACGCACTTGCCGCGAGTACATCACCAGTTTTGCCCAACTCTTGTATTATCAGGTATTTCCTGCTCTGCATTTAGCATTTGCTGCCCGTCTTGTGAACGACCGACAGTGCTGACCTGCTCTTCACTTTTCCGATCCGGTTCAAATTGGAAGGGCAAAACCGACGACATGTTGAGGTAGCTAATGAGTGACACGCTGGAAGTTCGGCAACAGGCCCGGTAATGTTACGCACTGCGACGTAACAAGAATGACAACCTATCACTTAAAATTATTTTACAAACTTTATTAAAAGAAAACATTAAGAGGGGTTTTAATATAAAATTATTATACCTCATACTAAAATTTATCTTTTAAGAATTACTTGTCTTAAAGATCGAGGATCCCGTTAAGATTAAGGAAATAATTAAGGAAATTGTTGATAATGGCTCATTGGAAAGTAACGCAGGCAAATGGGAATTCCCTGAGTTTAAAATAAGACCGTTCTCTGTTCAATTTAGCAAAGAACGTAAGAAGAAGAAAAGGGACTGGGGGAAAAAAGAGTTATTTAGGGAATTATTCTTGTTTGTAATAAACTACAGTGGAATCCGGAGGACAAGATTAAATGAATGGACTTGCAAACTAAATTAGATTATATTTATCCGGACAGAGCTTTTAGGGCATTTATTAGATCAAAAGCAAAGTGGATTGAGGAAGGAGAAAAGAATTCATCCTATTTTAGCAATTTGGGAAAAAAAAACAGACAACAGGAAAAACTCTTTTTCAAGTTTGATTATTGATGGTGTTGAAAACACAGATCTTAAGTGTATAAAAAAGAGGTCTTCTCTTTTTACTTTGATTTATAGACCTCACATTATTCCTTAATGGATAGTGATGTCCTTTTTGAGATTAGGAAGTCAATTCCTCATATTGAAGAATCATCTAAAGAGCTATTTGAGTCAGACTTAAAAATTGAAGAATTAGATATTGCTGTTCATAAAATGGCTAAATAAATCCCCAGGGTCAGATGGACTGACATCAAATTTCTCTCTTTACTTATGGAATGATATTAGAATTTTGTTGTTTAAAGCAATCAAGGAATGTGTGGCGAGAAAGAAATTGGTGTCTACCATAAAACAGGGTTTGATCACCTTGATTCCCAAGCCTAGTAAGGATAAGCGAATACTAGATCATCTTAGATCAATTACACTGCTTAATACAGATTATAAAATTTTCTAAGGGGATATTGCAGAAAGACTGAAAATAGGGCTGTCTGAAATAATTGGTGAGTCACAATCTGTTTTTCTAAAAGGTCGATCTATTCATAATACTGAAATATCAGACTTGTATGGGATTTACTTGATTATAGTCAAATGGTCCAAGGAAGTGGATTTATTTATCTATTTTTTTTCTTTTTTTTTTAACCTGTCCTGTTCAGCTGTTTGACACAGAGAATGGAAGTCTAAGTGCCCGGATTCTGAACAGTTTTAATGTTTCACATTGAGAGTCTGACATACTCCCATTGTGATCATTCAAAATACCTTTTTATTATGACAAAGCAGCGAACAGGAAGGGGTTATGGGGGGACAGAAGAAAAGAAATACAAGAGAAGAAAGAAAAGAAACACATGCGCATGCGCAGCCCATCCCTCCTCCCGCCGCCCAGCAAAGCAGCCACCCCCCCCCCCCCCGGGACCCAGGGTGGTCCCCCGCCGGGCCACCCGCGCGCCCATCAACCGGCCTTCAGGGATGGCAGGAGGGGACGCATCACCAACCCCATGCCTACACCCACCCCCGCCCGCCCACCCGGGCCACGAGCCACAGCCACAGCCCCCCAACCGGCACGGCACGCCACGGGACCCCCAGCGGCCCACCAAGCCCCAGGCAAGGCAGGGACCCCCGCCGGTGCAGGCGACACCCCGCTGATACACCGGCGCCCAGCCAGCGACCCGCGACGGAGCGCAGGGCGGATGCCCAGCCAGAGAAGAGAGGGGAAGGCGGAGGCAGGAGAACGCCCAGGAACTGCCACGGGGCGATGCAAGATCGGAGACCCGACCCCCCAGCCCACTCCCGCGGCCGGCAGCCGAGGCAGAGGGGAGGCCACACCCCGGGAGCCACGCCATATAGAAAAAGTGTGGGACCCACCTACCACCCTATTACTGTGGCTGCCAGGTTCCCGACTGGCAGCCATCACCCAGCACCGTGATGGGGGTGTGAGGGGAGGGTAGTGCAATGTATGCATTAAAATAGGAGAGCTTGGCTTGGGGCAGTGGGACCACAGCATGGAGTTTCTGCCCAGCCGCCCGTCCCACCGCCCTTTGCCGGAGCTCTCCTGTGGAGTATGATGTGTGTGGTGCATTTAAAAAAAGGTGCAGGGATGGCGGGGCCTGTGGTGAGGAGGCAGCCGTGAGGCCCCCCCCCCCCAACAGGTCCCAACCACCCCACAACCTTGGTGTGTGGTGCATTAAAAACAGGGGGGAGTCGGGCTGGGACTGTAAAGCCCCGTCCCAACTCTCCCCGGAGAAATGTATGAGCATGTAAGTGCCAGGGTGAAAAATATTTACAGTGCCGAAGTGAGAAGTGCGTGAGTTAAGAGGCAGGCTGCCGCGGGCGTGGCGCCGTCCACCAGAACCACCGGCCCCAGGGCGGAAGAAGCGTCAGGGCCCCGATCAATCCACGCCCCAGACCACCCACGGCACCTACGCGACCGCCCACCCCCCTCTCACCCACCGAGCACCCACCCCGCACCCCGAGCAGGCGCCACACCAAGCGCCGGCGACCAGGGGGCGTCCACCCCACCGGCAAGGGACAGCAAGCCTCACCCTAGGCCCCGCGGGCCCCAAGAGGCCCCGCCAACGACCCCGCCGGCCGGGGGGCAACCGCGGCCACCGCGGCCCAGGGAGGCGGACAGGGCCGGAAACAGACCAAGGGGAGGGAAGCGCACCCCCCACAACCCACCCCCGGGCCAAGAGGGGCGCGCGGTATGGCACCAGAGGGCACCTCCCCGGCACCCGGTACAGCGAGACGCGGCTCCGGCCGTGCGGACCTGGGAGGGAACCATGGCTGCCGCATACACCCCCCGGCCCCCACCCCAACTCCACCCCACCCAGGCCGGCCGGGGAAGGGCCGCGGCCCCGGACCGGCACCCGCGTGAATGACACCGCCCGACGGGACCCCCCGCACAGCCAGACGCAACCAGACAAGCCCCGGCCGAAAATCCCGGGGGCCAAGACCGGCGGCGGGACGGCCCAGGGCAGGACGCCAACAAACTCCACCTGTAAAGCTGATAGAAGAAGAGGTTTATCAAACACCATTAGATGTATGCCAAGGACCAGTGAAGTGTATTATTTACGCATAGTTCCTTAATTGTTCCAAGTCTGATAAGTAATATATAGGGTGTTCCAAAAAAAGTTGCATATGATCCCCAGTAGCTGGAAACCAAATTGTCTATGAGTATCCTTGTAAAATAAGCCCATTGACCGACTAAACTGTGGAGGAAGAAAAAGTATTTATTACATGCTGTTGGGAGTGTATAAAACAGTTCGGATTTAAACATGTCCAGTTTCCAGCTGCAGAAGGATGCATACAACTTCCCTGGACACCCCGCATTTATCCATTTATGTATACATTTTTATTATTTTTGTGGCATTCCTTCGCAGGTGAGAGAGAATCCTTATTCTATGTTCATCATTCTTGCGACCGTTTCCCACTGTTGTTCGTATTTGTCCATTTTATTTGTCTGTTTGGCAGATATTTTATCTAATGTTATATATTCAATGATTAGATTTAGCCATTGGTTAATGCTAATGTTTTGTATGTTTTTCCAATTCAACAATATTGTTTTTTTGGCTATCGTTAGACTTGCTAGTAGTGGACGGGTTTGATGGATAGAGATATTCACTGTATTCAGATCGCCAAGCAGACAAAGAGTTGGAGACAATGGAATCCTGCAGTTCAATAGGAAAGAGAGTTTCTTCGTTACCTGTGCCCAGAAATCTTGTATTGGTTTACATTGCCAAAGAGCATGAAAGTATGTATCTGAAGTATCTTCGTTGCAGCTTGTACATTTATCGGATTGGGAGAACCCCATTTTGTGCATTTTAGATTGAGTAATATGCCATCTGTGCAGTATTTTGAACTGTATAAACTGAAGGTTCTTATTCTTTGTCATTATAAATGCATTTTTACAGATGTTGGACCAATAGTTATTATCTAATGTTACCGAAAGTTCGTTATTCCATTTTTTGATTGGTAGGCAAGTAGAGTTGTTACATGAGAGGGCTTTATATACTTTTGAAAGTATTTTTTTTTTTTTGTTGAGGATGTATATTTATTATTTTATTTACGAAAGGTGGTGGGTCTAACGTACCCGTTAGTGATGGAAATTTGCTTCTGATGGCTGCCCTGATTTTATTGTATTGAAGGAAATTGACCCCTTTGATCTGGAAATCTTGTAATATTTTTTCATATGACATGAATGTATTATCTTTAAACAAATGCTGTAACTGTTTATTCCCGTATCATCCCATGTGCTGAAATAAATAGGAATTTTATTAACTCCAAAGTCTGGGTTGTGCCAGATTGGTGAGAATTTACACGGGGCTTGTTGTGATTGCGTAATTTCCATACCTCTCCACCAGGCTTTCAAGGTACATGCTATCATTGGGTTTTTGAAGCAGCTATGGTGCTTAATACTAGAACTAATAAAGGGGAGGTTTGCCAATTGTATTTGGTTGCAGTCTGTTTGCTCTAATTCTAGCCATGACTGTTGTTCAGTGTTAAGATATAACCACCTAATAAGATATTGTATTTGATTTGCTATATAATAGTGTTGGAAATTAGGGGCCTCTAGACCCCCCTCTGGTTTATTTCTTTGCAATTTGGCAAGGCTAATTCTGTTTTTCTTGTTTTTAAAGTTGAATTTTGTGACGGCTGAGTCTAGGTCTTGAAACCATTTTTGAGTGGGTTTAAAGGGGATCATTGAGAACAAATAGTTTATTTGTGGTAATACTTTCATTTTGACTGTTGCTATCCGGCCCAAAAGTGAGATGGGTAGATTATTCCAGTGTGTCAAATCTTCACATATTTTTGCTAGGAGGGGTGTATGGTTTAGTTTAGTTAATTCTGTAAGTTTTGGTGAAATGTTGATTCCAAGATACTTTATATTCCCTATTGGAATATTGTGATTTTGATTTGCAGGATTCCATGAGTTTGTTGATAAGGGCATTATAATTGATTTTGACCAATTTATAGCATAATCTGATATTTGTGAGAATGTCTTTATTAGTTCAAAAGTCTCATGTAGGGAGGATTCTGGTTTTTCTAGATATAAAAGTATATCGTCTGCGTATAAGTTAATTTTGTGTTCCGATGTGTGCGAGCAGATCCCTTTGATATTAGCGTTTTGTCTTATTGCAATTGCTAATGGTTCAATAAATAGAGCGAATAATAGGGGTGAGAGTGGACAGCCTTGTCGAGTTCCCCTTTGAAGACAGAAACTTTGTGAAATGACCCCGTTTGTGTTTACAGTGGCTTTTGGGGCGTTGTAGAATATTTTTATCCAGCGGATAAATGGCTCACCGAAGCAAAATTTTTTCAAAACTTTGAAGAGAAAAAACCAGTTGACTTTGTCAAATGCTTTTTCTGCGTCCAAAGAGAGGATAATTGCTTTCTGTTTATAATTCTGTGCAATATTAATAAGATTTAACAAGTGTCTTATATTGTTTGTAGAGTTACGTCCTTTAATAAAGCCGGTCTGGTCTTCATGAATTATAGTGGGAAGAGTTTGTTCTAATCTAGTAGCTAAAGCCTTTGCAATAATTTTAATATCTGTATTCATTAAGGATATTGGTCTATAGTTTGCTGGTTGGGTTAGGTCTTTCCCTTCTTTTGGCAGTAGTTTGATTACTGCAGTGTTCATATTGTCTCTAATTTGACCCTTGGCACTGATTTCTTGAACCATTCTATAGAAAAGTGGTGCCAGCATATTCCAAAAGTGTTTAAAATATGATGTCGAGAACCCGTCGGGCCCCGGTGCGCGACCTATTGGCATGTCCTTTACGGCATTCCATAATTCAGCGAGGGTAAGTGGGGTATCTAGCAATTGTTGGCTTTCTAAAGTTATTTGGGGGATGTCAAGATTATTAACGAATAGGTCAATGTCTTCATTATGATCGTTTGTCCCCGAGTATAAGTTTTTGTAGTAGCTATAGAAAGTTTCGTTAATTTTTTCTGGTGATTGTGTTATTATGCCGGCTGAATCTTGTATTGTTGTAATTAATGTTTTTTCTTTGTTACGTTCGAGTTGGTTTGCTAAATATTTCCCGGATTTGTTATTATGCTCAAAATTGGTATATCGTAGTTGTTGTAACAGAAACTGAGTTTTTTTAGACAGAATACTATTGAGCCGTTCTTTGGCGCTGAAAAGTTCTTTTGTGGTATTGTCTGTGGGATTATTGGCGAATTCCTCCGTCAGTTGTTTGATTTTCATTTCTAATTCGTTTTCCAACTTCTGTTCTTGTTTTTTTTATATGATGAATATGAGATAATCTTGCCTCGAATTACGCATTTTCCTGTTTCCCAAAGCAATGACGGTGAGATGTTTTGGGAATTGTTAAGTTCCATAAAGTCTTTCCATTCTTTCTTAACGAATGTATCAAATGCTGGGTCATCTAATAAGGAATCATTACAGCGCCAGGTTGCGTGGGGTATCGTGCGGGAGTCAGTTTTAAGGGCTAAAGAAATTGGTGCATGATCACTGATGATTATTGGATGTATTCTTGGCGAAATATTATTAATAGCGGAATTATTCGCTAGAAAAAAATCGATTCTTGAGCACGAACCATGGGCTAGGGATTGAAAGGTATATTCCCTTTTTGTTAAATGTTTTGCTCTCCAGACGTCACTTAAGCCAAAATCGTCCATATATTTCCTAATGGTTCTTGCAGTTTGTGACTGTTTAGTGAGTTTATAATTGGAGCTATCTATACTTGGATCAAGTGTAGTGTTAAAGTCCCCTCCTATAATAATTGTTGAGTTCACTGACATATCACTCAGTTTACCAAAGATATTGTGGAAGAACTGTGTATCCTCGTTGTTTGGGGCATATATGTTCACTAATGTGAACAGTTTATTACTTATGGTAGCTTGTACTATTATGAATCTACCTTCCGGGTCTGCAATTGCACTATTTAATGTGTATGAGATTCTTTTATTTATTAATATTGATACTCCTCTTTGTCTGCTGTTATAGCTGGCTGAATACATCAAGTTAAAATTTGAGTGTTTAAGATATTTCTCTTCGGATTTGGCTAGATGTGATTCTTGCATGAAGAAGAGGTCTGCCTTTAATTTGGTGATTTATTCCATAATTTTAGTTCTCTTTGCCTGCGATCGGAAGCCATTCACATTAAATGAAACAAAATTTATATATGTCATATGCGGATATTTCTAAGTATCTTAAGGAAAGTAATGATCTCAGGATGTGTGTTATAATATTTAGTCCTGAGTGTCATCAACCATTCACATTCATTAGAAGCCATACGAGTATGTAATAAATCAAATTCTAATAGAAATGAATGCATTTTTGTAAACCACTTGGCATAATTCACACGACATTAAGACGTTGTTAGAAGGATTAAATACATGGGTAGCATCATCACTAAACATTACAATTTTAAAGCGTGTACTTAGTGTGTGTTTGAAAACAGCGGTGTGGAAAAGGTGAGACAAATAACCCAGAAAAAGAAAAGATATGAGCGCCAGTACAGAAATGTGTAGTGTGAGACATGCGTGACTCTTAAAGACTAAGTGATTATCATGCAACCCTGATCTGTACGTGTGCATTGTTGAAATAAAATCGACTTAATACGGCATTGTGTACATATTGGAAGTGTTTAGGAAGTACAGACAAAGTGATTATCATGCAATCCTAATCTACACATGTGCCTTGCTCAAACAAAAAAAACACTTAATTCAGCATTATATACGAACTGGAAGTGTTTCGAAGGTACAGACAAAATAGTTATCATGCAGCCCTAATCTACATATGTGCCTTAATCAACCCAAAACAATTTAATTCAGCATTATATGCATACTGGAAGTGTTTAGGAATAGCAAACTAAGTATTAAGCATCCCTAATCTATACATATGTCTTGCTTAAATCAAGACAGCTACATTCAGCATTGTATGCATAATAGAAATATTTAGGCATTACTTATCGGTCAGAATAGCCATGGGGTGAGCACTTGGTCTCGGTATAGTTGACCATCAATGAAAAGTTTGTCGAGCGTGATAATTGCACGTTTGCCCTCTGCTCTGGACCGCTTCAGAATTGGATAGAGGATTTTCCGTCTTTCGTTGATCTCGCGCGGGAAATGATCATTCATACCGAATCTTGTTCCTTGTAATTCTCTTCCTTTGGATTTCACCAGTACTTTCTGCTGGTAGAGCTCGAACTTGGCGATTACTGGACGCGGACCGCTTCCTCTTGGCTTCCCAAGACGGTGTACCCTCGCAAACTTGATCGAATCCACCATTTCCTTGGGCAGCTTGAGAGATGTTGCCATAAATGACTTAACGAGGGCTTCTGGGTTGTCTACTGTGTTTTCTTCGATGCCAGAGAAAATTAAATTGTCCCTCATGCTCCTTGATTGAAGGTCCAAAATAGAATCTTTCATTATCTTGTTCTCTTTTTTCAGGGATTCTAATAGACCTGTCGTCGACTCGAAGGCGCCTTTAAGGATATCGTTTTGCGACTTGAGATATACTACCTCCTGCTGAGTAAACACGAGGCTTTCTTTTAACTCTTTAATCTCGGCTTGAAGGATTTCTAATGCTATCGATATTTTCTTATCGATTGATCCAATTCCCTCGCTAAGTGACTTTGTGTATTCGGGTGGGCTTGCTAACAACAGATCATCGGTCGATGTAGCCGAATCAATAGAATCTGCCTTTTTACGCTTCGCCGGGAGATCACTGCGTTGACTGGATGTTGCCATGGCGTTTCCTTGATGTGTGGCGGAGTCGGAGAAAAAAGGTAAATCACGATCGTGAAAATTTTAAGGGAAAAATTAGTTGAAGTCTTCTTGAGCAAAGTTACTTGCTAGCCTAGCCAGTCTATTGCGTCATGCGTCGACGGAGTCTCGCGAGAGTAACGACGTCACAGCATGCTCCTCCCTATCCTCCCCACCACCATGCTTGACGATAGGCCCGATAGGAAGTGGATTTATGTTGTTCTTGGACTTTTATAAAGCCTTTGATTCGGTAGAAGACTCCTTTATTGTAAAAACTTTTTGGTTTGGGGGGGGGGAGTTTAAAGACATTATTGGAATGCTTTATAAAGGGATTAATAGTTCAGTAGCCTTAGGTCAAGGTACTTCCCTTAGGTTTGATATTAAGAGAGGAATTCGACAGGCTTGTGGAAGCTCACCGTTACTGTTTATAATGGTGGCTGAAATGTTATCTATTATATTCAAAACCAGTAGAATTGAGGGGCAAAAAGTATTGGATGAAAACATTGTGATAAGTCAATTAGCAGATGATGCAACTTTATATCTTAAGAATGCTGATCAAATCCCACTTGCTCTACAGACTATTGATTGTTTCTCAAAGGCCTCAAAGGTTTACAACTTAACTTGAAAAAATGTGAGATTTTGTCATTACATGATTGTCAGTTACCATCTGTATGCAACATTGAGATGAAAATGAAAGTTAACTACTTGGGGATTGTTATCTCCAAAGACAAAATGTTGACAGAAAAAAATAATATATCTGAAACTGTGGACAAATGTAAATCTACATTATCAAGGTGGTTACAAAGGGAGATTCCCATTTTTGGAAGAGTTTTGTTAACAAAAATGGAGAGCCTATCAAGAGTCATTTATCCTGCTTTTTCCTTATACCGATATCGACTAAAATGATATAGATACAGTGCCTTGCAAAAGTATTCGGCCCCCTTGAACCTTGCAACCTTTCGCCACATTTCAGGCTTCAAACATAAAGATATAAAATTTTAATTTTTTGTCAAGAATCAACAACAAGTGGGACACAATCGTGAAGTGGAACAAAATTTATTGGATAATTTAAACTTTAACAAATAAAAAACTGAAAAGTGGGGCGTGCAATATTATTCGGTCCCCTTGCGTTAATACTTTGTAGCGCCACCTTTTGCTCCAATTACAGCTGCAAGTCGCTTGGGGTATGTTTCTATCAGTTTTGCACATCGAGAGACTGACATTCTTGCCCATTCTTCCTTGCAAAACAGCTCGAGCTCAGTGAGGTTGGATGGAGAGTGTTTGTGAACAGCAGTCTTCAGCTCTTTCCACAGATTCTCGATTGGATTCAGGTCTGGACTTTGACTTGGCCATTCTAACACCTGGATACGTTTATTTTTGAACCATTCCATTGTAGATTTGGCTTTATGTTTTGGATCATTGTCCTGTTGGAAGATAAATCTCCGTCCCAGTCTCAGGTCTTGTGCAGATACCAACAGGTTTTCTTCCAGAATGTTCCTGTATTTGGCTGCATCCATCTTCCCGTCAATTTTAACCATCTTCCCTGTCCCTGCTGAAGAAAAGCAGGCCCAAACCATGATGCTGCCACCACCATGTTTGACAGTGGGGATGGTGTGTTCAGGGTGATGAGCTGTGTTGCTTTTACGCCAAACATATCGTTTTGCATTGTGGCCAAACGTTTTCTGTAACTCTTCACAAGCTTTTCACACACTGTTGCTGGTATTTTGGCCCATTCCTCCATGCAGATCTCCTCTGGAGCAGTGATGTTTTGGGGCTGTCGTTTGGCAACTCGGACTTTCAACTCCCTCCGCAGATTTTCTATGGGGTTGAGATATGGAGACTGGCTAGGCCACTCCAGGACCTTGAAATGCTTCTTACGAAGCCACTCCTTTGTTGCCTTGGCTGTTTGTTTGGGATTATTGTCATGCTGAAAGACCCAGCCACGTCTCATTTTCAATGCCCCTGCTGATGGAAAGAGATTTTCACTCAAAATCTCTTGATACGCGGCCCCATTCATTCTTTCCTTTACACAGATCAGCCGTCCTGGTCCCTTTGCAGAAAAACAGCTCCAAAGCATGATGTTTCCACCCCCATGCTTCACAGTGGATATGGTGCAATTCAGTATTCTTTTTCCTCCAAACAAGAGAACCTGTGTTTCTACCTAAAAGTTCTATTTTGGTTTCATCTGACCATAAAACATTCTCCCAGTCCTCTTCTGGATCATCCAAATGCTCTCTAGCGAACGGCAGACGGGCCTGGACGTGTACTTTCTTCAGCAGGGGGACACGTCTGGCAGTGCAGGATTTGTATCCCTGGCGGCGCATTGTTTTACTCATAGTAGCCTTTGTTACTGTGGTCCCAGCTCTCTGTAGGTCATTCACTAGGTCCCCCCGTGTGCTTCTGGGATTTTTGCTCCCCGTTCTTGTTATCATTTTGACGCCACGGGGTGAGGAGGGAGTTGAAAGTCCGTGTTGCCCAACGACAGCCCCAAAACATCACTGCTCTAGAGGAGATCTGCATGGAGGAATGGGCCAAAACACCAGCAACAGTGTGTGAAAAGCTTGTGAAGAGCTACAGAAAACGTTTGCCCTCTGTTATTGCCAACAAAGGGTACATAACAAAGTATTGAGATGAACTTTTGGTATAGACCAAATACTTATTTTCCACCATGATTTGAAAATAAATTATTTAAAAATCAAACAATTTGATTTTCTGGGGGGGTCCACATTCTGTCTCTCGTGGTTGAGGTTTATCCATGTTGACAATTACAGGCCTCTCTAATATTTTCAAGTGGGAGAACTTGCACAATTAGTGGTTGACTAAATACTTATTTGCCCCACTGTAGTATTAATTCTAAATTTATTTGGCGACATACAGTAGATGTCAATATACAGTATAAGAAAAAATGACATGGTTAAAGGGTATGAAGAAGGAGCTATACACCTTAGATTTTGAGGTCACGAATGGAGTCTTAAAACTGAAATGGCTGAAATCTTTCCTTACAAATCGTCAGAAATCAATTTGGTGCATAGTTCCTAACATGGTTTTTCAAAAAGTAAATGGGGTAATAGAATTTTTGTTGAGATGTGACTTCGATTGTAAATCATTACAGATTGGACTTTCCGGTTTTCATCAACAAGCACTTCTTTGTTGGACGCTAATGTACTGCCATAATTTTACACCACATAATCCACCGATATGGAATGACAGCTGCTTATTACTAAATAGGAAATCAGTTTTTAAGTCAGAAAAGCATTCAAAAGGTGTATGGGCTGTTTGTTTACAATTTAGATGAAAAGGGGAAATGGTTGCTCCATCATGATTTTTGTCATAAATACCAAATACATTGTCGTCTAAAAGAATTTACAAAGTTAACAAAAGCAATCCCAATGGCATTAAAAGCAATGGTGCAGGAGGACATTCAAAACTCTCGAGTCTCTCAAAATTTGAGGAACTTATACGTTGGGGGGCAGGATTTTTGAGAGAATAAATATTTTGAAACAATTTAAGATTGATAAGATTAAGAGGATAAGAAATAATTACGTTTCATTTCCGGTGCGTCCTAAAGCTAAAGAGGTCCAATTCTAAATTTTTAACGAAATTTACCCAACAAAGGAATATTTTAAGATTGAAATTTGGCAAATAAGTGTACTTTTTGTGATGTAAATGTAGAAAATTTAAGTCATATACCGTATTTTCTCACTGCAATGGTGTTAATTTCTTCTGGCATCAATTACAGACTTGGCTGAAATCTAAAAATATTGATATGCCCCTGAGAGAAGAAACAATTTTGTTTGGTGTTTATCAAAAGGATAAGAATTTTTAATTTGTTTTGAATCTGATATTGCTTATGGTGAAGTTTTTTTATTCATAAGTGTAGGGTTTTTTAGGGTTTTTTTTTTTTTTTTAAACCAAACCATGCATGGCTTACTGGAGAAATTATCTCTCTATCTAAGGCCCTTCATTTGTTTTCTTTATTCAAACAATTTAAGTTGGTTTAGTAAGTCCTCTCAAAAGAAAATTGGTTGATTTTTTTAATTTCTTTTTCTATGTGTTTGTTGTTTTTTTGTGTTGGTGGTTGTTGTTGTCTTTGCTATTGTTTGCTGTAGTATGCTCAATAAGTAATATTGTATTTGATGTTGATACTTTGTTTTGTGTGTATACTAGTATGGTCTGATCAATTTTATTGTAAAAGGGTAACAAATAAACAACAGGGGCACTGCAGATCAATAATGGGGCACGTGCCCCAGTGAGATATATCCAGCGACGCCCATTGACACGCACAAAGACACGATCATCAAGTGAATTTCCCTGACATCATCAAAGGCGCTTTTATGGCATGTGACGCACAACATTGTTGGTGTTCACAAAGAGAGGATCGGTCGAAACCAACTTAAACACCCAAAAAGTGAGTGAAGTTTTTGAGGTGCTGCATTTAGGTGAGTGGCAGGCATGCATGACAACTTAATTGATGTCAAGTAAGAATGAAAAAGAATCCGAATTCGTGTCAAATTGAATGTATTTATCTCCTGTGTTGGTGTTGGCTCTTGACTTTGAATCCACAATCCCGCGAGTTTGTTTTCTCTTATGGAGGCTTCTGAGGAAAACCAGAGTTAAATCACAAAAACTGAGAGTCCCAGGGTGCCGTCAAACAATCAGCAAAAGCTGTAATGAATGAGAATCAATATATTGAGAATACATAAAAGGCTGTCTAATTAATTTTAATTTTTTAATAATAATCTGAAAACACTGATAACCAATTATATATTACATTAAAGTACAGTATATACAGTATTCCCCGAAAATGTTGAATATCAAGTGAATATTGTTTTATTTTGGCAATTTAACATAAAAGAGTAAACCAACATAATTGAATATGTCAATTTGCATGTAATGGTTCATCTCAAGGCTCGAGACTCAAGCAGTTCCGCGTAACTATTGTGATGCTGAAGATTTTTCAGCATATTATAACCATAAACTTTAAAAAAAAAAAAAAAAAAAAATTAATAATAATACGATTAAAAGCATCAGTTTTGTATACACTTGCCACATGTGTCATTGAAAAAGCCTGCAAAAGGTTCCTGAGCCTTTAAAAAGTCTGTCTAATATATAAGATCAAATTAAAGATACTACCCCAAAAATAAAATTAACTCCACACAGAACCCCTACTTGAGCCCTTGATCTTAGAACAGTCAGCGGACATGCTAACCACTCTTGGTCCGTGCTTCCCTTTTTACAAGTTATCCGGGGGGAAATTCATGTTTAACTCATCTTTACAAGTGTAAAGTAAAACACTTTTCTTGTTTCTAATGAGGCTTAAATTTGATTTAAGGTAAGCACAGTGATCAACCTCTGTGCTAATAGGTGTACAGTATTTAAACATCAAAGTATATAATTTATGCATTTAAAAAATGACACTAATTGCACGTTTGCTATTGGCATCGTGCGATTAATTGCGATTGAAAAATCTGAATCGCTTGGCGGGCACGATTATTATTACAATATTTCAATACGGTAGGTCATGATACAAAGTGGGCTGGTCTGTGGCATGAAACTCCCGGGCTGAAAATTAGTCCCACTTCAACTCCCGGGCTGAAAATTAGTCCCACTTCGGCCCTGTTTGTTACTGTAATTGATTACTTTTTTACAGTAAGATTAACAACACTGGTAATAATCTGGAAAACCCCAAAAATGGTGGTGGAATCACAATGCCACAAGACCAGGCAGGGCAAGAAAGAAACATGAGTGTCTTGGTAAATAGGCTGAGCAGTAGACTAGTGGTTGGCACGACCACCTTCCAGTCAGGGGCCCTCGGGTTTAAATAGCAGATTCGTTTATTTCTGCATTTACAAATCAATTCACCAAACGGTGAGAAAATGGAGTCTTTTCTAAATAACCAACAAAAGGTGTATGATCTATCAGTGTGCATTAAGGTTTAACCGTATCAAACTGCTCACTGTGAAGGGAATAACGATTGTCTGCTGCCTCTAGAATGTTCCCGAGGGTGCCAAATCAAATCGCATGCAGCATCCAAATGGAGGTATGCAAAAGCGAACCCAAACAAGTGGGCCCAAAGTTGTTCTCAAGGCTGAAAAAAGTGGACAACACCAACAACCAGCGGCTGAGCGAGCTCCCGTGCCAGAAGGCTGTCAACCTGGAGTTCAACAACCTCTCTTTCACCATCCAGCAGGGAATCTGTTTGAAGAAGAAAGGTACAGCGGGCTCAGTTTTTAGAAGAGTGCCCCCCAAAACTGATGATCATAACCAGAAAAGTTTATTATTATTTTATTTTATTTATTTCTTCCCCTCATCAGGTTTCAAAACGCTCCTCGACAATCTGTCCGGACAATTCAACAGCAAAGAGCTCACTGCTATCATGGGACCTTCCGGAGCTGGCAAGTCCACAATGATGAATGTCCTGGCGGGATATAGGTAAATCCACTATAGGGCACAATGCCGTAAATACAGTGGGGCAAATAAGTATTTAATCAAGTATTTAGCCACCAATTGTGCAAGTTGTCCGACATGAAAAGATTGGAGAGGCCTGTAATTGTCAACATGGGTAAACCTCAACCATGAGAGACAGAATGTGGCAAAAAAAACAGAAAATCACATTGTTTGATTTTCAAAGAGTTGATTTCCAAATTAGAGTGGATAATAAGTATTTGGTCACCTACAAACAAGATTTCTGGCTGTCAAAGAGTTCTAACTTCTAACGAGGCTCCACTCGTTACCTATTGCTAACAGTTGGTCCCTGCTGTAAACAATGTAGCCGTGGCTCCGAGCTGTGTCTCCGGACACGATTGCGCAAAAAATAACCAGCAGCAGCAGCAAGAATACCATAAGAGCAAGTCGGGTGTCCATTGCTGCGTAAGTTTAAAAAAGAAAATAAATAGTAAGGTAAAACCACACTAAAAGGCTCAGCGGTGAACCGGAGCTGCTGTAACAGGCTGTCACTCGCGCGGCGTTCGCAATAGGTAAAACGCTTGGTGTAAAGAAATCAACTGTGGGAGCAATTATTAGAAAATGGAAGACATACAAGACCACTGATAATCTCCCTCGATCTGGGGCTCCATACAAGATCTCACCCCGTGGCATCAAAATGATAAGAAGAACGGTGAGCAAAAATCCCAGAACCACACGGGTGGACCTAGTGAATGACCTACAGAGAGCTGGGACCACAGTAACAAAGGCTACTATCAGTAACACAATGCGCCGCCAGGGACTCAAATCCTGCACTGCCAGACGTGTCCCCCTGCTGAAGAAAGTACACGTTTGGGCCCGTCTGCAGTTCGCTAGAGAGCATTTGGATGATCCAGAAGAGGAATGGGAGAATGAAACCAAAATAGAACTTTCTGGTAGAAACACAGGTTCTCGTGTTTGAAGGAGAAAGAATACTGAATTGCATCCAAAGAACACCATACCCACTGTGAAGCATGGGGGTGGAAACTTCATGCTTTGGGGCTGTTTTTCTGCAAAGGGACCAGGACAACTGATCTGTGTAAAGGAAAGAATGAATGGGGCCATGTATCGAGAGATTTTGAATGAAAATCTCCTTCCATCAGCAAGGGCATTGAAGATGAGACGTGGCTGGGTCTTTCAGTATGACAATGATCCCAAACATACAGCCAGGGCGACAAAGGAATGGCTTTGTAAAAAGCATTTCAAGGTCCTGGAGTGGCCTAGCCAGTCTCCAGATCTCAACCCCATAGAAAATCTGTGGAGGGAGTTGAAAGTCTGTGTTGCCCAACGAGTAGCCCCAAAACATCACTGCTCTAGAGGAGATCTGCATGGACGAATGAGCCAAAATACCAGCAACAGTGTGTGAAAAGCTTGTGAAGAGTTACAGAAAACGTTTGGCCTCCGTTATTGCCAACAAAGGGTACATCACAAAGTATTGAGATGAACTTTTGGTGTTGACCAAATACTTACTTTCCACCATGATTTGCAAATAAATTCTTTAAAAATCAAACAATGTGATTTTCTGTTTTTCTTTTTTTTTTTTTTTTTTCAAATTCTGTCTCTCATGGTTGAGGTTTACCCATATTGACAATTACAGGCCTTTCTAATATTTTCAAGTGGGAGAACTTGCACAATTAGTGGTTAACTAAATACAGTGGGGAGAACAAGTATTTGATACACTGCCAATGGGTTTTCCCATTGACAGTGTATCAAATACTTGTTCTCCCCACTGTACTTATTTGCCCCACAGTAGTTAAAACAGTTCAAATATAATAATCTGCATTACAGGGAAAAGGGCATGACGGGCCAAATCCTGGTAAACGGTCACCCGAGGGACTTGGTGAAATTCCAGAAGATGTCATGCTATATTATGCAAATGGATGTCTTAATGCCTCACCTCTCAACAGAGGAGGCTATGATGGTGAGCTCATTTGGTATGACTAAGAACAACATCTAATAATTTCCAAACTAAGCTGATTTTTTGTGTGTGTGTGTGTGTGTTTTTTTTAATCTTATTTTAGGTGGCAGCCCACTTGAAACTAAATGAATCGTTACAGGTCAAAAGGAAGATAGTAAGTTCTGCCAACAAGTTTTGAAATTTCATGTTACTTTCTGAGGGACGATAACATCCTTCCTGTTTCACAGGTGAACGAAGTCCTGACAGCTTTAGGCCTGAAGAGCTGTGCTAAAACACGCACCAACAATCTGTCAGGTGGCCAGTCGAAGAGACTGGCCATTGGTCTCGAGCTGGTCAACAATCCGCCGGTCATGTTCTTTGATGAGCCCATCAGGTACGACATCACACTTGACGTCATCTTAACCTGGGGTTCGGCAACCCATGTTTTGAGAGCCGCCCCAGTGGCTCCCTGGAGCATTTTCAAAAATGTTTGAAAATGGAAAAAAATGGTTGAGGAAAATATATTTTTTGTTTTGATATGGTTTATGTACGAGGACAAAAATAACACAAACATTCTCAACGTTTTCCAATGCTCTAAAAATGTGTAGAATAAATATTTAATTTCAACTTCTGTCAATGAAGTCATAGGCTGCGACTCACGCTTGACTGCGCTTGACAGTGACGCAAGTGACGTTCCGTTATTCTCGCTATACGATTGGCCGAAGAGTCGAAATGCTCTCCCATAAAATGCATGTTTACAAATGAAAGGTCGGTCATAAAAACGCTTGCACAAACTATTGGGTTCTTTTTTTCTGTAACCATGGACGATTTATATGAGGAAATTTTCCACTACTTGAAGACAGGAGAATGCAGCATCAGGAATCTCTTGGCCCTTGGGACAAAGAGCCAACGTGCGCACACGTTGGCTCTTTTATATAAATTAGATATTTTTTAATAATACTCTGTGTGTGTGATATCATCAATCGCTATATATATATAAATAGGCACGTTTAAGTGAACGCATACAAGAACAACCGGACCATTTTCATTTCTCCATTTTATTGGAGAGCATTTTGACTCTTCCGCCAATCATATAGTGAAAATAAAGAAACGTCACTGTCAAGCGCAGGTCCCCCGAGGTGATAGGGAGGGCAAGTGGCTAGTGTACCTACACTGGGAGATAATAAAGTGTGCATAACCGTTCAAAGATGGTGAGGACATTAAGGAGACGTTCATCAACATATCAGAACACCTATTTGCAGACTTCAAAAAACCTGCGAGATAATAAAGAAAACAAAAAAAAATCAAGACGTGCCCAGATAAGGAGCATGTTATACACATTCCATTTTGTTGTTTTTCGAAACCTCAAAATAATATCAAAATCAGATTTCTTTATTGCATTTATTAATTCATAAACGCACTGAAACAAGTCATTAATATTGTAATGAAGTTAAACTTTAGGTGGCATTATACAACAGAGTAGTCACGTGGTGCGTTGCATTGCAACCAAACCCTAAAAACCCATTAAATTATGAAGGCTCATTATGTATTTTTAGCCGACTCAATCATTTTGATAGTAGGCTAATGTAGCTAATACAGATACATACAGCATGTGCTGTCTTCATTATTACACTCTAAAAAATTTGACCCATGGTTACTCAAAAAAATTGTGGCAACAAAGTGACACTCAGTATAATTGAATAGATTTAAAGCGCTACAGTTTTGATTAAAAAGTATTGAATACATTAACTTAATTTAAACCCAAAAAATTAAGTACATGTTAATAAAAGCAACAGCAGAAATGTGTTGGATGTACTAATAGACAACACATGATGAGTTAAATCACCAAAAAATATTTAGTAAATCTTACTCAATTTCACAAGGAAAGCTGATTTATGTTAAGACTCTCGGGCAAAAATAATTTACATTCACTGAATATCTGGAGGAAACTGATTCATATTTATTGATAATCTAGTTGAAATTGAGTTGTCTTTGTTAATTACATGGGTGAAATTGATTCACATTTGCTAAATATATGCATAAAAATTATTTGGATTAAGTAAATAAAGTAAGTTATATCAACTCATATTCTAGCACAATGTTGCTTAATTCAACACATTTACACTGTTGTTTTTATTTTTCTGTACCTAAAATAATTGTTTAATTTTATATTTTAATTTGTATGACGGGATTTTATTCTACTCAATAATATTGAGTGTCACTTTGTTGCCATAATTTTTATGGGTCTAATTCACCCAATATCCTGACCAAAATTAAGTAAACTGTGGCATCAAGAAACATAAACAGATTTCAATGCATTAAACAGCATTAAACATTTATTTGAAAAACTAGAAAATTTAACATATTAACATACTTTTAATAATTCACAAGAAAACATTGAAGCAACCAAGAAAAAATTCAACATATGAACATATTTTAACAACGCAAAGAATTGAACAACATTGTAAATTAACAACAAAGGAAAATTCAACAGATTAACATGTTAATCTGTTGAATTTTCCTTTGTTGTTAAACTATTAACAATTTCACAACAAAGGTCTCTTCTGTTAGGCCAGTAGCCTGTTCTTCAAGCTATTGATTTTTGGGGAGAGCTTTGTATAATCAAGGCCAAGGAAAGGTTTTTGAAACACTTCAAATGTGTTCTTGAGTTCCTTTGGATATGCGAGATTCAACACATGAGCAATCCCAACCAGAAGGGAGCAAGCCCTCGGAAGATTTTCCAGACCAGTCAGCACTTTGACGCCCTCCACCACAATACGGATGTCTGGTGCCTCTGATGGGTTCGGTTTGATGTAGATCTTAATGTTTGATGTGCAAGATCTTGCAGTATTCGGTCCTCATCAGCATCCTGTAATAGCAAGAACATTGCGCATATCAGACAATAAACCCAAAGGAGGCACTATTTCCCAAATTGCTTCAACTGTTTGGACAAGAAAAACTGGAGTTTGTCATAGCTATTGTTCCTATTGCACTCCATTTATGTCAGTGTTTTAAACAAATCTTAGATCCTAACACTTAAAAATATGCATAAAATCATTTTTTCACACCATGTAAATTTGAAATGATCTCATCAGTTTACCACAAATCAAAACAATTCAATCACACCATCAAGGTTTTAGCAGTTACAGTAGTAAATATATGTAAATGAAATCAATCCATTACATCTTTTTTACCTGGGACTGTATTGATGAATCCAATCCAAACTATTAACATACTAATCCGTATTATACCATACTGATAGTGGTAACAAAACTTGTGGCACTTTAAGTTCATTCCTGATGCTATAAAATTTATAAATTTTCCACAGCAATTGGTTCAACTTTGCTCTCATTTACTTATTAAGTTGCCTCAATCTCTGTAAAAAATGTATTTGTATTCACAAAACAGCTCTTTGGCCAGCATTTCTTAGCTACTTCTTGGGCACCAATTATTAAGACTTTAAAACTTTTAAATTCTGCTAATTGGTGCAATCAAATAACACCTCCTATTTCTGCACTTACACTTAAAAGTTCCATGATGGAAAATAAACACTTTTAAACACTTAACAGAGGACAATGATGTAGTTTGCCAAGACCTACTGGGAGAAATACAGTTAAAGCTATTTTGTGATTTGACTTCCCCAATACATAGTAAGTCAAAGAGATGAGATTGATGACCTTCTTTTATTTTAACATGTAATTCAACTTACATCGTACTCTCTTAAGAGTTGCTCTGACGATTCCCCGAGGAACTTCATCAAAAATCTAATGACGATCTCTCTCTTCATGTGGATATTTGGGTTGCTTGGAGTCTGAAATGGAAAAATAAACACAAGGTTTTTTATATTACTGTTAATAAGGCCCTATCAAGGATCCTTCCTATGCCGTCTCTGGGACCTGAATAAGGAAACACAAATGAAACAAATTGTCATGCAATATTTTCATCACAGGATAACATTACCTCCTCTAAAGTTGGTATTCCTAGAACACTGTATTAGCAAACATAATGCTCAATGAAGGGTACCTTGAGTAAGATAGCCTGCAACTGCAGCCCCATGCTTCCGCCCTTGGTATGGAAGAGTTTTAATAGTTGAGGCGTAAATTCGTCCAGCTTGGACATGAACTTTGATTCAAGATGAACCATTGTTATTTGATAAAACTCATCCTGGATCTGAAAGACAAATCATAAAACCAGTTTTAAATCCTCAAGTATATCATATACTCATATAAAGTGTTACCGGTTCACATCTTTTGGTGTAAATATTCCTTAATAGAGTGAGGACCGCTGCAGTTTATAGTCCAGTGCGGCTTATCAATTAAAAAATGCAATTTTCGTGTCAAATTTGGTGGGTTGCGGCTTACAGTCAGGTGCGCCTTATAGTCCGAAAATTACGGTCGTGTTTTTCAAAGAAAATGAGAACAATTATGCAAAATTATATATATATATATTATATGTATATAATATGTATATAATTATATTAAATATAATTAATTGAAAACATAACAATTAGATATTTGTTTTATAAATCGTTCAGCCCTATAATATACAATTATATGTAAGAGACTGTGCGCCTTTTAATATTTATCATTTGTCATTTGTTGATATGCATATTACCTTAGAAATGGTTTTATATTTTTGTCAGACATCCTAAAGGTTCCTTTTATTGAAGTGGGATTTTATAAGGTATTTATCCATAGTTAGTGTCTTACCTGCACCAGTGTGTTCCCAATGACATTTATACTGGTACAGACGCTATGCCACGTACCAATGTTAAAAAAAAAATTAAAAAAATAAAAATAAAAAAAAAAGGATTATCCCTTAAGAATGTCCACAATAAACTTTTTTGCTGTCACATTATTACAGGACATAATTATTATTCATTAATGTCACAGCAGTGGAAAAGCATTTACAAATCATTAACTTACCTGCTAGTCTGAGAAATCTTCCTCACCGGAGGAAGACTATCAGCTAACCCAACATTATAGACCCTACTCACCTACGTCACAAAATGGGCGTGTCGCTGTTTCCGGCCGCCATACTGTACCTCTTTTTCAGACCTATTCTCATTGTTTTCAATTAGTCGAGCAAGTTATAGAGCAATTCATGGAAGCCCCGGTGTTATCTGACGCTGTAAACTCATTGGATCCGTTGCATAAAAGGCGTTACGTGGAAAAGCTTCAATTTATCCATTCGCCAGATCCGTATTTGATGCCTAAATCGATGTTTTTCGACCCGCTGGCTTCGCCTGACATCTGATACCCACACAAAATCAGCCTATTCTCACGAAAGTTTGAAAAACTTTAAGAGCTTGGAGGCTTATAAATGCTACGTTGCTGGTTGGGTGAAACACGTCCTCGTACACGAAAATTCGGCAGGAATCTTGTGCTCGGAAGGTGAGTTACGAAATTTTCAATTCAAAATCTTTTGTTCTTGCTAACATCCACTGTCAAGTCTAATGTATTTCATGTCATTTGTCAATGGAGCTAGGGCTTTTAATGTTTATATGGTTTAGCGATAGCACTAACTACATACATACGTGTATGTTGTCGGCGATTAGCCTAGCAATGATCTTAATTGTGGTTGTCAGCCCAAAACCCTCTAAATATATATTAAATGCATCTTACCAGATATAAAATGACTACTACATAATCTGTGGTAGTCGTTTGGAGCCCAGTTTTCTCGTCGAATTGCAGCAGTCAATCTCGCTCTCCCCTCCGGGTCTCTCGGAATACGGTAAAACTTCAAGTCTCTCCGTCTATCTTCTCTGTTTTTGCAACCAACCGCCACACACGACTTCACCATTTTGAGTATTAATGTTGACGAGCAGTAAAACGTGCAATAATAGGAAGAATTTACGAAGCGCTAATGCATTTCTATGACAAGTATGCGGACATCATGGCGCGGGGGCGTGGCTGTGACGTCACGTGAGTAGGGTCTATAGGGTATATTAGTTATACAAGAAAACGTATTCTGGTCGTTTTCCATGTGGCGTTTTCCTAGCTTTGGACTCAACATATAGCTCGCTAACCCATTAATCTCGCTTTGTGATACAGTATACCCCCCAGAACTATAGCATTTCGCAAAACAGCCATTGTGCTCAAAACACATTAACAGACGAACCAGTGAAAATGCGACAAGAATTCTGCATTTAACACGCTACTTGAGTAAAAATGTTACGAATACAATTCTATTGTGAAAACTAAATGCAGTAACTTCAGATAAAAGTCCTAAATTGATTATACTCACCACTGAGACACAAGTGTGCTCCTCCGTGTCGTTGTGCTGGCTTGTTAAGGTGGGGGGAGGGGAGGTTAACTTGACTGTGGCCAGGAGCCAGGACGCTAAATTAAATTAAAAAAAGAATAGTTTGTACTTTACATCCATTACATAACAGTATTACGCTGTACTCGGTAAAACACATTAAATTGTGATATTAACACTACTTTTTCAATCATTGCAATGCTTTTAGTCGAATCAAACTTTTTCAATCATTGCAATGCTTTAGTTGAATCAAAGACGACACAAACTGACTTCAGTCAGTAACACTAGAACTTAATTTTGACTGAAAGTACAGTAAAGTTGGCACGTTTAGCAATTTGTAGTAACACAAAGCAATGTTTAACTGATACAGACACTGGGGTCGTTACCTAAGAAAAATTAAACAGCTCTTACCTTTAAGCCAACGGTCTGTGAAATGGTGGCTGACTTGCAGTTGTGTGAAGAAAAATGCCTTGGGCGGGAAAATAAGACCTTCCAATGAGTAAAATTTATCAATTTTCTGCAGTTTTGACTTTCCTTATAAAAAATAAATAAATTCTACTCACTGATTTTAAGTTGGTTTTATATTTAAAAAATACTAATTAAAATGCTATTAATAAATTATTAAAAATTGGTAAATTCTGCTCACTTTGATTGCAAACTGCACACAGTCATTTTTATTATGTATAGTCTACTTTTATTTATTTCGTACATATTATCAAACCCTGATCACAGTTTTTACAGTGTAGGCCTATTTAAGGCTTTTGATTTTTTGCGGCTCCAGACATACAGTGGGGCAAATAAGTATTTAGTCAACCATTAATTGTGCCAGTTCTCCCACTTGAAAATATTAGAGAGGCCTGTAATTGTCAACATGGGTAAACCTCAACCATGAGAGACAGAATGTGGAAGAAAAACCCAAAAAATCACATTGTTTGATTTTTAAAGAATTTATTTGCAAATCATGGTGGAAAATAAGTATTTGGTCAATACCAAAAGCTCATCTCAGTACTTTGTTATGTACCCTTTGTTGGCAATAACCGAGGCCAAACGTTTTCTGTAACTCTTCACAAGCTTTTCACACACTGTTGCTGGTATTTTGGCCCATTCCTTCATGCATATCTCCTCTAGAGCAGTGATGTTTTGGGGCTGTCGTTGGGCAACACGGTCCCTTTGCAGAAAAACAGCCCCAAAGCATGATGTTTCCACCCCCATGCTTCACAGTGGGTATGTTGTTCTTCGGATGCAATTCAGTATTCTTTCTCCTCGAAACACAAGAACCTGTGTTTCTACCAAAAAGTTCTATTTTGGTTTCATCCGACCATAACACATTCTCCCAGTCCTCTTCTGGATCATCCAAATGTTCTCTAGTGAACTGCAGACTGGCCCAAACGTGTACTGGCTTCAGCAGGGGGACACGTCTGGCAGTGCAGGATTTGAGTCCCTGGCGGCGCATTGTGTTACTGATAGTAGCCTTTGTTACTGTGGTCCCAGCTCTCTGTAGGTCATTCACTAGGTTCCCCCGTGTGGTTCTGGGATTTTTGCTCACCAATCTTGTTATCATTTTGACACCACGGGGTGAGATCTTGCATGGAGCCCCAGCTCGAGGGAGATTATCAGTGGTCTTGTATGTCTTCCAATTTCGAATAATTGCTCACACAGTTGATTTCTTATAAACACCAAGCAATTTACCTATTGCAGATTTAGTCAGCCCAACCTGGTGCAGGTCAACAATTTTGTCTGTAGTGTCCTTCGACAGCTCTTTGGTCTTGGCCATAGTATGAGTTTGGAGTGTGACTAATTGAGGTTGTGGACGGGTGTCTTTTATACCAATAATGGGTTAAAACAGGTGCCATTAATACAGGTAATGAGTGGAGCCTCGTTAAACCTCGTTAGACCTCGTTAGAAGAAGTTACACCTCTTTGACAGCCAGAAATCTTGCTTGTTTGTAAGTGACCAAATACTTAAAACAGTTTGGAAATAAATTCTTTAAAAATCAAACAATGTGATTTTCTGTTTTTTGGTCCACATTCTGTCTCTCATGGTTGAGGTTTACCCATGTTGACAATTACAGGCCTCTCTAATCTTTTCAAGTAGGAGAACTTGCACAATTGGTGGTTGACTAAATACTTATTTGCCCCACTGTATTTGTTTTTTGTTTTTTTTTTGGTCCAATATGGCTCTTTCAACATTTTGGGTTGCCGACCCCTGTCTTAACCGTTTGCGTCAACGTTGACCCACTTGATGCTTTCAAACCCGATATTTATAACTTAAGTGACCCAAAATGGAAAATCATTGCAGATGAAAGCAAGAGCAGCAAACCTAAACCTTTAGTTCAATTCTCAGTGCTAGAGGTTGACCGATATGAGATTTTCAAAGGCCGATGCCATAATCTTTTCAGCCAATTGCCGAAAAACCAAAGCCAATTTTGTAAGCCGATATACAGCGGTACCTCGACATACGATCGCTGCGACACACAATCTTTTCGACATCCGAAGTATAATTTGATTCACCATTTGTTTCTACATCCGACGACATGCTCTAAATTTGACAATCTATGACAGCCTCGCAGTCTCTTTGTTTTCCCGTAAGACGGACGCACGGCATATTTTCTTGCGAGAGAAATCAACATTGGTTCCAACAATATTAGTGCAGGTGGTGAAAAAAAGGAAAAGGGTGAGTCTTACCATTTACATGAAGATGGATATGATTGAAAAATATGAGCGTTGGGTGCATATCCGTGATATGGCTCAACAATACAGCCACAGACTGTCTCGCTCGGCGGTCCTCCTCTATTCGCCAGTCTTTATAAGTTAAGGTGGCAATTGTTATTGTGGTAACATCGCCAAAGAAATCACCAGCTTCATCAGGTTTCTAATCATTTATTCCATCAACTTGTGCCTAGTCTCCCCCGCAGCAAGTGAACAAAGTGAGAGTGAGGCTCACGCTGTTAGCCACGCGATGCGTTCAGGTACACCACGAAAATTGCCTGGCACTGCCAGACTGTTCTCCCTGTATTTTTCAAACACTGTGAGAATAGTCTGGGACCAAGCCCATTAACGGCCTCTCGAGCAAGCACAAAATCAACCGTCCAATCAGATTCGTTTATTTGCGTGACGTATTCTTAACGAGTAACATCACTCTTCCGCGTCAGAAGTCGTCTCCACAACAACACAGATGGCGAACAGGAGAGCTGAGAATATGTTCCAATCCACGGTAAAATCAGTTTTAAATTACCAAAAAAAAAAAAACACATCGACACAAGTCATTGACAACAGTCTGTCTCGCGCTAGCCATGTTGAATAAACTCCGCTCTCCTCGTATGTTTACTTCCGCACGCAAGTCCCTCGTCGCTTTACTAACGTCACGTCCGCCCGTCACTGATTGGTCCACTCCGCTGTCTGTTTGCTGTGGCTTGCGCCGCCCTGGAAATTTTATCAGCTGAATGGTGGCCAGACTCAATAGCTAGAACAGAGTCTGGTGTACCAGGCTACCACGGAAACATATTCGCCACATTCGAACCCTGTTTGTTACATTATTACAGGTATTATTTTTATAATTATTACTATTATTATATTCCAATTTGCATTCATTATTTGTTTGTTTCCTCTTTGTAATTGATATTTGCAATATTAACATCAGTATTTATTAAGAATTTAGTGGAAGTTTTTGGGTTTTAGAACGAATTAATCAAATTATAATGTATTCCTATGGGAAAATCCTGCTCGACATACGACCATTTTGACTTACAAACAAGGTCCTGGAACGAATTAACTTCGTATGTAGAGGTTCCACTGTACTTCTTTTTTACAGTAAAAAAAAAAAAAAAATTTGATCGGTGTAAAATAGGCCAACATCGTAGCGACGACAGTACAACTCATTGTAGTGCATGTGCAGTTACACTTTAAGTCTAGTACGGCCAACAAAATGAACAAGCGTGTTCCCAAGGATCACCCATGACCTCCCAGGTGTTTATGACACACTATTTGAAAAGCACTCATTTGAACTATTTCAAGGTTCTTTCTATAATTCACCAGAAGATATACACAAATCAAACAGTAATCTGAAACATTGTTTCGGTGCAATTCTTTTAATCCAAACACCTCGACTCGTAAATGATTCAAACTGTAAAGTGGTTTGTGCAAATTGATGGTGCCAGATGTTAATGCTGGTGTCAGATGTTAAAAACAAAAATAAAAACCATTAAAGATTACAATCTTTCAATGCAAGTGTCTTCAGTGCTTAAATAAAATGTTTGTTTCTATAAATGCCACGTTAAAAAGTGCTTTAGAAATATAAATAAAACTTGTTCTTTCTATGAATGCAACAACAAAAAATACTTCAGAAATATAAATATGCAAACATTTATAAACTGCAAACATTGGTAAAAATACACTATTAGAACTGTAGTGTGCTACAAATGAACAAGATTTGAAAATAGCTGTGCAAGTAAACTGTTGCTCTCAAACTTTAAATCTGTACTTCCATTGTAGAAGAGGAAGGTTGTGATGCAGTTTTTCAGCATTTTCTCCTGTCAGACTGCTCCTGTTGGCTCCACTTCACTAAAAACTCTCTCGCTGGGTGCAGTAAGAGGTGGTGGAGAAAAAATACTTGGGTGCCATACATTAAATCGGGTTGTGTTATGTTGCCACCATTCCAACGGGTTACAGGTGTTTGTATTTATCAATGGCTCGTGCTGGTACTGATCTAGCTGGGATGCTATGTCTGAGTCTTGGTCTTGGGTTAACAGGGTATGTTGCTTGTAGAATAGCAAACATCTGTTCGACTATTCCAGGCCTTGGTTTATCATCCTACTCCGTCTCAGCCATTCTTCTTTGCTTCAACTCTGTTGCATCCTCTGTGGACATATAGATGTGTAATAGTTAGCGCAACATTTCTAGCTTATTGATGTATATTTTTGGAGACCTTGTACTTACCGATTGTCTGAGCCTGTGGATGCCTGTTGAACAGGACAGAAAGACGAGTCTTTCTCTTTTACCCACCTCTGTCGTGTGTCTTGTGTTAGTCTTGACAGAAAATTGGCTTTTTACAGCGGATCCAATACGTTGGAGGGCACCAATGTCTTTGATTCCTCTATTTTCGCAAATCTTCTTTTCAGACTTTGGAGCTTGGTGTTTTAATTGCTCTTGCGGAAGGCCCTTCAGCTTGAATCATTTTCAATACAGCAATGCTGCATGACATTGATGCATTGGAGTAGCTCATCTAAAGCGTCGCCTCTTCAAATGGTTCACGTGTTTCAATTAGTCTGGCAACCTACTTTCACTCTTCAGGATGAAGGAGATTAAACTTACATAAACGTACATACAGTACATGTCAAATGTTTGGACACCCCTCATTCAATGCAACACAAAATTAACCCCGAAAAGCCATACATGTGAAGTCAAAAACCATTTTAGGTGAATCCCTCTTGGAACTCATTAAGAGAATGGCAAGAGTGTGCAAAAAAGTCTCAAAGCAAAGAGGGGCTACTTTGAAGAAACTAGAATATGATTATGGTTTTAGTTATTTCACCCTTTTTTTTTTTTTTTTTTTTTTTTTGCTAAGTTCATAATGCCACACGTTTATTCATAGTTTTATTACCTTCAGTGAGAATTAACAATGTCAATAGTCATGAAAATACAGAAAAATGGAAATAGGCTACAGGTGCCGAATTCCCCAGGTCAAGCCACTTTTGAACCTGAAACAGCGCCAGAAGCGCCTGACCTGGGCTGCAGAGAAGCAGCACTGGACTGTTACTCAATGGTCCAAAGTACTTTTTTCAGATGAAAGCAAATTTTGTATGTCATTCGGAAATCAAGGTGCCAGAGTTTGGAGGAAGACTGGGGAGAAGGAAATGCCAAAATGCCTGAAGTCCAGTGTCAAGTACCCACAGTCAGTGATGGTCTGGTGTGCCATGTCAGCTGCTGGTGTTGGTCTACTGCAGACATGTCCAAAGTCCGGCCCGGGGGCCAAATGCGGCCCGTGGTCAAATTTCATCCGGCCCCCAGCCTCTGTCATAAAATCAATAACGTCTGGCCCACACACAGACTTAATAAATTGGTCAGCGGTACTGCAACCAGCATATGAAGTAGCTTACACATGAAATGCTGCTCCTCATTCACCCACTAAACGGCAGCAGCACTTATTGCCAAATGTATCACATTTTAAAAACCTAAAATTTCATGATTTTCAGACTAATTTAGAATTTTGACATTTTGAAAAAAAAAAAAAAATGATAGATGCAAGTCAACACATTCATCTGAAGGTTCCATGAGAAAAAAAACATGATTTAGCATGGGTTATTGATATTAGAGCGCTTATTACACATATTCATTTTGACTCTTTTTACAAATTTGAAAAAAAAGGTTGCATTAGGACCTTATTTTTCAAATTTTGGGATTCTCTGATAATTGCTTCAGTTTGCAGGTATTTAAGGGCTAAGCAACATTACCCCGCGTGACCCATTCCATTTTCTAAAATGGCGAAAATCAACAAAAAAAAGAAAGTTGACTGTGACGGCCGACGCTTTAAGGATAGGTGGAAATTGGACTGTTTCTTCTCTAAAATATGCAACAACTGTGTCTTCATTTGCAAAGAGACAGTCGCTGTTTTTAAAGATTTCAATGTGAGGCGATATTACCAAACAAGACACGCTGACATGTACGACAAGATCAGAGGGAAGATACGCAGCAAGAAATTGAAGCAACTTGAAGCTAGTTTAATTTCACAGCAGAAGTATTTCGTAAGAGCCCGAGAGTCAAAAGAGAACGTCACAAAGGCAAGTTGCGAGATTGTTGAAATTATTCATTTAAAAAAATAATAAAGCAAATGTGACACACTGAATGGCTTGCTAAAATTTGCTTAAATATATTGTTTTTAAATGTAGTGTAAAGGACATTAGCCAAGGTCGGCCCCCCACATTTTTACCACACCAAATCTGGCCCCCTTTGCAAAAAGTTTGGACACCCCTGGTCTACTGTGTTTTATCAAGGGCAGGGTCAATGCTGCGAGCTATCAGGAGATTTTGGAGCACTTCATTCTTCCATCTGCTGAAAAGCTTTATGGAGATGAAGATTTCATTTTTCAGCACGACCTGGCACCTGCTCACAAAGCCAAAACCACTGGTAAATGGTTTACTGACATGGCCTTACTGTGCTCAATTGGCCTGCCAACTCTCCTGACCTGAACCCCATAGAGAATCTGTGGGATATTGTGAAGAGGAAGTTGAGAGACACCAGAACCAACACTCTGGATGAGCTTCAGGCTGCTATCGAAGCATCCTGGGCCTCCATAACACCTCAACAGTGCCACAGGCTGATTCCGTCCATGCCACGCCGCATTGAAGCAGTCATTTCTGCAAAATGATTCCCGACCAAGTATTGAGTGCATAGCTGGTATAATTATTTGAAGGTTGACTTTTTTTGTATTAAACACTTTTTTGAATTGGTCGGATGAAATATGCAAATTTTCAATCAATTTTAAATCAATATTAAAACAATAAAAGGCTTGAACTACTTCAGTTGTGTGTAATGAATCTAAAATATTTGAAAGTACATTAGAGAAAATAAAGAACTTTTTCACAAAATGGAAATTTTTTGAGAAGGACCTGTAGTGTTGAATTCCAACAAGTTGGAACATCTTGTAAAAGGCTGTGGAATGGTAGGCCCAGGTCAGCTTGAATTTTTTTTTTTCTCAGGTGCTGTGTTTATCCAAGATAGAGTGGTTGAAATGTGTGGCACAATGCTTTAACTTTGCAATTATGTCCACAATAGCTCACCTACTCCCTTATGACAAGCTGCAGTGTGTTCAGCGTGGTACAGACAGAGACGAAATGCTTCGGTCTGTTGCTACATATTTATTTCCCTTTTTCTTGTACTGCCGTAACACAAAAAAAATACTTTTTAACACAACGTCTGTCTGGCATTGCTGCACAAGTGCACAGACAGCTAATCTCTTATTCCCTCCTAAATGCACCCAGAGCCCATGCGCGCCAAGCAGCGAAAGCTGACACTTGTTACTTCAAAAACCGACAGTTCTTTTCAGGCTGAAACGTCTGTGATATTTTCCTAAACACAATGAAATAATATGAAACATTTTAAACATTGGGTGAATCACTTTGTGGACAACAACAAAATATTAAAATAACTATTTTGATTTTAACTGTGTGCAGCATGTGCGCAGAGCAACTCAGATCTGAAATCTCTCCAAGCTAGAGCCCTTTCATGATATTGGCGCCACTGTCAAAACAAGAAATACTCTTTCAGATTATACGTGCCATTGCTGAAGCATTCCTAAAAACATCTCACTGATGTATTCACCCGTGTGCGGTCCAGACATTGCTTTCACATGAAGAACCACCTGCTTCCTTTTCCACTCGTCATCAATGAAGTGGCATGTCAGGCTCATCAATGATTCTTTGTCCCCTGACCAGCAGTCGGTTGTAAAGGACAAAAATGGCTCCTGCTCTTTGGAAGAAACAAGTTCTTGAATGCGAAGTTGTGCTTTTCTGATAAATGGCTTCAAACACAGCGGTGCGATTGCATTTCTCTGTTTTAAGGCTGTACCTTGACACGGCATGCGCCATAAGGCATTGAAATCCTGACTCACACACCAGGGTGCAGGGGTATCTCTGGTTCTCGAGAGCTCCTATCCAGGTGGTTTTCCATGTCTCCCTCCTTTAACGCGCTTGAATCAAATGATCAGTCCATCAGCAAGCTCTGCAGAAGCCTGGAGGAAGGAGACATGGAAAACAAGCAGGATAAGGGCTCTCGAGGACCAGAGTTGGATAACCCTGCCATTGTGAAAGGCTGAATTTCTGTGTCAGTCATTTCTGTGATCAATTTTTCCATTTTCTTTTTTGACCTTGGATCATTGTTCTCCCATGTTCTATGGGCATCAAATACTTAGTCCAGTGTGGTCTGGCTGCAAGACTGATTTGGCTATTTCCTCTTTTTTCATAACTCCTTCAGACCTAAGCATGCTACTGAAGGTTATGAGGCGTTTGTGTCTCTAAACCAGTAAATACACTGAATTTAGTTGCTATTGCCACTTCTGGGAGATGATCGGATGAAACTTGACCCATCGAAATCGAATCATGAAGTTTGGCATGCCCTCTTTGCTATTGTTGGCTCTTTGAAAATGGATGACCAAACGCAACTTCAAAAAGGATAACGAAAAGTGCTCATTTCTCTTTAAAAACACATTAACATTAGAAATAACCAATAAAGGCATGAAATATCCGCGACCGAAAAATTGCACTTTGTTCTGGTATTTGTGTAGAGTAAAAATCAGCACAGATTTTCTTTTTTTTTTTTTTGCCCAGCAGAAAAACTGGTCTGAAGGGGTTAATCGCCTCATTGTATGTAAGGAGATGATTACTGTTTA
This sequence comes from Corythoichthys intestinalis, assembly GCF_030265065.1. Classification (NCBI taxonomy): domain Eukaryota; kingdom Metazoa; phylum Chordata; class Actinopteri; order Syngnathiformes; family Syngnathidae; genus Corythoichthys; species Corythoichthys intestinalis. The sequence continues at coordinate 12,251,912 of NC_080404.1, forward strand.
TGCGACTCCAGAGCAGGGCCTAGGGCCCCTAACCACTAGGGGGCCCCCAATCTGGTAATTGTTTAATTTATATTCTATTTTGTTTACTCCAGTTTGCTTTATTTGACTTTTGTGAGTTTTGATACTTGATTACAAGCTTTAAAAAATAAAAGTTCTTCCTTAACTTCTTTCCTCTTTTAGAAAAAGGTTTGGCGCTATCTATTGTAAGTACTGACTATCATTTGGGGTGAGAAGTTTGAAGTATGCAGTGCAACAAAATCTGATTAATATACAAAATATAGACGTATGGGTTGGATTGCATGTATGGGTTTCACAGTACACTGTGACGAAATGGTGGGCCAAATATATGGGCCCCTTTGCATTATTTTGCTTAGGGCCCCCAAATGGCCTGGGCCGGCCCTGCTCCAGAGGTTAGATGTGTTCATTCATGTGTTTTTTTCAGATATGCTCCCATGCATACGGTTTTGCCACAAACACTGCATGGGATTGGCCGGGTGATCTGCTCCCATACTGGATTAGATTGCTTTTATGTTTTACAGGAACATAAAATTGTCAATAAAAAACAACAACAACAGCAGTTGGTGCTATTATGGACAATAGTGAAAAAAAGAACTACTCTTATAGATATACTAGTATATAGATAATACATATTATATACTCAATATCTTTTCTTTATGCCCATTAGATAAAATATAGTCTTGCATAACATGTTATTCGGCAAGAATAGTGAGAAAAGAACTGCTCCATAAATAACTTTGTCTTGAAATATTGATGATATTTAAATGTTAATAAAATATAAATACAAATTATACAGTCGATACACCCCCCACATTATATGTAATATGAATAATCTTACATAGCATAATATCCTGAAAGAACATATGTGGTAGTTCATGCCCACTGGTGAGTTGAATATGCATTTTCCCCTACTCCAAATGAAGCAAACGATGGGTTCTACACATTTTGTGTACTTTGAATCATACGACGGGGTATTAGGGCCAAATAAAGAGTAAAAAAAAAAAAAAACTACAAGATTACAGTCCTTCTATTGCTATGAGAAAAAAAAAGTCGTAGGGGTAATGTAGCTGTAATAAGCCACTATGCACTTTACGTACATGTACCTTAGCTGGTGGCTACGACAAAGCATTAGTACAAATCCTCCTCATAATCATAATTTGATGTAAATGAGGCCAAATATTAAGGATTTCCTTATTTTTAAAACATTCTTAAAAAAAAAAAAAAATACTGTTTATTTAAAAGTGGGCAGCAACGCGCTACGTAAAGTACGTAGCTGATTATTCAGCTACATTAACCCCATGTAATAATAAGACTTATTCTCGTCCTATTAATTCAATAGTTATTCTAGCAATAGTTTGACTTTTTTTCTCGTACTATCCCGACGAGAATGAAAGTTGGATTATTACGTAGGGCTAATGTAGCTGAATAAGCAGCTACATACTTTACGTAGCGTGTTGCCGCCCCCTTTAAATAGCCAATATTGAATGCATCTTGTGTTTTAGAATCGATTTTACAAATAATGCTCTGTCGTAGAATCACTTCAGCATTAAATAAAAGCTTTGTTTACACCACTGGCACTGAATTTAAATTTACTGATTGACTGTGCTGCTGAGAATAGTGTTTACTATGCCAGCGTGATTAGGCAGTTGTGTAGGAAATCCACAGGCACATAACTTCAGCACATGACAGCAGACACTTTTGGCTTTGGGGAATGTTTATGGTCCTACCTTCTTGCATACTAATGTGGAGCTTCAACCGTTGTGTCAGTCACGCTTAACAAAGCGACTGGACTGTGGAAAAGAAAAACGCCTTATTTTATGTATTTCAGGGAACCCACCGGCCACTCAGCGCGACTTTTTCGAAGAATTTAAATTTCGGTCCTTTCACTGACTACAGTTATCCTTCGCTACTTCGTGCTTCAAACTTCGCGCCCTCACTCAAGCGCGGATTTTTTTTTTTTCCAATTAGAAAATAAACAAATGCAGTATTTTATACAGCTGTCCCGATCCTATCACGTAGTCTCTCACTCTCGCTCCTGACGCTTTTGTTGGTCAGGCAGTGCACTGGAGTTGCTTATTAAAGTTAACAATGATTGACAGACAGTTAAGGTTTGATCTTGCAAGAGACACCCGTAAACCGCGACTTCAAAGCGCCGCATGCGTCAATATCGTTTAACTTGTTAAACATGGCAACTCATTGTGTGTAAGTGAGCAGCTTGAGCGGACTTGAGTGGCCTCATTCAATGAAACATTTAATAAAGACAAGCATTTTTCTACTTTTTTTTTTTTAATGGATTGGGCATTTACTTTTTTCCTTGTTTGGAAATAATTCGTAGGAACAGTTGCATGTTTAAAACTTCTCATAATTTTTACATTTTAAGTACTTAAAAGAGATTTATATACTTTGGGGAAAAAAGTGAAAAAACATGTCTTATATTATTTTTGATCAATCTGAATAAATAAATTGAAGACACTAAAAAACAAAAATACAAAAAAAAAAATTTATTGGTGGGGCGCTACTTCACTTATCGCGGCGGGTTCTGGTCTCCATTAACCTGGAAAAATGAGGGATCACTGTACTTCTCCTTGCCTCACTCTCTGCGTTCTTGCACTCTCTCTCATTGCCGCCTAGGGATAATAAGGGTTATTTCAACATGGCATATTTGCTCTTGCCAAAATAATAACACAAACTCTTACCATGTTTCAAAGCCAGTGTCTCCATACGGCGACAGGCATTGCGGGTCCTTTCCGGGGTCCTACTGCCAGTCAAGCATTGCTGCAGTTGCCGGCACAGATGCCTGGTCAAAATGCTTTTTTAACAGTCTTTTTTTTTTTTTGCATCTGATTGTCAGCCTTGAGACTTACTATAATATAGCATAATGATCATACCTTCTAACTAATGAAGTTCAAAAGGTAAGAAAGCAGTCGACCAAGAACTTTTAGTTTTAACAATAGTTGCAACATGATACAAACTCATCACAACAGAGATCTCAATCTGTGACTATGAAATGTGATAACGTGGTGATGATTCTGTGGCTTAGCAAGCTTGAGGATTTTTTATATGTGTTCTCAGTGGTTTGGACAGTGCAACAGCCATCCAAGTCATTTCTCTCCTAAAGTGTCTGGCTAATGGAGGCCGGACAATCATCTGCACTATTCATCAGCCCAGCGGCAACCTCTTTCAGATGTTTGATAAGGTAAACGTCAATATCCTCGCCAGTGAGATCAGCCTAGATTAAACAGCGTTCTCTCCCATCTAGCTGTTCATTCTCAGCCAAGGCCAATGTATATACAAAGGCACAGTCTCTCACCTCATCCCTCACCTGACCAACCTCAACCTTCATTGCCCAATATATCACAATCCAGCGGATTTCAGTGAGTGCTTGAAGTTTCCGTTTCAATCTTACGTAAGGAATGTGAATTACTTTATTGCTTGTTGTTACTGACCCGATTTACACCTCCAGTCATAGAGGTGGCGACGGGAACGCACGGGGACATGCAGGCCGTGTTGTTTCAGGCCGCTCGAAGCAGCCCGTGCTGTGAGGAGAGCGTAGAGGACAACCAGGGTTCCTCCAAAAATTTGGAATCTGTACGGTATTCTTTACCATGTGCCTTGCATCGAATAAATGTTGCTCTAGAACAATTTGCTTACTTATGTTGCTACAGGAGCTAATGCCCCTTGAATTGTCGTACTTTGCCACAAGTATGTTCAAACAATTCTACATCCTCTTTAAAAGGAACCTGACAGCGATATGTAGAGATGCGGTAAATAAAAAGACAAATGCTGGAAAGAAAATATTCCAACTGGAATTTGGGAATTGAGCTTTTCTTCCATGTGTGTTGTGAAGATGCTGACCCACCTGAGGTTGACCTCCCACATCGTGATGGGACTCCTGATCGGCCTGCTTTACCTTGACATCGGAAATGACGCCAAGTTTGCCTGGAACAACACCGCCTACCTTTTCTTCTCCATGTTGTTCCTTATGTTTGCCGCCCTGATGCCCACCGTTCTCACCTGTAAGAGAAATTTGGACTATTCAGCTTAAATTTGAAATGATCGACTGCCATCGTTCCGCTTTGCTTCCACAGTTCCTCTGGAAATGTCCGTGTTGGTCAGGGAACACTTAAATTCCTGGTACAGCCTCCATGCATACTACTTGGCGAAAACATGTGCGGACATACCGTTACAGGTAGTAACAGGTGGCTTTCACAGTAGTTTTTATGGAGGTAATCAATCCTCATTTCCAATCTCGTTTCCAGATGATCTGTCCAATCATGTATTGCGCTATCACATACTGGATGACGAGCCAGCCTTCAGAGGCCGTTCGCTTCTTGCTTTTTGTCTCCTTTTCTACATCGGTCGCGCTTGTCGCTCAGTCACTGGGGCTGCTCGTAGGGGCAGCATCACCGTCAACTCAGGCAAGGCCCGTATCTTTGTCTTTCCTGTCCTCACTCTCGAAGGAGTTGATGACAAATGCGGTTCATCCCCCTTACACCACCTCGCAGGTCGCCGCCTTTGTCGGGCCGATCACAGCCATTCCCATTGTCTTGTTCTCAGGATTTTTTGTCACTTTCAAAAACATTCCTTATTATCTTCGCTGGATCTCTTACACTTGCTTTGTCAGGTACGTTTAATTGGATATTTTCTTCTGCTTTACATGTGCACAAATGAAGAAATTCTATTTAGGTACGGCTTCGAGGGAGTGCTCCACTCCATCTACGGGTTGGATCGCAAAAATCTGGAATGTAAGGAGCAGATGTGCAACTTTGAAGAACCCCAAAATATCCTGCAAATGTGGGACGTGCCAGAAGGCATTATCTATGTGGATTTCATTATCTTAGGAGTTTTCTTCACGATCATCAGGGTGGTAACTTATGTAATACTGCGCTACAGAATAAGAGCAACCCGTTAGTTTTGAGTAAATGCGTTGACAGGGATGTTACCGCAACCCTTGCTGGTCAAATTACATTTGGTTGTAATTTACCACGTGTGTGCTAGTATTAAGTTAACTGCAAAACTTTTTGTCCAGTAAAAAGCTAACTTTTTTTGCGATTGTTGATTAAAGAGTGATGTGATGGAATATGACTTTTACTAAAGCAAGTAATACATGATACACCCATATTTTCATTTGTATTCTGCGTCAATTTCATGCATATTGTTTTAAAACATCATATACAGAAACATATTGTCCAGGCGTCTCAAATGTGATGTGCGGTGTAAACGTCAAATGTTCCTAGACAGGAAGTTTGTAGGTCATTTATGTAACATATTTATGTCGCACTGCTGTTGCCATAGCTGTGCAGTCCTTGTGCGTGTCGTATTACAGTATAACGAACCCTTATGTGATCTATCGTGTCTACATATGATGAAACGCACACTGAATAAAGTAGTGTTGTTCCACTCAAGTCTCGGCCTTACATGTACTTAGATTAAGGAAGTACATAACAATTAAGAGAGAGTATTGTTCAACAGATGTTTTGAAAATCCCTAAAGGAATGTGCATGTACAGTACTATAGAGGAGACTAATGTAAATATTTGTATTAGCTTATATCCAGGTTGGGTTGTCATTAATTATAGTGTAGTGTTCCAAAGGATCTTCAGCTCAACACTATCCATGATATTACATTATAAGTTGTTATTTAGGTCACTTAGATTGTCTCCCCATATGTTGTAAGGATAGAGGTGCCAGTGCCATTTTTAAGTGAATTATTTTCATTATGTTGAGACCTGATTACTTGCTGAATGTGCAGGTCCATTTTTTCCCCTCAAATTTACACAAACCCTATTGACTAATCCGAGAAGAGATTTGTGTATGTCGCCCTCAAGTGGAGGCCGCCATAAATGGAGTGTTGAAATGCCTAAAGCAGGGGTCGGCAACCCAAAATGTTGGAAGAGCCATATTGGGGGAAAAAAACAAATATGTCTGGAGCCGCGAAAAATTAAAGCCTTATAATGAAGGCAACGCATGCTGTATGTTAAGTAGCTACCAGGAATGAATCAAAAATCCCTACCGGTAAGTTGGCTACAAATATATAATGAATCTTCACGAAAACCTTATTTTCCGCACTATAAGGCCCATCGCATTATTAGGCGCACCTTCAATGAATGGCCTATTTTCAAACTTTTTTCATATATGACGCGCACCACATAAAATGGACACTACAGTAGAGACTGGGGTTACGTTATGCATCGATGAGATAGAGCTGTGCTCCAAGTTGCCGTGAGACCTTTTGTGGCTCAATATTGATTCATATATAAGGTGCACCAGATTATAAGGCTGTCGACTTTTATATACAGTCAGCTTTTGAGAAAATGTAAGGCTTTTAGATGCGCCGTATGGTGCAGAAAATACGGTTTTATTTTCTCCTAATAGCTCTCTGCACCTTAATTCTGACATTTGTTAAGCGACGCATTTGTCTAACTTCATGCTCAGGAAGTGGCCAAAGTAACTACTGGAGGCAAACAGTTGTGGTCTGTGAGATCTGGCCACTGGATGCAGGCATCACACTTCTGCGGAGGAATATTTTCCAGGTTGTTGACTGTTGAGATCCTCTTCTGCAACGGTAGATTCAGTATCACAATTGTTAACCACTGTGGGGGATGCGAGACATCTTCGTTTGGGCGGGGCACGGACAGATGTATCTATCTCCTGTGGAAGGAGACAGTGGAAAAAAATATGACATTCTTTTCTAAATTGCCTTTCTTGCTACTTACCCATCCCATAATGTTCCTTGCCCCACGGCCTAAGATAGGAATATGCCAGGAAAAGGAATACAACTTACAAAATGATGTTTGCATCCCAAGTGCAATATTGAGTAGGGGTCCTCTTTAGTTGGTCTCGCATCAGTGAGATGTATTCCACACACCTTGAACAGTAAATAATAATACAATCAGCAAATACAGTAAGTGAAACCAATAATGTATCATTAAAAGCTAAATATTTAGATTCAACCGTTTCCAGATTTAACATTTAAATGTCGTATTTAGATATAACATTTGCATTTAGGATATAAATTTAAAATGTAGATGTAATATATATATCTAGGATATAAATTCAAGATATACATTTAGGATATAAATGTAAGATTTATATTTTGGGTAAAAAGTTCAGATTTACATTTAAGATTTAAATTAAATATTTAATTCTGGATTTAAACATTCAGATCCAATACGTATTATTTAAAAATAAATATTCAAGTTGCTAAACAATGTTGTAAATGCAAAAAATAAGTGACTTTAAAAATGTCAAACATTTTAAACACTGCGTGGCGCTAGAGGTGAGAAAATGTTATCGTAATTTTCAGCATGAGCTGCTTTACAAATGGCGCCCCATAGCTTATTGCTGTTGTCTATTTGAAGATGACAATATAACCACAACTTCTGTGGGTATTTGAGTGAATCTCCTATGTGAAGTACACACCACAGTGTAACAATACACTGCCACGTTTTCCAAAACATTCTCAATAAAGATATATGACTACAAATAAGTGATGTCATTAAAACAGCAAAAACATGGTAAAATGTAACTTTGTGACAACAGTACCAAACATTTGTGCATCAAGTCTATCAGGAGTACACAGCTTTAAAACATTTGCCTGTTTTCTTTGATATCCTTAAAACATTGGATCTAGTACAAAATAACAGCTTTTGACATTATAAACATTTTCAAAAAATTACTATTGCAACATTGGTTTAACAGTGAGCATGTATTTATGCAAAAAAAGAAAAAAAAAAGAAATAATATTTCTGTAATAACCTAAAATAGATATTGAGCTCAAAATAATAATATACTGTATACTTTATATAAAAAGGTAGTTTCTCCATATATATTCTTTGCCTAAAAGTGATAAGAAACAACCTGACAAACACAAAACAAAAATTCTTCACCCAAAACCTGCCATGTAGATTTTACCCCCATCTGATAAGGTGCACAATGAAATAAACCTACAGACATCAAACTTGGGTCATGAGCTCTTAAACACACCTTTGCTCCATGGACGTTGGAATCCAAGGCTCTGTTCATCTCTTCACTATAAGTCAGGTAGGCTGACATAATGAATTGACGATTCAAACACGCAGCCACATGTATGGGCAACCGGTCTTCTCTGAAAACCTTCCACTTTGGAAAAGCTTATGATAATGTTCTTCTCCAGGAAGAGATCTGATCCTGTGCAGAATCTGAGGAACCAACACAGATGTTGTGTATCGGCATTTCCTAAGTAACTGGTTAGGAACGTTAGAACTGCCTTCTCTTGAAATTCCATATCTTAGGAAACAATCTAACAATCTTTCTCACAGTTGGTTCTCACATTGTTGTGACGTCATGAAAGATGATTTTGTCCATTGTTCGATGACAGAGGCTGGCTCTTGAACAGGGGCGTCACTAGGCTTTAATAAGAGGGGGGGCATAGCCCCCAGGAGTTACATAGGATATAAGTGAATGTAACGTACAACACAAAACTTTACTAATTAATATGTATATATCTATATGTAGGGATGGGAATTGATAAGATTTTTACGATTCCGATCGATATTGCCTAACGATTCGATTCTTCTATCGATTCTAATTTGGACTAATGGACTGTATGAGGTTCTGGGTTCAATATGTTTTATGGTTCATTCGCCTCGGGTGTCGGTTAGAACACAAGGAGCGGAGAGTGGAATTTGTCTTTGGCACTTTTAATCCAACTTGGCAACAGGCACAACTACATACAGGCAATGCCACTTGATATGAGAATCACTCAATGAGCAGATAACAGCATGCGTGGAATGATGCTGACGTATTTGTAGGTGTGTGAAAGACTGGAATGTGTGGGTATTTGTGTGGTTCTGAAAGAAAATTACATCATGTTAGTGCTGATACAATAAACAATGCAAAATGACTGTAAAGCAGTCTATAACACACATACATGACTCCTAGTGTAATGAACACAAAAGTGGGGGGGGGCGCGAGTGCGCGTGCACAACCGGGAAGCACGCTGCGTGCACGTGCGGTCATCATGGCCATAAAAGTGGTGAAAGCTAAATGGTAATGGTAAATGGTGTTATACTTGTATAGCGCTTTTCCACCTTTCAAGGTGCTCAAAGTGCATTACACTACATTGCCATTTCCCTACTGGTGACGCAGCACCAGGAGCAATGTGGGGTTCAGTATCTTGCTCAAGGATACTTAGGCGAGGAAACTAAGCACTGTACACTCATATGGATGTACAACATCATCTTAAGATGGTAAACTAACACATTCCTTCTTAACACAAATGTGCAACGCGAATATAATGGTAGGGGAGGGGGGGCCGAGTACGCGCACACAACCGGGAAGCACGCTGCGTGCATGTGCGGTCAACTTGGCCATAAAAGTGACGAAGACTAAGCACTGTACACTCATATGGATGTACAACATCATTTTAAGATGCTAAATCAAAACATTCCCTCTTAGCACAAACGTGCAACGCGAATATAATGTAAACAACGCTCTGCTCGACGCAGCAAGGATGAGCGGGAGCAACCAGCCGACGTAACAGTAAAAACATGAAACTTCCGCTCTGATAACGGCTCTAATTTATCATAAGAACTTTATGACATGAAGAGGAACTAGTTACATTCGTTCATGGAAGCATACCAATTAACAGGTGGCCACACGGTCCCAGACGATGCAGCGCTTGTGACGTAGGACAACCGGACTAGTTGCTATGGGAACGAACGCATACCCAAGGAACCGTTCTAACAGGAGTATTAAAATTTCTTATAAAATTGTTTAGGATTATTTTAGATGCATATATGTTATGTTTTTCTTATAGAGTATTCGACAAGGAATGCGATACAACCATTAATAGACTTTTTGGGAAAAATCACCATTTCTTTAAGTAGTCTCATGAATAATGACTTGGCCTGTGAAAACCACCGTATTATCACTTAGCAATGACACCTCAGGATACATTTGATGGGTGGTCACTTGCTGAATTATAGGTGTTTTAAAATGTGTAAGTTCCATTACATAAATTGTACTGCTTGGAATTGATATGAGAATCGTTTGGTGATCTGCCAAACGATTCCATGGAATTGATACACGTGGAACCGGCAGAACCGGTTCTCGATTCCCATCCCTATATTTATATGATGGGAAACACTGAGGTGACTTGAAGTTCCACTCTGAGATCCCCAATTTAGCCAAATTTCAAAATTGTCCTATATGCATCTGTGAAACATCATTGAAAAGCTTAAAATCTCAATTGTTTAAGGGAAGTACAATTTTGAACCGAAGGGCATTTAATTTTTTTTTTTTTTTTTTTTAAACAGCAAAACCCTAATTGGAGGTGAAAGCACGCGAGAGCAAAATTAAAGACGCCATGATTCTAACGAGATATTATTGCGTACTTACCTTGTTTCGATCCAAAAACTCCATGTAGTGTTTATCATTGAGCTGAATTTTTGGAGGTTTTATGGGTGAAACATGGTAGTATAACAAGGGTCGCGATGCAGAAATCGCAGACATCAAGGAGTGGTCGAGATGTTCTTTTTCATATATTTACCCTTTTAAACGTTTTTTTTTAAATAAATTTTTCTTTGTTTGGATCGATTATTTATCATCTTACATTTCGTGGAAAATGCAACAGCAACAAAAAAAAATTAAATTAAGCCATAGTTATGAGGTAGATATCCGTGACTTATTTACAGACACCATTTTTTCATTTTGACGTAATTTGTTGAACAGTTTAAAATATGCGAGTGAACAATTTTTTTTAAGTCTCTTTTTTTTTAATGAAATATTAGACATCAATTAATGATTCAAAGCTAGAGATGACAGACGTTTTGAATAATTCAATTACCTTCTTTTTATGGCTGGGTTGAAACAGAAGCGGTTGCGCAACGTCTGTAAAGGGGGGTTTCCTGGGGAAAACGGACAAATCAAAAATGGTTTGGGGGCTTAATACGCCATATAGACATATTGTTCTATCAAATACAACAGTTCTTTTGGCTTAAAATACAGCAGTTTATTTTAAAGAGGGGTGCAAGAGCAGAAACTGCTTTTTCAGTCTTGTCTGTGTTTTCCACCATATGGAATCTGACAAGGGTCAGAGACCGAACGGACCCAAGTATGCAGAGCTCAGAGCAGGTTTAATTGATAAGGTTCCCGAAAAGGAGAAGGCTTGGCTTTCGACGAGGCCTGGAGGGTTGTTCGAGCGGGGGGGGGGGGGGCAAGCAAGGCGAAGGCCCAGGCAGGATGCGTTCTAGGTACGGTCCTGTAGCAGGTTGCAGTTCACAGGAAAAAAAGGCAGAGGCACAGAGGAGGAGCAGGCTAGAGGCAAAAATCCACAAGGTCAAAAAGTTTATCAAAATCCAGGAAGACAGGGTAACTCGCAATGGAGCAGAGGGCTGTTTCCTGGTACACCAGACTCACCACTGTTCCAGCTATTGAGTCTGGCCACCATTCAGCGGATACAATTTCCAGGGCGGAGCAAGCCACAGCAAACAGACAGCGGAGTGGACCAATCACCGACGGGCAGACATGACGTTAGTAAAACGACGAGGGCAGGAAGAGGGACTTGCGCGCTGAAAGGAAACATACAAGGAAAGCGGAGTTTATTCAACATGGCTAGCACGAGACAGACTGTTGTCAATGACTCGTGTCGATGTGTTTTTGGTCATTTAAAACTGATTTTACCTTGGATTGGAACATAATCTCGGCTCTCCTGTTCACCATCTGTGTTGTTGTGGAGACGACTTCCAACGCGCAAGAGTTACGTTGCTCGTCAAGAACACGTCACGCAAATAAACGAATCTGATTTGTCGATTGATTTTGTACCTGCTCGAGAGGGAATTAATGGGCTGGTTCCCAGACTTTTTCTCTCAGTGTTTGAAAAATACAGGGAGAACAGTCTGGCCATGCCAGGCAAAGAGGGCTGTGCGTGCTTATGTAGGGAGGCTGTTGTAATGACCAGGTGTGCAGGACAGATGTGTGGAATGAGTGCTGATGACTGTGAGGGGAAAAAAGGTATACAGGCCTGCTGTGGGGCTCTAACAGAATCACAGACCTTTACTTGAGACTGCCTCAGATGATCACTGATGGGCTGAGGGAACAAGTTGCATTCTTTGAAAAAAAAAAAAAAAATCGTAGTCATTATATATTAATGAATAATTAGGACAGTGCTAAAGGGGCGTATGCGGCTCTTAAAACACGGGTTGCCGACCCCCACTTTAGCTGTTTAACTTTTCACTACCGACTGCCCCCCCCCCCCAAAAAAAAAATAAGTAATACAAAAATAATAACATAAATAAAAATAAAAAATTGCTACGATTTCTAAACCTACTGCAATTTTTTGAAAAGCTATGGGACACATTGTCCCAATGGGAGTGAATGGGTTAACACAGTGCTGCATTGTTCTGTAGATTCACTTTTATTAGAAGATACTTGGAGATAGAGATAACAGAAAGTGTTTATCCTGACACACTAGTTAGGAATACGTTGAGATCAGATTTGAAACAAAGTGTTCCACATTCATTTCTTTCTTGTTTGACCGCACCCTGAGACCCTCAGCCTTTGCATGCCGACTCAAAGCCTTCAGAACAGAAAAGGAACGTGCTGCGTTGTGGGTACGAGGTCAAGAGCCAACGCCCGGATGATGTTTTAGGGGTCCGGGACGACCTAAGGACCTTGTTCACAGACTCTTGGCGCCATACAAAAATAGTGTGACATCACACAGAGGGAAGAAATCCGGACAAAATGGCCACCAGCCCAGACACTACATTGCCCAGCATGCCGCACAACACCTGCAGGTGTGGCTACTGGAGCCACTGCTGAATGAGGCTCTAGTCAAGAGAGCAGAGGTTAAGCACATTTACAGAAGGCTAAGAAAGACCTGGAAGAAAGCTTTTAGATCTTTGAGAACAGACCCTTTGAGAATTTTAGTTTGTTGCTACTTTGCCACATTTTGGCCACTTTCTTTTGGAGAAATCCGCTGTTTGAGGTAAGCATTTACACAAACATCCAAATATGAGTTGAATCTGTGCACTGTAAATACTATAACATCTCAATCGGAGTATTTTTCTTAAATGTAGTCAAATAATTTTCTCCATGTTGTTTTGAGTGTTCAGCACAAATTAATGTGTCAAATTATTGCACTTACTTGAAGTAAATTTGTTCTTATTTAGCCCATACATTTAAATGTTGGTCATTCTTCACCTGAATGAAAAAATGGCTTTGAAATCATGTTTTGGACAATATCTATTCTTGAATTTAGAACATTTTTGACATTTTAAAGCTTTTTAAAGATTAAATATGCTAATTTATTGCTGAAAATAAGTCTCACTACACTGCTGAACAGAAAGTTGTTATTCACAGAGTTTTTGTTTTTAGCGTTATTGTTTTGAGAGTTATTGAAGAGAGTTATTTCTAATGTTGTTGTTGTATTGTTTGTTGATTTATTTTTGTTTCCCTGCTTTACAGTTTCTCTGTGCAAACAAGGGGTGGGGTATTAGCTGTCTTATCGGGTCGTGACCTTGCTTCAGAGAAGATGCTGAGAGCTGTGAATCTTATCCGGTACAAAAATGAATGTAGCAAGTACGATGATGAATCATTTGGAAACATATATCTCACATTTATGGTCATTTGTGTGTGTGTCGCTTGTGTGCACTTGTTTCATGCATAGCCTATCAGTCAAAGCAATCACTCATTCACATGACTACTTTTATACTTGCATTGTTTAATACTCATAGTTACTACATAGTGTGATGTGTTCGCATTCCGTCATATAACTTTCCATTTTTACTCTTGAGCTGTTTAACACATACATTTACTGCTCAACACTAAAGATGCAGGATAATATCGGTTAGTGATAATAATCGGCCAATAATGGCAATTATGACTTTACATACATAATGCAGATTTTAAAACCCAAACAAACTCAAAACTTGACAATGCATGAATGAAAAGTTTGGGCTTTGATTCGGTTCAACAAATGAATTATGTTGTTACCTCCGTCATTTTATGCAATCCTTAATAGTATTCTTTCTTAAGACTGACTTACTTACAAAGGCATTTTTGTGCAATGAAGTATTTACTTTGTTGCCAATAGTTTACCGCTACACATTGTCAGACAATCTGTCATTGTTAAGATGTCGGAATTTAATACTTGCTCACATTTAATGTGGGGAAAAGTAGCAATAAATGTTATTTTTTGCACATTCACATCAAGTCACCAAATGGTGCATACAGTATATGGAGTCTTTTTCTAATGGAATAACAAAAGGACTGTGATCCGTCGGTGTGCATGAAGGTTTAGCCGCCTCACTGTGCAGTGAATAACAAATGTCTGCCGCCTCTAGAAAATTCCCGAAGGAGCAAAATCGGGGCGATTACAGCATCCTGATGGACGTAAGCAAAAGCGAATCCCAAGAAGTGGGCCCACCGGAAAACTTGTTCAGCGAGCTTCCGTGCCAGGCGGCTGTCAACCTGGAGTTCAACGACCTCTCTTTCACCGTTCAGCAGGGGTTGTGTTGGAAGAAGAAAGGTCAGGCATTCTCCGTTTTTAGAAGAGTGTCCCCAAAAAACTGATGACCATAACCAGAAAAGTGTATTTACTCCTCATCAGGTTGCAAAACGCTCCTCGACAATCTGTCCGGACAATTCAACAGCAAAGAGCTCATTGCTATCATGGGACCCTCCGGAGCTGGCAAGTCCACAATGATGAATGTCCTGGCTGGATATAGGTAAATCCACTGTTGGGCACAATGCCTAAAATAGTCCAGTTAAAATACAATAATCTGCATTACAGGGAGACTGGCATGACAGGCCAAATCCTGGTAAACGGTCACCCGAGGGACTTGGTCAAATTCCAGAAGATCTCATGCTATATCACGCAAAGGGATGTCTTAATGCCTCACCTCTCAACAGAGGAGGCTATGATGGTGAGCTCATTTGATATGAAAAAATAAATAAATAAATAAAATAATAATAATAATTAATCACTAATAACTATTAATTTCCACGCTAAGCCGATTTATTTATTTATTTATTTTAGGTGGCAGCCAACTTGAAACTAAATGAATCATTGCAGGTCAAAAGGAAGATAGTAAGTTCTGACAACAAGTTTTGAGACTTCATGTCACCTTGTGAGGGACGAATACATCCTTCCTGTGTCACAGGTGAACGAAGTCTTGACAGCTTTAGGCCTGATGAGCTGTGCTAAAACACGCACCAACAATCTGTCGGGTGGTCAGTTGAAAAGACTGGCCATTGGTCTCGAGCTGGTCAACAATCCGCCTGTCATGTTCTTTGATGAGCCCATCAGGTACGACATCACACATGACGTGATCTTAACCGTTTGCGTCAAAATTGACCCGCTTGACGCTTTTAAAACTGATATTTATAACTCTGCCTGAACTCAGGGGTCGGCAACCCAAAATGTTTGAAAGAGCCATATTGGCCCAAATACAAACAAACCAACAAACAAACATAAACAAATATGTCTGCACCTGCAAAAAATGAAAGCAGTGTATAAGCTTTATAATGAAGGCAACACATGCTGTATGTATCTAAACTAGCTAGATTAGCCTACTATCAAAATGACTAAGTTGGCTACCAATACACAGTGAACCTTCAGGACTAAATGCTTATTTTCCCTGCCGTGCATCCTATCGAGCACCATGTGACCACACTGTTGTACAACTTAGAACATTAATGAATTAGAAGACTGTTTGTGTCATGTTTGTCCTCTCTCAGAAACCAAATTAAAGGTTAGGGTTTAGGGTTAGGGTTTAACCCTAACCCGTGTTACAGTTTGTAACCGAAGGCGGAGTTTGAATTTTGTTAGAGGGGGGACAAAACATGTTGATGACCCTGAAACAAAAGTCAAAAGTTTGGAAACACCTCATCATTTGTGCTTTTTCTCTATTTTCACTCATTTACACGGTAAATTCTCAGTGAAGATATCAAAACTATGAATGAACATGTGGAATTAGTTTTCTGGCACAAAAAAAAAAAAAAAGTAAAATAACGGAAAACAGGTTTTATATTCTACTTCCTTCAAAGTATCCACCCTTTTCTCTCGTTACTTTTTTGCACACTTTTGGCCTTGTTTCAATTAGCTTCAAGGTACAGACTCCTGAAAAGGTTTTCACTTCACAGGTATTCCTTAAAAGGGTTATCCATCCATCCATCCATCCATTATCTTCCGCTTAGTCCGGGGTCGGGTCGCGGGGGCAGCAGCTTTAGCAGGGAAGCCCAGACTTCCTTCTCCCCAGCCACTTCAGCCAGCTCCTCCGGCGGGATTCCAAGGCGTTCCCAGGCCAGCCGAGTGACATAGTCTCTCCAGCGTGTCCTGGGTCGACCCCGGGGCCTCCTGCCGGTGGGACATGCCCGGAACACCTCTCCAGGGAGGCGTCCAGGAGGCATCCGAACCAGATGCCCGAGCCACCTCAACTGGCTCCTCTCAACGCGGAGGAGTAGCGGCTCGACACCAAGCCCCTCCCGGATGACCGAGCTTCTCACCCTATCTCTAAGGGAGAGCCCGGACACCCTGCGGAGGAAACTCATTTTGGCCGCTTGTATCCGGGATCTTGTTCTTTCGGTCACGACCCACAGCTCGTGACCATAGGTGAGGGTAGGAACGTAGATCGACCGGTAAATCGAGAGCTTCGCCTTTTGGCTCAGCTCCTTCTTCACCACAACGGACCGGTGCAGAGTCCGCATCACTGCAGACGCTGCACCGATCCGCCTGTCAATCTCCCGCTCCCTCCTACCCTCACTCGTGAACAAGACCCCAAGATACTTGAACTCCTCCACTTGGCGCAGGATCTCATCCCCGACCCGGAGAGGGCACTCCACCCTTTTCCGGCTGAGGACCATGGTCTCGGATTTGGAGGTGCTGATCTTCATCCCAACCGCTTCACACTCGGCCGCGAACCGCCCCAGTGAGAGTTGGAGGTCACGGCTTGATGAAGCCAACAGCACCACTTCATCTGCAAAAAGCAGAGATGCAATGCTGAGGCCACCAAACCGGACACCCTCAACGCTTCGGCTGCGCCTAGAAATTCTGTCCATAAAAATTATGAACAGAATCGGTGACAAAGGGCAGCCTTGGCGGAGTCCAATCCTCACTGGGAACGAATTCGACTTACTGCCGGCAATGCGGACCAGACTCTGACACTGGTCGTACAGGGACCGAACAGCCCTTACCAGGGGGCTCGGTACCCCGTACTCCCGGAGCACCCTCCACAGGACTCCCCTAGGCACACGGTCGAACGCCTTCTCCAAATCCACAAAACACATGTGGACTGGTTGGGCGAACTCCCATGCACCCTCGAGGACCCTGCCGAGGGTGTAGAGCTGGTCCACTGTTCCACGGCCGGGACGAAAACCACACTGCTCCTCCTGAATCCGAGATTCGACTTCCCGACGGACCCTCCTCTCCAGCACCCCTGAATAGACTTTACCGGGGAGGCTGAGGAGTGTGATCCCTCTATAATTGGAACACACCCTCCGGTCCCCCTTTTTAAAAAGGGGGACCACCACCCCGGTCTGCCAATCCAGAGGCACTGTCCCCGATGTCCACGCAATGTTGTACCGGCGTGTCAGCCATGACAGCCCCACAACATCCAGAGCCTTTAGGAACTCCGGGCGGATCTCATCTACCCCTGGGGCCTTGCCACCGAGGAGTTTACCAACCGCCTCAGTGACTTCAACCCCAGAGATCGAAGAGCCCACCTCAGAGTCCCCAGACTCTGCTCCCTCAAAGGAAGGTGTGTCGGTGGAATTGAGGAGGGCTTCGAAGTATTCTCCCCACCTACTCACGACGTCCCGAGTGGAGGTCAGTAGTACACCATCTTCACTATACACAGTGTTAATGGTGCACTGCTTTCCTCTCCTCAGACGCCGGATGGTGGACCAGAATTTCCTCGAAGCTGTCCGGAAGTCGTTTTCCATGGCCTCGCGGAACTCCTCCCATGTCCGAGTTTTTGCCTCGGCGACCGCCGAAGCCGCAGTCCGCTTGGCCAGCCGGTACCTGTCAGCTGCCTCCGGAGTCCCACAGGCCAAAAAGGCCTGATAGGCCTCCTTCTTCAGCTTGACGGCATCCCTTACCGCTGGTGTCCACCAGCGGGTTTGGGGATTGCCGCCACGACAGGCACCAACCACCTTACGGCCACAGCTCCGATCGGCCGCCTCAACAATGGAGGTGCGGAACATGGCCCACTCGGACTCAATGTCCCTCACCTCCCCCGGGACAAGGGAGAAGTTCTGCCAGAGGTGGGTGTTGAAACTCTTTCTGACAGGGGATTCTGCCAGACGTTCCCAGCAGACCCTCAAAATACGTTTGGGCCTGCCAGGTCTGGCCAGCAACTTCCCCCACCATCGGAGCCAACACACCACCAGGTGGTGATCAGTTGACAGCTCCGCCCCTCTCTTCACCCGAGTGTCCAAAACATGTGGCCGCAAGTCCGATGACACGATTACAAAGTCGATCATTGAACTGCGGCCTAGGGTGTCCTGGTGCCAAGTGCACATGTGGACACCCCTATGTTTGAACATGGTGTTCGTTATGGACAAACCGTGCCGAGCACAGAAGTCCAATAACAGAACACCACTCGGGTTCTGATCGGGGGGGCCGTTCCTCCCAATCACGCCCCTCCAGGTCTCACTGTCATTGCCCACGTGTGCATTAAAGTCCCCCAGTAGAACGAGGGAGTCCCCAGAGGGGGCGCTCTCCAGCACACCCTCCAAGGACTCCAAAAAGGGTGGGTATTCTGAGCTGCTGTTCGGTGCATAAGCGCAAACAACAGTCAGAACCCGTCCCCCCACCCGAAGGCGGAGGGAGGCTACCCTCTCGTCTACGGGGGTAAACCCCAACGTACAGGCACCAAGCCGGGGGGCAATAAGTATGCCCACACCTGCTCGGCGCCTCTCGCCATGGGCAACTCCAGAATGGAAGAGAGTCCAACCCCTCTCGAGAGGATTGGTACCAGAACCCAAGCTGTGTGTGGAGGAGAGTCCAACTATATCTAGTCGGAACTTCTCTGCCTCACCCACCAGCTCAGGCTCCTTCCCTGCCAGAGAGGTGACATTCCATGTCCCAAGAGTTAGCTTCTGCAGCTGGGGGTTGGACCGCCAAGGCCCCCGCCTTTGGCTGCCGCCCAACTCTCTACGCACCCGACCCCTTTGGCCCCTCCCACAGGTGGTGAGCCCATGGGAAGGGGAACCCATGTTGCCTTTTCGGGCTGTGCCCGGCCGGGCCCCATGGGGACAGGCCCGGCCACCAGACGCTTGCCTTCGAGCCCCACCTCCAGGCCTGGCTCCAGAGGGGGGCCCCGGTAACCCGCGTCCGGGCAAGGGAAACTGGAGTTCATTTCTTTTTCTCATCATAAGGGGTCAGTTTGAGCCATGCTTAGTCTGGCCCCTCACCTAGGACCTGTTTGCCATGGGTGACCCTGCCAGGGGCTTAAAGCCCCAGACAACATAGCTCCTAGGATCATTGGGACACGCAAACCCCTCCACCACGATAAGGTGATGACTCACGGAGGAGTAAAAGGGTTAATAAGTGGAATTTGTTGCCTTTTCAATGGGGTGGGCACCATCATTTGTATTACATTGAATGAGGTGTGTCCAAACTTTTGGCCTGTACTGTAGATATACATGCATCGTGACACTTTGTGTTCAGTCCTCAGTTCCGCATTAGTTGTTGTTGAAACTTTTGAAAGCTTAGGTTTATGGAAATTCCAAATATCCATCTTGCCTCCTCAGCTGTACTTTTGGCTAAGCAAAGGACCATCTCTAAGGTGGTAGGACATGTTAGTGGTAGATTCTTCTTCACTTAGTTCATCTTTGTTGTTTGTTTTATATCTGTAAAACTTTTATGGACACGATTTGAACAGCTAAGTCTTCATTTTAAGGGGGAAGTTCAGCATTTTTGACATCAGGCTTAATCTTCCATTTAGCGGGGGTTTAATTCGTCGTAGGAGTCATTTGAACAAATTCCGTGCAGTTTGTCATTTATTTGTTTCAAGGCTCCGGAGTGGCTAAGCTAGCGTGAGTCAATAGTGGTTGAAATCAACTCCATCGACTAATTAAAGCCCCGCTAACTCGCAGAAAATTCAATTCTATGCGATGGCATTTTCCTGTTGTCATTCTTATGGTGAGGCAGCGAAGGGAGAAACATTGGTAACAAGTAACGGATCCTTGTTGTCACATATTACTTTAAAAAGTAATTGAATTACTGATTACACCTCATATAAGTCATTTATTTACTATACTGATTACTTTATTATCAAAGTAAGTACATTTCTTTGAAAAGTAACTTATCAGTTTCCTTTTACCACTATTTCTCCTTTTGCTGCCTCAACATAAAAATGACAACAGAAAAATGTCATCGCATGTAATTGAATTTTTCACATAAGGCTTAATCTTTGAGTTAGCGGGGGTTTAATTGGTCAATGGAGTTGATTTCAACCACCATTGACTCACGCTAGCTTATCCACTCCGGAGCCCCGAAACTAACAAGCAGCTGACAAATTGCACAGAATACGTTCAAATCAACTCCAACGACTAATTAACCCTTCCCGCGCTAATTCCAAGATTAAGCCTAACAATTCTGAACTTCCCCTTTAAAATGAAGACCTAGTCATTAAAATATTGTCTGTAAAAGTTGTAAAGCAATAAAACAACAACAAAAATGAATGAAATGAACAAAAACCCTACAAAGTATTTCATAATGGGTCAAAATCATTTTTCGAACGGATCACATGACTAGCACCTTAGAGACTGTCCTTTGCTTTGCTTAGCCAAAACTACACCTGGGGAGGCAAGATGGATATTTAGAATTTCTTTAAACCTAAGCTTTCAAAAGCTACCAACAACAACAGAGCTTGGACCGAGGATTGAACACGAACAGTGTCAAGATGTGTATATACTGTATATACAGTATAGGCCAAAGGTTTGGAGACACCTCAAAGGTAGATACTTTCAAGAAAGTATAATATAAAACCTGTTTACAGTTATTTCTTTTCTTTTTTTTTTTTTTGCCAAGTACATGATTCCACATGTTCCTTCATAGTGTTGATGTCTTCAGTGAGAATGTACAATAGTAGTGAAAAACTGAAAATATGTCAAATGCAATAAGGATGAGGTGTTTCGAAACTTTTGACTTTGTTTCAGGGTCATCAACATGTTTTGTCCCCCCCTCACGAAAGTAAAACTCCGCCTACGGTTACAAATTGTAACTCTAAAATGTACAGAAAGGCTGGTTACAAAGTTCTGGCTCTCTCGTGACCTGTAGGCTTTGTTTCTAATTCTGTCGCGTTGTGCTGTAATTCCAAGTGCTTCCTTGAATTGGATGTCGAGTTTTTAGCGGACGACAGTCTTTTTGAGCCAGGGCAAAGTTTGCAATGCACGGAGATGTTTTTGTCATCTTTACTGGACAAAAATGTGAAGTAATGGCTGTATTTCCAGTGAAATGCAAATACAGCCGTTTGTGGTATCTCCCTTACCTTTCATTGTTACCATTCTGACAAGGTAGCCAGGCTATGTTGTTGACTGCGGTGGCAGACAGCGCATACACGCAGCATGGTAATACATGTGACCCGTTTTTTGTTTTTTTTTTCCCCCCGATGAGAAAATGTCAGCTGTGATGTCACTCTCAAACTCAAGAGCAATATGTTCTTTTCAAATGATCTTTGTACATAACTAGAGTATTCTTCATTCTACCTACACTATGAGGCAATAACAAAATTGTAATGCACAGGGACTAAGGAAACTAACTTTAATCAGATTACTGGCCTAGAAAAATGAACGCGTTAGATTGCTCGTTACTGGAAGTAAGTCATCAGATTACAGTGACACGTTACTTAGTAACGCGTTACTGACAACACAGTAACTGATAAATTACTTTTAAAGTAACCTCGTTACTTTGATAACAAAGTAATCAGTAAAGTAACTGGATTACTTTTTTGAGGTGTAATTAGTCATCGCTTTTTCAAGTACTCTGTGACAACGCTGATTGGGACAGACTCAAAAATATCAAAGTGATCCTTACTTCGAACTCACGAATGTCAAAATGTAAGAAAGTAGTCGACCAAGAACTGTCGTGACGGATGGATACATAGGTTATAGTTAGGGTTGCACATACAGTAGGTGGTCCGCATGCGGGCATGCGTACTGGACGCAGACAAACGGGCTGGCCCTCAACAGCTTTTGCGTACCGATGGCTGACCACTGTATTTGCGGCGGACACATGGACGAGCAAATCACTTCTCAAAATGTCAAAGAGGTAGGCCCCACTGAGTAATTATTTCCGTGCTTCCCCACCCCAGTACCATGGCTAGAAGCAAATGATGCTCGCACGGAAATGTGGCGCAACATTTGGCGTGAGAATCCCAATGTCGCTGATAAGAGCAGCGAATTTTATGTAGGGTCAAAGAATTTCAGCCATCCAAACTGTGAAAAGCATGAAAAAAACAGAGAGCATGTGGCAATTACGCAAACTATCGATGTCAGACAGGACCCCACTCGCCCTATGGACAAGTGGCGGAATAAAGTTCATGAAGAACAGCACCATGCACTGACAAACATGTTTTTGCTCGCATTTCACAAAGCTAAACATGCACGTTCAATGAGCTCTTATGAGGAGGACATCCCACTTTTACAAAGGCTTGGAGTTCATGTGGGAGCCGCATATGAATGCCCTTTATTTTGAATTATTGCTTTTATGTTTATTTCTTGACATTTCACTTCAAAGTAATGGCAGTTTTGTTGTGCCAGTTGATGTAAATCAAGCATTAATTGTTAACATAATTAATGAAAGGTAATTGGCTCTAAGTAAAGCTTGTCATAATTTTCTCGCATCAGGCAGGTTGGCTCTCAAGCTCAATGAGGACCAAGTCACATCTCCAGGTCCTCCTCTGAGAACCTGGGCAAAAAAATATATGTGCACCCCTGGTTATAGTAATAGTTGCAACACGATACAAACTCCTCACGACAGACATCTCAATCTTTGACTATGAAATGTGATGAGATGTGCCTGTGGCTTAGCAAGCTTGAGGGGAAAAAATGTTATATGTCTTCTCAGTGGTTTGGACAGTGCAACATCCATCCAAGTCATCTCTCTCCTGAAGTGTCTGGCTAATGGAGGCCGGACAATCATCTGCACTATTCATCAGCCCAGCGGCAACCTCTTTCTGATGTTTGATCAGGTAAACTTCAATATCCTCGCCAGTGAAATCAGCCGAGATGTAACCGTGTTCTCTCTCGTCTAGCTGTTCATTCTCAGCCAAGGCCAATGTATATACAGAGGCACAGTCTCCCACCTCGTCCCTCACCTGACCGCCCACAACCTTCATTGCCCAAAGTTTCACAATCCAGCGGATTTCAGTGAGTGCTCAAGATTTCCGTTTCAATCTTACGTAAGGAATGTGACTCACTTTATTAATTGTTGGCGATTTACACCTGCAGTCATAGAGGTGGCGACGGGAACCCACGGAGACATGCAGGCAGTGTTATTTCAGGCCGCTCAAAGCAGCCCGTGCTGTGAGAAGAGCGTCGAGGACAACCAGGGTTCCTCCGGGCATTTGGAATCGGTACGTGATTCTTTACCATGTGCCTCGCGTCGAATAAATGTGGCTGTAGAACGTGTCGCTTACTTATGTTGCTACAGGAGCTAACGCCCTTTGCCGTGCCGAACTTTGCCACGAGTATGTTCAAACAATTCTACATCCTCTTTAAAAGGAACCTGACAGTGATGGGGAGAGACAAGGTAAATAAAACGACAAATGCTGAAAAGAAAATATTCCGACTGGAATTTGGGAAATGAGCTTTTCTTCCATATGTGTTGTGAAGATGCTGACCTCCCTGAGGGTTGCCTCTCACCTGGCGATGGGACTCCTGATCGGCCTGCTTTACTTCGGCCTCGGAAACGACGCCGAGTTTGCCCAGGACAACACCGCCTTCCTTTTCTTCTCCATGCTGTTCCTCATGTTTGCCGCCCTGATGCCCACCGTTCTCACCTGTAAGAGAAATTTGGAGTGTTCGGCTTAAGTTGGAAATGATCGACTGCCATTCGTCTGCTTTTCTTCCACAGTTCCTCTGGAAATGTCCCTGTTTATCAGGGAACACTTAAACTCCTGGTACAGCCTCCATGCGTACTACGTGGCAAAAACATGTGCGGACGTATCGTTTCAGGTAGTAAGCTTTCACGATAGTCTTTATGGAGATCCTCCATCCTCATTTCCAACGTCGTTTCCAGGTGACCTGTCCATTCCTGTACTGCACTATTGCGTACTGGATGACGAGCCAGCCTCCAGAGGCCGTTCGCTTCTTGCTCTTTGTCTCCTTTTCTACATCAGTCGCTCTGGTCGCTCAGTCACTGGGGCTGCTTGTAGGGGCAGCATCTCCGTCGCCGCAGGTAAGGCCCGTACCCTGCCGTACCCTAGTCTTTCCTGTCCTCACTCTCGAATGAGTTGATGACAAATGCGGTTCACCCCCCTCACAAATGCATCATAACACCACCTCGCAGGTCGCCAGCTTTGCCGGGCCGATCACAGCCATTCCCATGGTCTTGCTCTCGGGATTTTTCATCAATTTCCAAACCATTCCTAATTATCTTCGCTGGGTCTCTTACACGTCCTATGTCAGGTACGTTTAATTGGATATTTTCCTCGTCAGTGATCATTCTTCTGCTTTGCATTTGCACAAATGAACAAATTCTATCTAGGTACGGCTTCGAGGGAGTGCTCGTCTCCATCTACGGGATGGATCGCGAAAATCTGGAATGTAAGGTGGAGATGTGCAACTCTGAAGATCCCCAAAACATCCTGCAAATGCTGGATGTGGCAGAAAGCAAGATCTACATGGATTTCATTATCTTAGGAGTTTTCTTCACCATCATCAGGGGGGCAACTTATCTCGTTCTGCGCTACAGAGTGAGAGCAACCCGTTGATTTGGAGTAAATGTGCGTTGACCGGGATGTTACCGCAACCTTTGCTGGTCAAATTTAAATTCGGTTGTAGTTTACCACGAGTGTGCTAGTATTATGTTAACTGCAAATGTTTTTGTCAAGTAAAAGCTTGCTATTTTTTTTTTTATATTAATGATTTGAGCTTTTTCTGTGGAAATGACCTGGAAACAGGAATACATTTATGTTTTGGATGTGTGAAAACCAAACAGTTTTGGACTACTTTGGAACCCTTTTTTTTCTTCTTCTTCTTCTTTTCATGATTCTAGCGGCCCCTATTATCATTTTACCCAGATTTCGAACAACTCGCAAATGTTTTTGTGTGTTTGTATGTGGAGTGAAACTGTGGAACAATTTAGACAAACACTTCAAGCACTGTCAAAATATCCCAACTACAAGTCAATACAGATTTATTTTGCATTGATCACTTAGCCTTTCAATTAATTAGGGTCATGTTTGCGAGAAATGTAGCCCTGACCCCCGTTCACTCAATCGGATTAGTCTTATTATAAATGTCCTATCCCCAGCAAAAGTTTACATTATTTTGCAATGATAACGTAACCATGTTAACTGCATCTGTTTCTGTATAGCCTATGTGTCATTTTTTTTTTTTTTGGTCAACTCTTGCTTGAAGCAGATGTTTGTATGCATCATGGGCGTAGGTTTGGTCTCAATATTGGTAGGTACCTAACCCGCATGTACGCCTTTTGCTGGGGACGGGACATTAATAAGACTAATCCGATTGGGTGAACGTGGGTCAGGGCTATATTCCTAACCAATATGAACCGAATTGATTGATAGGCTAA
Source organism: Corythoichthys intestinalis (assembly GCF_030265065.1). Classification (NCBI taxonomy): domain Eukaryota; kingdom Metazoa; phylum Chordata; class Actinopteri; order Syngnathiformes; family Syngnathidae; genus Corythoichthys; species Corythoichthys intestinalis. The sequence goes on from NC_080404.1 coordinate 12,277,670, forward strand.
ATGATTAATGCAAAATAAATCAGTATTGACTTATATGGGGCGCCGTTTGTAAAGCAGCACATGCTAAAAATTACGACATTTTCTCACATTTAGCGCCACGCGGTGTTAAAATGTGGGAAATTTGTACAGTCACTTTTTTTTGCACATTTACAACATTGGTTAGCAAGATTTATTTTTTGTTTTGGACTGGAATGTTTAAATCCAGAACTAAATATTTATTTAAATCGTAAATATAAATGTTAAATTTATATTCTAGATATATATTTTTAGTTTCTGTCCTAAATAAATTTATTACATTTATATCCGAATTATATAGCTTAAATCTAAATTTTATATTTATATCCTAAATGTAAATGTTATATCTAAATACTATATTTGAATCTTAAATCTGGAAACAGTTGAAACTAAATATTTAGTGTACTATGCAAATGCACATGACTGGGGACCGGAAGTAAGAAAATAAAAGCTGGAGGAGCTCACTGTTTACGTTGCTTGAAAACGAATAACACCTACTCAACGGTGGCAGTCGGCTCTTTTCGATTATGGTCGATAACAGTGACAAGAATGACTTAAGTTCAGTTGTTCAGTTGTATTAGTGGGCACAGCTACGTTCGCTATCGCCTCGCATTTCTCTTGGATTGGGTGTATACCCTCAGCATCAATCACATGTCCTAAATAAGACACGCTGTGCTGAAAGAATGCACATTTCTCCCTTTTTACTTTGAGGTTGTGGGTTTTTAACGTTTTTAGAACCTCTTCCAAATGTGTCATATGTGTTTCATTGTCCTTTCCAGTAATTAGAATATCATCTAAATAACAAATGACACCATCGATGCCTTGTAGCACTTGTTCCATTAAATTCGCTCTTGAGTGTTTTACTCAGTTGAATTGTATTAAATGCATCATTCGCTGTCTCAAAAAGTCACATTAAAAAAAATAATAATAATTGACCACGTAGTTTTTGAGTTATGGCCATAGCAACACCATAGCAACGAGGGACACGCCGCCCTGCTGACCGCTACCTGATGACGTAACTTCCAGGGAGCCTCGCCACCACTCTGAACACGGAAATATAGCACTACGCTCTCCTCACCATATATTGCAAACATTTTCTGGGTTTTACTAGCAAGATTCGTCATGCTCTCTCGATGTGTACAGATGAATTGCTCACAGCAAGACGCGAGACTCTATGATTGGTCCAAAAAAACTTCTCCTGCAAAGGTTTGGACCGTTTTTGTGAGTATGCATACAGGTCCCCAAAGGGCTCATTGTTTTCATCATTTCAGCGAAGACAGGTTTGAAAACCTACAACAATGCAACCTTGGTTTTACAAAGACGTAAGTAGACCCTCTGATTCTAAAATTTGATGCACTTCTGTTGATAAACGAGGGTAACTCCTACTGCCTGTTTGTTGAAGCGCGACATTTTTTTGTTGTTGCTGTTGCCCTGTCATAAGTAGATAGGTTTGCTGACAGGTCGTCTGCTCATGTGATTTTATTACTATATCAATAGGTATTATGTAAATTCAAATGTCCCCAGCACCAAATAGGTCCTTGGCTCGTTGTTTTTTGGCCTGTCACAGGGTAAATATAAAGCCTATATATAAAACAATCCATCTGCCAGGCCCTAATGTATCAAATACATCTCAATAAAACAATGACTATTGTACTACAGCATCAACATCAAGGTCTGCCTATTTGAAGAGGGAACAATAGCATCAAATAGATGCTGCTTTGACTGGGGCATTATTATTTGATCACCAAGAAATTATTATTAAAAAATTATTAAATTAAAATTAGGATTCATCCAATATTTTCATGCTGCTGTGATTTTTTTTTTTTTTTCCCAGGAAGCCAAACATAAAAAATTAAGTGGCGGAAACCCTCAACACGATGAAAAAAGTGTTGCAACTCAGTCGCCACCCAGTTTCCCAAAATCAAGAGAGAGTGGGTCGAGTCAAATGATGACCCAAGTGATGCGGTGTCCAGCGATGACGACTGAAGAGATCCTATGAGGCCTGCCAGATGCTGAATTTCTTCCGTCTGCGACATCAGATGACGATGACTTAGGAGAAATAAATGTAGCAAATTTTGATGACATGAAATCATAAAGTAGTCATATATACAGTACACATTTTTAAAAGAAAAATCTAGTTACCTTCATATTTTGATTATAATGATTTATCTTTGTATAGAGAACACTTAATGCTACAGAAAAGAGTAAATACATATTTCCCACTGCCATTATCATTTTTCAATGTTGCGCTAGTCCGTTGCTTTGTGTTGTTTACTAAATTTATGTTCTTTGGTGTGTGCCATTATTTGCTTGGTATAACTTAGCTTTTTATGTTGTCACAATCTGACAGCGAAAGCTGATGCTGATTCAACATAAATTTGGTATCATTTATTATTGTGGCCTGTTGCATATTGTTTCAGAATGTAATATAATTACAATACATTATATACCAATAGAATACATTAAACAGTCAACAAAATATGTCAATGTTGTTTACAATTTATGGTTTTATTTTTCTAATGTAATTCATGCTCCTGTCAGTGCTTCAGCCTCCTCAAGTTTGGCTGTCACGTCTGGGATCTCCTGACGACACAGGCATACTCTTGGAAGGGTAATTACTTGATGGTTTACAGCAACACCTGGAAAATAAAATCGTTTTGTCATTTATTTTGAAAAATCAATAACATATCATTTATTTAGCATCATTTGGGCTAGCTTTACCATATTTAGATCGGCAGGAGCTGTCCCATTACCTAAAATCCAGTTTTAGCTATGTGGAGAGCATGGAAAATATATACAACCATGTAATCGCATTCTCTCAAATAGAAAAATCACGATGCTGCACTTAGGCTTAGCACTCACTCTCCCATTCGTGAAGTGTCGAGCTGTCAATTGGCGTCATGACGAAATCTGCTGTGTCAATTAAATCGTCATCTGACGCATCAGGTTCAAACATGTAGGGATTAATTGTAGATCATCTTTCCTGGGAGCCTTTGCCATCGGTAGCGTCACGAAAGGGCGATCCTGAATGGTTACCTTTAAATATCACTGATATAGTCGTTGCTGCTATGTTAGCTGTGGATACTAATCTTCTGTTGGGTCGGGGAATTTACGTCACACTTCCGGGATTGGGAAGGGACATTTAACGGAGTGCAAAAAAACTAAAAAAAAAAAAAAAACGCAAATTATCCTTGCAATTAAGTGTTGATAATGTCATGGTTGTTTTGACGAACTCGTCCAAAGTTTATATTCGTAAAATTACACCAAAATCCGGAAAGCTCTTCAGCTGCCCTTTAACTTTTTAAATATGGCAGGAGCACTAGCAACACCATATGGAAGTCTGTTCACTTGGTATAGTCCCTTATGTACGGTGGCCCTGAAGTGCCGTTGTGTTTTGCACTTCAGGGCCACCGTACCTTATGAGTGTTTATGGTTGAATACTGTTTGGAACTATCTTCCAGCTCCACCTGCTGGTACATTTGTGTTAAGTCAAGTTTAGTAAATCTCTCACCTCCTGCAAGTTTTGTGAATAAATCCCTTGGTTTGGGAATGGGATTTTTTTATTTTTATTTATTTAATCTTTATTTTATCAGGCAGTCTCATTGAGATTAATATCTCTTTTACAAAATAGGCCTGAGCACAAAAAACATTCACAAATATCAAACAACACAAAATACACTATCGGAAACAGTTACAACAATCAGTAAAAACATCAGACAAAAGAGATTTTAAATCACCAAGATGAATGATTGACTGTAGTTTAAGAGTAGATTGGAATTCGTTCCATTTAAGAGCAGCATAGTAGCTAAAGCCAGATCTGCCAATATTAGTGCATGTGAGTGGGATGTTTAGGGTTAAGTAGTTGGATGATTGTGTTTTGTTGTTACAGTTGTTAGAGATGTGAGGTAGTTAGTAAGTTCGCACAGTAAAGCCTTATAGATGAATAACATGATGTGGATCTTTCTTCTTGACTTTAGTGAGGACTAGAGCTGTCCCGACTAGTCGACGTCATCGATGAAGTAAATGCGTCGACGGGCAAAACATACCGTCGACGGGTAATGACGGGTTAAAAAAAAAAAAAAATGCGGATAAAGTTTAGAGTGGCGGGCGCCCGCAATGCAAGCGGTTGTTACTGGCACCCCCAAGGGGGCCGCTGTTATTTCAATATGGCATTGTCAGATTGAGCAAAGAGGAAGAAAGTGGGCGAGCAAGAGGAGGGAGCGAGATCGTTCATTTGGTAAAGTGCGCGGGTAGCGGGGAGTTGGCATCCCCCACGTTTTTGTTTTGGTCAATAAAAGTATCCATAAAGAGCCATCCGACGCCTCTCGGTGTTTTTATGCATGCCGCCGCCTTCCTGAGGAGGAAATCGGACGAACCGACGACAACGAGCCAAGTGAATCGCCGGTTCACTCCTCACTACGGCGAGGAGTTGAAAACACCGCCAATTACCAAAAAGGGCAGAATTGGTAACACGAGAAAGCGGCATAAAGCCAAAAAAGCGGACCAGAATAGCCAGAGCCTGGAATTATTTCAAGGAAAATATGGAGGGTGCCACTTTGTGTACTGTTTGCTAAGCTGAGCTCGCATACCACGGTGGCACGTCGGCTATGAACGAACACTTGAAACGCCGTCACCCAAGTGTAATTTTCGAAGACAACAAGAAACAACAAGCTAGCGGATTGTAAGTCCATACAACTTTATCACGATTTTTTTCAATGGAAGTTGCCTTTATGTGCGTCGTATCAACGTGCATTTTTATTTAAGAAAATAATTAATATATATATATAATTACATAATATTAGGGCTGTCAAAATTATCGCGTTAACGGGCGTTAATTAATTTTTTAAATTAATCACGTTAAAATATTTGACGCAATTAACGCACTAGGCCCGCTCAGACAGATTTAAATGTCAGTACAGTGAAAGGGCAACTTGTTAATTGTGTTTTATGGAGTTTTTCCGCCCTCTGCTGGCGCTTGGGTGTGACTTGCATATGTTATGTGGCGTAATGTCGCCCTTTGCTGGCGATTCAGTGCAGCTGATTATTTGGGTTTCGGCGCGCTTTTCTGACGTGATTATATGTCGACGCGAACTCACACTAATAGACAGTGCTATTCAGACCAGCTAACGTCCGCATCCAGTATTCAGTGGCAGTTCTCATAGCCCCATCACACTGTTTGTGTCTAATACATGCATCGCTTGTGAGTTATATTCCTCCTTTGTTTATATTCATGAGCATTAGATAGTTATTGATGATGTGTATTTGAATTTGTTCACATATATGGTGAAATGCAGTTACATTGTTAGATGCTTGTGAGCTAATTGGCTAGTGCTACTGCTCAAATGGATGCGTTTGTGTACATTTTATGTTATTTTGTGATTTATGCAAGTTATTGACACATTGCCTTGTTATTTTCAGTTTTACAAAAATACAAGAAACGTGCTCCTGTCAAAAAGAGATGACTTCAGTAAAGCCCATGCAACTTTGCCACACCATCTGATTTCTTTTTGGAACTTATGTTCGCTATCTGTCAATTTGTGTACTCACACACATTGAGGACAGAATAGGGCTACTAGTTTATTTTTTGATTGAAAATTTTACAAATTTTATTAAAACGAAAACATTAAGAGGCGTTTTAATATAACATTTCTATAACTTGTACTAATATTCATCTTTTAAGAACTACAAGTCTTTTTATCCATGGATCACTTTAACAGAATGTTAATAATGTTAATGCCATCTTGTTGATTTATTGTTATGATAAACAAATACAGTCCTTATGTACCGTATGTTGAATGTATATATCCATCTTGTCTTATCTTTCCATTCCAACAATAATTTACAGAAAAATATGGCATATTTTATAGATGGTTTGAATTGCGATTAATTGCGATTAATTACGATTAATTAATTTTTAAGCTGTAATTAACTCGATTAAAAATTTTAATCGTTTGACAGCCCTACATAATATATATATTTTTAATTACAATTAAATTTATTAGGATCATGGAAGTTCCCACTAGGGGAAAATATAAACATATATCCTGTATATACATAATATAATAAAAATATATATATGGAAACAGCACTGGCCTGCTTACTGTAATCCATGATTGCACTAATGTTAGTTACTTTATATTATAAAGTATTATTGTGTATATACATATAGTAGTATACTAGAAAATTAATACTATATATTTAGTTTTTGTTACTGTGAGTATGTGTGCCTTTCATTCAAATTAATTGTGGTAATATTTCAGTGTGCCCTCTACTTTATCTATTTTCGGGTTAAAACAAATAAAAAGTTCAACAAAAATTTCATTAATAAAGTAGTAAAAAAAAAAAAAATATATATATATATATATATATATATATATATATATATTACATTCGTCGACTAATCGTAAAAATAGTCGGCTGACTAATCGGGAGGAAATTAGTCGTTTGGGACAGCCCTAGTGAGGACCAACCAACGTTTTGATACAGGGTACAATGATGAGTGCAGAAATTGTCATTGGTGATGAAACGTAGTGCACTGTGATAAACCGGGTTTAACTGTTGAAGAGTTGATGGAGCTGCATGACAGTACAAGATGTCCCCATAATCAAGAACAGAAACAAGAAGATAATACAATTGTTTTTCGGTTAGACGTTGACAGACAGCCTTTGATTCTATACAGGAAGCTAAGTTTAAATGTAAGTTTACGGATTAGGTGATGAATATGAGTTTTGAATGATAAATTACTGTCAATCCAAATTCCTAAGTATTTGTATGAATCAGTGAGAGTAATTTGAGTACCATTTAGGGATTTGATTCCGGGTAAGTCATTGTCAGTAATGGTGGAAGTGGAGAAAACCATGTATTTAGTTTTTTCAGCATTTAAAACTAATCTGTGATTATGAAGAGATATTTGTAAACAATCAAAAGCAGTCTGTAATTGAGTCAGAGCAAGAGCTGGAGAAGAACCGGGCGCATATAGAATACAATCATCAGCAAAAAAGTGGACATTTAAATGTTGATTAGGAAGAAAAATACTATTAATGTATAACGTAAAAAGGAGTGGTCCAAGGACAGACCCCTGCGGCACCCCATTTTTAATAGTAAGTGGACTTGATTGAACACCATCAGCAGCAACAGTTTGTATTCTGTCTGTAAGGTAGGACTTAAGCCAGTTGAGGGCATTAACATCCAAGCCTATGGCCTGCAATTTATGAAGTAGAATTTTATGATCAACGGTATCGAATGCTTTTGAAAGATCAATGAAAAGAGCAGCACAGAACTGTTTATTATCAAGAAAGGAGACAATGTTATTTAGT